>NC_143567.1:17120000-17427500 GCF_054136105.1 Typopeltis vanoorti | reverse complement strand
AGCACAAGATATTGAAAAAACATTGAAGGATTTTACAAATTTTTCTCTCTGGCTTGTGACGAGACAACGGACATAACAAATACAGCACAACTGGCAGTTTTCGTTCGTGGGATAACTGTAGAGTTTGACATGCAAGAGGAACTGCTATCACTGGAAGCTATGCATGGCACTACAAGAGGTGAGGACTTGCTTGAGACTTGGTTTATCAATGAAAAAACTTGAGCTAACATTTTGAAAGTTAAGTAGTCTTACTACAGATGGAGCTCCAACCATGGTTGGCTTGCAAAAAAGGGTTAATTGCATTTTTCAAGAAAGAAAGAACTGAATCATCTCTGTGCACAGTTGTTGCGGCTCAACAATATGTCAACAGTAGTGTCATGCATACATTTTGTCAAAAGCAGAGGGTTTAACTACCGCCAGTTTAAGGAGTTACTGAATGATCTTGAGTCTGAGTATGGTGATCTTGTTTATCACTGTGAAGTGCAGTGGCTGAGTCGCAGGAACATGCTCATGAGGTTTTACGAACTGCGTCATGAAGTCGAGCATTTCATGGAGATGAAGGCGAAACCTATCGGGGAACTCAATGATAGCAAGTGGCTGTGTGATCTAGCGTTCACAGTGGACATTGCTAAGTACCTCTCAGAGCTTGAACGTCAAGCTGCAGGGCTCCAACCAGCTTCTCAACTCCCTGCTTCCAAACGTGAAATCATTTGAAGCTAAATTAAGGCTGTGGAAAGTGCAACTCAAAAGGAATAACACTGTGCATTTCCCCACTCTGGAAGGACTTATACGACACTTGAATATGCTGGTGAATGTGCAAAACTAATTGAGACATTTAATGAAAGATTAAAGGACGTGAAAAGTAAACAAATGGAATTGAACTTCTTTGCTACACCATTCAATGTGGAACCGACTGATGTACCTGATAACCTACAACAAGAAATCATTCAGCTGCAAAGCGATAATGAGCTGAAAGCTAGGTACAACAACCTCCCATTGCTTGAGTTCTATGAACATTATATAAGCATAGACGAATTTCTCACGTTGAGGAGACATGCATTGAAATATGCATCTGTGTTCGGAACAGCTTGCTGCTGCCAGCAGTTCTTTTCAAAACTTACCATCGAAAGAGTCGACTGCGCCCCATATTGATCGACGCAAACCTGGAAACGCAGTTGCGAGTAGCAACATCCTCAATACCAGTTAACATCGCATGCCTCACCAAAGAGAAGCAGTTCCAGCCATCACATTAGAGGTGAGTTAAATGTTTGACCAAATATAGCAGGCTAATTTTTAAGTTGATAATTTTGTAGGGCCTGCTAATGATGTTATAAACATCCAAATTGCCCTTGGCAGAAAAAAAGGTTCCCCACCCCTGGTATAAAACAAGACTTGCCCTTAACAAACCCATGCTTATCATCATAGAGAATGTTATGTTCATCAACCCAATCCTATATTCTATTTCTAACCAATTTTTCCAACATCTTGGGAATCTTGCCCACTGCAAGACTCGTTAAATAACCAGGACTAGGGCATGTCTCTTTCACACATTCTTTAAAAATATGTGATACATCATCCATTCCCACAATCTTATTAATATATAACCTGAACAACACTTGATACACATCAGATTGTTTCACCTTTAATTCTCTTAATTTTCCTTCCCTCTACATGTTCATAGTATCACCTACACTGAAGTGTCTGTTAAATATTTCCACTATATCATTTGCTGAGTGCTCTGCTACCATAGCTATCCACCATCATTAACCTGCCATAATTATTTTTCCTCTTGCTTGCCACATAGCAGAAAAATTCCCTTGTATTAGCTTTGACCTGACTGGCCAATCTCCTCTCATATTCTTAATTTTTCTTTTTTTTAACCATGCTCGTAACTTTTCTGGACTGCACTTTATATTCTTCATTAGCATCTGTTCATTGCAAACTGTCTTGTACTCCTCAATAACTTCTTTTGTAACGCTTCTTGTGTGATTTCACTGTTCATCCATCTAACTTCTACTCTGTTTATTTGCTTGACTCTTGGTATGCAGTTATGCATTGCTTGTTATATACTGCCTTATCATTTCCCATGTGCTGTCAACATCTTCTGATAATCACCCACCTTTATAGCTCCACATATAGACCTTCTTGATAATAACTTTGCTGTTTTGACTACCTTCCACACCAATACCTCATGATCACTTTCACCAACAGGTGGCAGTGTTGATACCTCATTCACAGCCACATCCTGTGAGGATATTATCAAATCTAACACCGATAAACCTATTATTCTATAGAAATACTATTCTATTGATCTCAACTTCATGCCAAAGAGCTTCAGAATCTTCACATGCACCACTGTTTTCCACTTAGACTCTTGAAGGACACAATTCCTGTACTGCCATTAACAATACTCCCCCTCTCTTCATCTTCCTATCCTTTTGGAAAATTCTGTATCCTGCCATTACAAGTCCTTACAGTATATCATCCTCAGTCAACCAAGTTTCACTTATGCCAATTATCTTTAGGCATACTAATTCAATCAGTTCTACAAACTCAGTCCCTTTATTTCTGATACTCCATACATTAGTATACAAGAATAACAATTTTCCACTCTTTGAGGCCATTCCATCAACATAATTCCTCTTTACTCCTGTTATAGTGCACTTCTATCTTCATTCTGACCATCACCATTTCTCTGATTTTTGTTCACATTCCTATCATCTGCACCATTTTGTACTGCATTACTCTGCTCTGCCATAATGACTTCCTCACCTTTTTGTATCCATCGTCTTCCCACCCTTCCACAACCTGTTTCTTTCTTAACCATCTGACTCATAGAGGTACTAATTTCATGTGAAGCCTGTGCACTCTTATTAAACAACAATTGCTCCAAATGACCAATACCAAAGCCATTCATATGCATTCCATCAGCTTTGAACCATTCCAACTTCCCTTAGAATTCATTCTGTACATTCACAAACTGAACTGAACACTCTCTGCCTGACACAATTCAGTCATTTTGTTATTTGGTATCATTGCTCTCCTCAGTCCACTACTGTATCTGGCAACAAACTAACCAATTTCCCAATGACACTATTATTCTACCACACCACTAATTCTGATGCCCATTCCTTCCCTGTATGCAATTCATTTTATTGCACCACCTGTAAAACATGTCTTGTGCATTTTCTTTTCACCACACCTTCAAGGATTGAGTTGCCATATAAAGAACCCTGTCATCCTAAGATATTTGCATCTTATTAACTTCTAGTTATTTATACTATAGTTATGCTCTTCTTCAAATGTTCAATTTCCTCCATCTATTTAACTTGACTCTTCATTTTCATTAACTCTTGCCTAAGCTCTTCCATGTCACTTTTATTACTATTGTCGCGAGCACTCCCATCCAATTCCTGGTAATGCTGTTCTCACTTTTAGAAAGTCGTAGCCTTTCATCGCACTTCTCACATACTGTGATATGTTCCTTTTTATCATCCATATGCCTTAGCATATCAGTTATGTAACTTTCTACATGCTGATTTTTAAATATCTGACAGAATTGGTAACTTAATGCTATCAAAGCTGCATTATATTTTCTTATGCTAAAGTTTTATTTTTCATTAATCCTGGAAAGATAGGTTTAAACCTGTATTCTGGGATTTAATATTTTATGTTCATTTTTTTTTCATAATATGTAAAAAAATTTCATAGGCAACTGTTTAATTGCATTTTTATTGTGAAATGTATATAACTATCTAGCTGGATGTTTTTGGTAATTAAGATCTTTTGTCCTAAATTTGTCTTGGACATCTTTTGTTTTTATTCAGACTGTTCATTTTGTTAAATAGCAAAATAATATAAATTTCTATTTTACTAGATCTTTGTGTATTCTGAGTTGATTTTAATAGATCCTCACTATCATCTTCTGATCATGGAAGGATTATATAATTGCTTTCATTTAAAGCAACTATTATCTTTACTGGCACTTTTTTTCTTAAAAAGCTGAAATGCCTGCCTGAATATGCAATGATTTTTTTTTTAATTTCTTCTCCTCCCCTTGGAAATGTATATCATAAGTGAGAATCTCAAAATCTGGTTTAATTTAGTTACTGAGTAATATAATTGATAAATTGATATTAATTACTACTTCTCTTAAAGAGCAATGCCTATCAAGTAAGTGTGTATAGAATATAATGCCAATTATAATCTTTGGAATCAGAACTTTTTTTAGCATTACTTTTAAAAAGTAAACTCAAAAATGGCAACTTAAGAGGTGTGGCTATTAAATAACGAGATGAGGTGCACTGTGTGCTCGTAGCAGTGGGATGCGCTTATGCTGTGAATGAACTTGAAGGTTTTAGAAGCAGTTGAGATAAGCATTGTTCCCTGTCACTCGTAGTTAGTCTGTAGGCAGTTATAAAAGAAACTTGTGAAGTCGCTTTGCCAAAATGTCTGACATCATGGAACGGCTGACAACGGAGCTGGACCTGTAGGAGAAGATCATCACATGTGATGAGACGTGGATTTTCCAGTATGATCCAGAAGCAAAGAGACGATTGATGCACTTGAAAACTCGCACGTCACAAAGAATGAAAAAAGCAAGAATGAGCAAGTCAAAACTGAAGGCAATGCTGATCAGTTTTTTTTTTTTATATCAATGGCATGGTAATGGTTGAATGGGTACCAGAGGTTCAGACAGTTAACCAACATTATTACCTTGAGGTTCTGGCCAAGCTGAGAGAACGAGTGAGGAAGAAGAGACCCGATCTGTGGAAGAACAATGCTTGGATTCTCCATCAGGATAACACTCTAGCCTATAGTGCACTGTCTGTGAAGCAGTATTGGCTTATAAGATCCCAGTGTTGGACCATCCACTTTGCTTGCTGGATTTAGCTCCATGCGACTTTCAACTTTCCAAAGTTGAAATCTGCATTGAAGGGCATCCATTTTCAGTCAGTGGATGATGTAAAGGAGAAAATGGCAGCACTACTGAAGCAGATGACACCCGATGACTTGCAGTATTGCTTCCAACAATGGAAAACTCGTATGCAACGGTCTATAGATAGAGGAGGGGAGTATGTTGAAAGGGATAACAATTAAGTTGTCCAAATGCAATGATAAACTACATTTTTGCAACCAGTCTCGTTATTTAATGGCCACACCTCATACATTTATACCTGCAGTCATAACTGTAGTTAGAGAATACTGAAAAGGGAAAGAAGATAATCATCTTGTTCCTGTTAAGTAATACTATCTTTACTAGTCACTTTTTCTCTTGTCTACATTACTCATCACACAGCCAAATGTAGAAAGGTGGATTTGATTTGCCATTCATTGTATCAACAATCTTTCCACAGATTGTTGGAAAGAATAATTGTAAGAATAAGAACTTGTAAGAATAATTAGGAAAAATGTCATTTGGTGGAGATGTTATAGGATCACTTCATTCAATGAACTGAAATGTTCTTATGCATAAAGAACTTTCTTAATGTATGTTGTTGTTGGGGAAATTAAGTACTTAATTTAATTGAACATTATGAAGTTCTGAGGTCAAAGTTCTTGAGATATTCAGAAATTGGATATCTTGAATATAAACTTGGAAAACAAAGGTTTGATTAAAAATTTTATTTTCATTGGTAGGTAATGGTCAGTGCTTAGGATGGAGAGAAGGAAAGAATGGAAAGTATAAATGGATCACTTATAAAGAGGTATGTATGAACTGCACATTAGATTTCGGGCTTCAGAAATGCAAAATTATTTAAATAAGTTAGCTTAAATCTTCAAAATGATGCTACAGTTGTAATAGCAAGCATGTGTCCAATTTTTAATCTGCAATCAAATGAGATGGAAAATTAATGAAAAATTGAACGTAGTATTAGGATCAATTGCCTTTATGTAATTAAATCTTTTTTCACTCGGTTATAAATTAAAGATGCCAAGAAAGTATATTCTTATTTATACTTTTATCCAATCCTAAGCAAAGTTGGTGTGAAGAATCTTTATGACCAGGCTACTTGAATAACGAATTTCTGATTGCAACATTCCTCAACTTATGAACTAGAATCCAACTCACGAGATTTAAAAAAACTATTCAATAACTTAAGTCTGTCACCTCTTGCCCATCATTTTGCTAAAAAGCTATTACTATATGTCCCAGAATTTATGGTGTTCCTAAAGTATTATGATGTAAGTATGATGTTTTGCTTCAGCTAATAGTTGAAGGTATAGTCAGCCCTAATACAGAGCGTTTTCAAAAAGAATGTACAGATTTGAAAATTGTATATTTCTGCAACCACGAACCACAAATGAACGACACTTATACCATTACTAGCATCCAAATAGCAGTTACATGAATCCACATGAAATTGTACAACATGAACATGATTCACCGAAACTTAATGTTTTTTGTGTGGTCTGTTAGAAAGGTTTATGGCCCTTTCTTTTTTGAGGAAACACTGTTATGGGGAAACTCCTATCTTGAAATGCTGCAGGACTGGCTACTTCCACATCTGAATGAAGAATCTGAAGATTACATTTTTCAGCAAGACGGAGCACCCCCACGTTGGAACCTCCCAAATTCGTCTGTTTCTAAACGAAACATTGCCTCATCATTGGATTGGACGCATGGGACCCCCACGACTTGGCATCCAAGATCTCCAGTCATCACACCTTGTGACTTCTTTTTATGGAGATATGTAAAAGACTGTTTATGTTCCTCCATTACCTGCTGACTTGGATGAGCTCAGAACCAGAATCACTGCTGCAGTAAATTCTGTGACAGAAGACACTCTCAGACTCGTTTGGGATGAATTCAGCTATCGGCTTGATGTTGTCCGTGCAGCAGGTGGAGAGCACATTGAGCATGTGTAATCATGGTGAGTGAAACTTCAGGCCTTACTTCATGCTAGGTAATTTATTTTGTAACTGTACCACATTTTCGTTATTAAATATAATTATTTGAAATCGGGTCGTTCTTTTTGAAATACCCTGTATTATCACCTATCCAAGAAATGTCAACCCAAGGAGTTGTTGGATCATTCTCCCTCCTATATAAAGAACACTTCATACATAAAATCAAAAACAAAGTTCAATAAAAATGAATTATTAGGCACTTATATATATAAATAAAATGTGCTGTGCATTAAGGGTAAATATTAAGAATAGTGATCAGAGCTTATTCTACCTTTTACCGTGAGTTGCCTTGACTTGCACTACTTTGAGGGTCAGCTAGACTCGCAATACGTGCAGGCGCAAACTTGACTTGTTTGTCTGTTTGCTTACTCAGGAAATTGGAGTAAAACCAGATTTAACACGTTCACTGCCACGAGCAATTTCACTTCTTCAAGGTCAGTACGGTAATCTCGTTGCCGGCGGTAAGCGTCATACGAGTATACTCGTAGTTGGCTTGTGCAGAGCATATACCATCTATGAGAATACACAGTTCTGATGCTAGCTCCAGAAGCCAATCATTTTCACTTCAAGGTCAGTACAGTAATCTCGTTGCCAGCGGCAAGCATCATACGAGTATACTCGTAGCTGGCTTGTGTAGCTGGTTTACCAACTATGAGTATACTCGTAGTTGGCAGCGAACGTGTTAAAATAGCTTGGTATCTTTAACATTTATTATACCCAAGGTAAAATACTTTCTACATTTATATCTCATCCTGAGATTTTTATTTAACAAGGTTAAAACACCTTATGGTAACTTGTTCTGGTAAAATACTTATAAGCTCTGTATTACTAAAATCTTGGTATTTCTAGCCTGGCTCCCACTGATGAGACCTCAATAAAGGCCGAAACCAGTCTGGGTAGTGGCCCCCTTTGCCTTTAATACATAGCATCATACATCTCCTCAAGGATATGGGCTGTGCATTAAGGGTAAATATTAAGAATATTGATCAGCGCTTATTCTACCTTTACCACGAGTTGCCTTGACTTTCACTACTTTGAGGGTCAGCTAGACTCGCAATACGTGCAGGTGCAAACTTGACTTGTTTGTCTATTTGCTTACTTGGGAAATTGGAGTAAAATCAGGTTTAAAATAACTTGGTATCTTTAACACACACACACACACACACACACACACACACACACACAAATGTTTCAATCAATGATTCTCTCTTACAGAGCAGATTTCCACCTAATATTGCCCATGTACTAAACTCGGGTCTAGTTACTTTGTATGGCAAGACTTTTTTTTTCCTACAAAAAAAAAGTACTCTTGAGTCACAATTTCTCCTTTCCAATTTCTAACTTTTATATAGAAACTTTTAAGCAATGTGCTCTAGATTCCTTTACTTCAAAACCTAGTTTGGCTTACATTGACTATTCTCATTCTCTGGTCACGTGGCTGCTATACTTCAAGCATCTTTCTCGTCCTTCTCAACAAACAACATGAACACATAAAATTTACCATTGAAACTGAAAATCAACTCTTCCATTCCTGGATATGCTTATCATGCTTTTTTCTTTCGTTACTTGGATGATACACCTTGCCAATGAGGTCCACTGACTTCTTTCTGAACAGTTGTAGATTATAGTAAAAGCATAGCTATTTCATGTATTAAAGGGTTGTCAGATAAAATAGAAAGCTACACCATTACAACCTTAATGCTACTTTAAATGTGAAAAGAGAAGGAAGGAAAACTAAGGATTTTCTGGGCCATCCTATAGTGTATACTACTGAATAATGCCAAATTCATAAAAAAAATGGCACATAAAATGTAAGTCTAAGTAAATTGGGTTATGCTCTTTAACACCTATAGCAAATTGATTGTAAAGATATCATTGCTTACATCATGCAAAAACCTGGTATCTATGTAAATTTGAGCCTGTGAAATTTTGATAAACCATCCTAATCTAAACAAGAATATGGATGGCACAACTTCCCAAGTACTACGGCAAGCCCCGCTTTAGGATGCTAACACTTTCAACTCTTATTTCATATAGTGGCCACAATCAGTACTAGTTTTGTTCTTATTTAACTTTGTAATCTCTACCCCCCAACTTTATTAATTTATTTGTTATAAATTGTCTGTTGCCTAGAAATTACTATTATCATACAAAGGACTCTTTGTATATAGTAAGGATTTATTTTTAACAACAGGTCAGGCCAGCATTGTTAACAGCTGACCAAATTAGTGAGACTTTAGCATGCTGTGTATTTTAATATAGCTTATTTCTTTGTATATATGTGAATATATACTACTATATATATCCATTGGAAGATATATGTTATCTTACTTTGTTAGATAACATATTCTATAGTATCGAATGACTGGAACAGAGGTTTAAATAAAAACTTTATTTGCACGACTAGTTTAGTCTAAACCTAGACTTCTTGAGATGCATAACAAACATATGAATACCATCAAAACTTAAAAGGGAACTGGTATTTTTTAAAAAAAAAAACTAAAAAAATATCAAACAAACTAGAAATTACAGCTTAGTGTTTAAAAAAAAAAGAATAAACTCTGGCTGTATTATTGTGCATGTGTATGAGGTCTTGAGCATGCCAATATTGAACAGTAGTGCTGTGAGAGACTGGTAGGCTGTAGCTTAGATTGTTATATGGATGAGGTTGAGTATTATTTCCTTAAATTCTTAGTTTTTCTTTCCATCTCATCACAACAGCAATGAGTATTGTCATTTCTACCAGAGCACCTGATGTTGAAGGTTTCTTAATTCAAATTAGCTGAAAATGAGCATGGCTAGACAAGGCACTGGCACGAGTTCTCTTGTAGTTGATGTCTCTGATGTTTTTCTAAACGTAGTTCTATTGATTTCTCTATTTGTTTGAAGTACAGTTTAGCATAGTTGCAAAGAATTTTATATACACCAGGATATTTGAGATTGTTTAGTTTTTGAATGACTTAAGATTGAACGTAGTTTAGGAAGGTTGTGAAGAACATCTTGATGCTATATTTCCTCCGAATTTTAGTTAATTTTGGGGATATAGAACTAATATGACAAGAAATAACACTCAACCCCATCCATGTTAACAACATGCTACAGCCTACCAGACTCTCGCAGCTCTACTGTTCAGTATTGGCGTGCTCGAGACCTCATGTGCACAGTATACAGCCAGATTTTATTCTTCTTTTTAAACTCTAAGCTGTAATCTCTACAGTTTGTTTGATATGTTTTTTAGTTTTGTTTTTAAAATACTGGTTCCCTTTCAAGTTTTGATGGTATTCATGTTTGTTATGCCCTTGAAGTTTAGGTTTAGACAAAACTAGTAGTGAAAATAAAGTTTTTATTTAAACATTGGTTCCTGTTATTCAATACTATAGAATGTGTGTGTGTATATACGCATACTTGCTCATGTTCATAGAAACCATATCGACTGCTATAAGGATGGTTTGTTTTTTGTAATTAAATTGAAAAGGAATAATAATACAATAATTGTCAAAAATAATGAATGTAATATAATATTTTAATTTTGATTAATATTTGACATTTTTTTACTACAAGATGTGACAGTTAGGAAATGACATCAAATTTGCAAATATTTCAAAATGGCATGGACATGTTTTTCACTGGAAAAACAAATACCTGTATCAAAATTTAGTTCAGCTACAGTTCTAGTAGCAAGACTTCTACGTTGGTTAGACATAACTGGTAATTAGTTTACAGAATTAACAACACATATAACGTATATTAATTAAAGGTAACTTTAATGAATTACTTCTATATTTTGGCAACTTCACATTGCCATCTTCAGGAACATAAAGATATGGTATGTGCACTCAGGAACTAACACAAAGCAAATGAGAAAGAAAGCAAGAAACTAATATTGTTCCTAAAGTCCTAATGGTGCCCTCTTGCGGGCTAATTTGGTAGTCTTGGCAGTTGGGCTGAAGTTCTCATAATGAAAGTCTTCCAAATTTGGGGCAGTTTCATGCACCCAAATTTGTTGAGGTTAGGAACGTTTTTTAGAGCTGCTGAAGATTCTTTGAATAATCTTTCGTATTTAAACTTGCTGCGGTGTATTATTTTTGTTTTCTTCCATCTAATTTTATGGTGGGTATCTAAGGCATGGTCTGCCAGCCCAGAGTGGCTGTACTGGTGAAACCGGATGTAGTCTTGGTGTTCTGAAATTCTGATATTTGTTGTTCTGCCTGTTTGGCCAAAGTAGGACAATTTGCAGCTGCAAATTGTCCTACGATTTGGTGCCCGCACGTCACAGCTGAATGGTGCGGCATAGGAAGCAGCTGCCTTGATGCTTCCGTTCTAGTGGCCTCATCGCCAGAGCGATCGTACCGTGACGGTACGAAAGCAACTCCGGCTAGCGCTGCCTTTTAACGTGCGAGGCACGAACAGTATCATTGCAGTGGCTAGACGGGATTTTGACTTAGAGGCGTTCAGTCATAATCCCACGGATGGTAGCTTCGCACCACTGGTCACTCGACCAAGCACACGTACCAAGTGTCCGAACCTGCGGTTCCTCTCGTACTGAGCAGGATTACTATCGCAACGACTAGTCATCAGTAGGGTAAAACTCGCCTGTAATCTTTATCATCAGGTTATGTTCTCCTACTGTATACAATTGCATCAACCTTTAGGTACAACACCCACAATAGTACTCTCTATAATTACACAATATTGAGTTTCACTAGTGCTCATTCTAGTGCTCTCTTACAGTATACAATTGCATCAACCTTGAGGTTCATACCCCAGACTAGTACTCTCTTACAATACACAACTGCATCAATACTGATTTCCACTAGTGCTCACTCTAGTGTTCTCTTACAGTATACAATTGCATCAACCTTGAGGTTCATCACCCCAACTCCACCTATTACAGAATCAGTTCAGACTCTCTTGGCAATGTGTTTCCATCTTGCTTTAAGGACCTAAAGGCCTTAATACTTGCCACTATTAATAATTCTACAGACCTGTATAGTTCATGCTCTCGCTCTTGTCAATACATGCACTAGCCTAGGCTACGCCACTAGAATTTATTCTTAAAGGCTCTAAATGGCTTTGGAGGAATGAATAACTCTGAAAGACTGAATTAAATCCTGCTTTTGAGAAATAATTTCATGTTCACTCTTTAACCTAGCTTAAAATTAACTTACATACTAAATTAAAACTATTAACTAAGCCCCCCATAGCCATCTCTAGGAAAATATATTTCCTGATACCATCAAAACATCATCTACATTTTATATATTCTCTCATCTTAAATATTTTAGTATCTTTCTATACAGAGGAGACAAATCTCCCTCTCAGAGGATCAGCCTCTTTAGCATCTGTGCATTTTGCACTCTCAAATCTCACAATAATTACCTAAAATTTGGCTAGGTAAACTTCATTCAAATATCCTGTTATTTATTCATGAACATTACTCACATTCAATAAATAAATGTCCACCTCAATGAGAGTCATGTTTACTCCCACCGATCACCCACGATCTTAATTGATATTCTTTCACTTAAACATTCATAGCACTGGGTAGAAATCGCGTTGCGTCAACAACTCTCAACAACCATTTCGCAATTTATTGCTGCTTTGTATATAAAGAAATTTCTCATTGTCATTTATGAGAAATGCCAATTTTCCATTTTTCGTTAAGTTATAGAAATAAACCTCCTGTAGTGTATAAACATGAAATGAAACAAGTCACTCTTATTCACGACAATGATAAATCTAACTTTCCGGCACCAAACTTGCCATTTCAAGACGAAAGTGATGGGAACTAGCACTGAAGTATACTAAGAAGACTTAAGACTTTAATCTGTTGCTGTTATAAGTAAAGTAAAAATTTCTGATATAAAAGTTGCTGCTGAAACAAGACAAACTTTGAAAGTAAACAGTTATCAGATTTTATAAAGAAGGGAGTGTAGAAAGGGGATTTTCAGGCAGTTTTATATTGTGATATAAAATAATATATTGCCACTCTAGTAGTTAAATTGATTTTGTTGTATATATTTGTAAATTTTGAGAATTTTTTTTCTTTTGAATTAAAAAAAAAAAAAACTCTCTTAATGAGCTATTCTTTTAATTATTGTTAATTATTAGTTATATCATAAAATCCAAATCTGTGGCAAGTTGACTCAGTTCAGTTTAAAAAAATTGTGTTAAACTACTTGGAATCACAGAGGTAATTTATAGATGGTGCAAATGATAGGATTACATGTACAAAAAGAAAAGTAAAACAAACCATCTTCTCATTAAGAGGGCTCTTGTATGAATACTTGCATGCCCTATCATATCACTTGAATGCATTCACTAAAGATGCACTTGCATACATAATGAGAGCAACCTAGACTTCAAGCTTAATCGTATACTTCTTCAGCTCAGAGGAATGATCCAGAGTTCTCCCTCCACCGATGAGCTACAAAATGTCACTCAACTAATTTCATTTCAGTAAATTCTGGAACTTCAACTGTGTTAGGGAACACTATGTCAAAGTTGACAAATGATTTGATCAACCACTATTCTACTGGCCTGACCTCTAATGGAAAAAAAAAAAAGATGTATCCTGTTTATAACATCAGAACAAATTCATATACTTTTAATACAACAAAACTGGTGGCCTAATCAATAATTTAACACAAAAAAAAAATCAGCTAACTCCTTTTAATTCCCTTATAGGGAGTAAGCAAGGCCTTTATAACCTATCTAGCTTTTTGGAGACTGAGTGGGCAGTTCAATCTCCACCAGTAGCCAATCAGAGATAGCTGTCCCATGTCTATCACTAATTGTAGCAGCCACTGATGAAGAGGCTGGCAAACAAGTGCTGCCATCTCTTGGTACCTAACCCTAACAAGATAGGTTACTGTCTGAAATAATGTGGGTACTATGGGTGATTTTCTTGAGTTTAAGGGATGAAAAACCAGTTCTTCTGTGAGGAAAAACCTGCTTGCCTGTGCCAGAGATAGACTAACTCAGGAACCGGTCTAAGAAAGTCTTAGAGAAAGTTCCTCCAGTCAACAATTAGACTTGAACTTAAGTCTAACTTCGAGCGACCAACTGCAGAGGATGCAAGTGCCTTTCCACTGAGCTTCATAGGCCTATATAATTTAACACAAATGTTTGTTATATTAAAGCTGAGATTCCAGATTACTACATTCCTAGTTATAATTAAATCTTTGCTATCCATATACTTGGGATTTTTAGACCACCATTATTAAGATTAGGGTGGTTGATAAGAATTTCACAGTCCTCTTTAAATTTACTAATTGCCATATTTTGGTATTATGTGAACAACAGGTGCCTTTCCAGTAGATTCTATTTAGAGTATTCAGGGAATGATCAGAAAAGCTAGATTTACTATATAGTTAGGAAATTAAATATACCATTTGTGTTCCTTTTTTTGGGGTGGGGGAGGATAGGAATTGTGCATCCTGTTTCAGCTATATATAGGGCAAATTACAGGTGCAGTGAATACAGTATATTCTAGGGTAGGCTTACTCAGTGGAGGGAGTAAGTTCTTTAATTTTACAGGAGGTTTAAAGGTAGCATTATGGTTGTATTTCTGTAGTATTTTATTTATTTTTGTTTTTAAGTGGAGTTTTGTGAAGAATTTTGTTGATTAGTATTTTTTCTGTAGCTATTTTTCAGGAAGGTGTTGCTGATAACTTTAATTAGTTTTCAAGTGCTTGCTCATTGGAGCAAATCTTTAAAAGTTTCTTACCACCACCCAACACAAATATTATTAACATGCTAAAAAACAGTGCTTTAAAGATTTGCTTTGATCTTAAAGTAGATTCTTAAGAATTTTCTTGTAATTGTTAGGTACTTGAAAGATCAAAAAACTTTGGGGCAGGATTACTTAATATAGGTATAAAACATGGCCAGTCATCATTCATTGGCATTTATTCTCAAAATCGTGTGGAGGTAAGTAATTGTAAATTCAATAAGTGATTATTTTTTTTCATTAATTTGAGAAATTATGTAAAGAACTTAATTCTTTCACAAGTATGTTGCTTTATTTCCATTAGTTTTAAATCTTTACTGGATGAAATTATTTTAAATAACTGACAACTTTTCTTGCCATAACTTTTGTTCAATCTTGTCTCCTCTTAACATTCACATGTTATACCCATTTTTTTTTTTCAGGTAACTTTTAACCTAGTAGGATGCTATCACTGTTTTATTGCATATTTCAAAGATGTAGTGCAAATGTATTCTCTGTACACTGTGTGATTTGTCATCAACATTTAGTTGCTGAATACCTGAGTGATTGCCTGCACAAGTCATTACATTATGTAATTACACAGTCAACAAAATCAAGTCATTGATTGAATGACAAATTGTTTGGACAACTTTGTATTGAAAATGATGAATTCAGTCACTTGCTACTCCATACAGAAATTAGTTGGCTAGCAAAGGGTGCCTGTTTGAATTGATTTTATACTCTTTGACTCAGAGTTACAGTTTGTAGAAAACGGACGATTCTTTGAGCCAACTTGATTAATTTCAAAAGTGACATAGCTTATTTTGACAGACTTGTTTAACACATTTAATGAAACAAATCTACAACTCCAAGGAGATGAGTTAAATTTAACAAAAACTGTTATTTCTGCATTGTGTCAAAACTTGTCCTGTACTTTTCCTACAAATGCAACTTAGGACAGGGGGAATTCAACCAGTTTCCAAATCTATCAACAGTGGAAAAATGTAATGAAGACTTGCTCAGGTGTTGTTAGCACTTGGAGGCTCTCCATTGTGATTTCAAGATTTTCTTGAAATGAAAATACCCAATTGATTTTTGGACCCATTTTCAAGTACAAACAAATAAATGGAAGAATCGTTACAATTACAAGAACTGATAGAAGTAACAACAAATGAGGAATGAAATTAAAATTCAAAAACTGGTATCGACAGTCTTAGTTGCAAAAGCAGATGCCAATACTTTATCCTGGATTGTGGGCTGGAGTAAAAAAAGATTTCAATTGCATTTCCATCGCATCCAGTGGAATTTGGGCTAAGTACCTCAGGGGTCTGTTTTAGAGCCATTACTGTTTAACTTGTATATTAATGATATTGGTGAAGATTTGGATGGAGATATTCAGTTGTTTGCAGATGATGTAAAGTTGGGACAAACCGTGAAGAGTAGAGAAGATGTTGTGGCCTTACAAGAAGACTTGAATAAATTGAATGAGTGATTGGGAATGGGGATGCGAGTTAAATGTTGCAAAATGTAAGGTTTTAAAATTTGGAAAACAAAGATGGGATGCAGAATTTATACTTGGTGAGGATATATTGTTGGAGGTGGAGGAAATAAGAGATCTGAGGATGATAGCGGATAAGGATCTGAAATTTAGGGGTCACGTAGCCAAAATTGTTAAGACAACAAAGGCTTCTCGGAAATGATGCAGAGGACACTGACGTGTAGAAGTAGGGAGATTCTTGTTCCATTGTATAAGGCTTTTATTAGGCTACACATGGACTATTGTGCCCAGATTTGGTCCCCTGGTTTTCAGAAGGATAAGAGATGTTGGAAAGGGTCCAAAGGCAACTGACTAAGGTAGTTTCTAACCTTTGGAATGCCGAGTATGTGAAAAGATTGAGAAGATGTAATTTGCAGTCTGGTGGACAGGAGGAAGAGGGAAGATATGATAGACACGAGTTAGTAAGGGGTTGTTATAGGATCAATGCTGGAGAAGTTCTACAGAAAATAGTCGGGGATCAGAGGAGAACCAGAGGTCATCCCTGGAAACTGTATAAAGAGGGTGTGAGTAGGGGGGTGAGAAGCAGTTTTTTTTCATGCAGAGTTGTAAATGATCGGAATGCCTTGCCTGAGAGTGTGGTGTCTGCAAGGAGTTTCAGTGTGTTTAATACACACTATGATGAACTGTTTGTGTGATAAAAGGACCTCCCAGATGAGTCTTTGACTCCATGATGTCTTGGGGTAATAAGTGCAGTCACAAATTTTTTAACTAAAAAAAGAAACAGACTGCAAATAGCTGATTGCAGTAATTTAAGAATGATGCTAACAAATATAGAACCAGATACCAATAAATTGGTAACAGCACACCAGGCTCTTTCTTCTCATTAAGATTGTTTTTAATATTACTGATCGTTATTTACTATTTTATATGCGATTTTAACATGTGCAATTATGTTTTGTTTTTTTAATTTTAATAGTGTTATTAATTTATCAGCTCTAACTTGTCTTATGTTTACATGCAATTTTTTTTCTTTTGTTGATTTCAATAAATAGTTCTAAATTTCAGTTTCAAGGTGTCTCATTTCCAAACTTCAAAAATCTCTACTAGATGCATAATAAAACACAAATTTGTTTCTGTATATATTTTTGCTTAAAATTCAAAGTGATGGTCTGATTTTGATATGATTTTCTTTTATATGTATCAGGTAAAGCTGGTCAAGTCTTGGAAAGTAGTTTCCACCCAGAAACTACTTTCTAAGTAGTTTGGGGGTGGGGGCTGAATATATAATTATGTAATGTTTCTGTTGGATTATTTTGTATAGTTCTTTGTACTTTGACACCTGAAGTTGGATTACCAACGAAACTAGTAGTGTCCACATTAAACCTTATTATTTATTATCTTGATGTTAAGTCATTTAAATTAAATTAATAAAAATTTTGTTAAACAGAGTAAATCTGCATACAAATATATTTTTTTGAAAAGGGGCAGTAATTTTGTTCTTTTTTACATTTTTTTAGGCATTCTCTGGCAAAGGAATTTCAGTTATAAATCTTTTTACTGATGGCTTAAAGATATCTTTTGGATTGTTCTACTGCTATTCCTCCCTCAGTGTTGAATCATTCTGACTTAATTGAATTCTTATCCTGGCAAGTTTTGATTTCTTGCATTCACAACTACAAAAGCCAATGCAGACGATTTCCTTAACAGTGAAATCATATGTGGTGGCTTTTAATGTCAACTTCAGCTGGCTCCCTTTTTCCAATCCCACTGATCAAGCTCGAAGAGATGCTGAACTTACAAGTAGTGACCTAACAAATTGTTCATCTACCAGCCAGAATACCTGAGTCCTCTCCACCTGCCTAACACAAGATCCTTTTATTAACCACTTCTAGAAATGGTGATTCCCCCCCCCAAAAAAAAACAGTATCTTATTTTTCGAAACAAATTAGTACGGCTTCATACACAGCCTACATTGAAGACCACAGTACTAGCTATAATTTTTGCTTATCTGTGCTCTTGCCTTCTCCAAAAAAAGGTGCATCTACCATTAAACTATCAGTCTGTTGCTCTCACAACAGTGGTGTCTAACATAAAAGATCATCAGAAGTCAATTTTAACACTTAAAAAATTGTCAAGTATCAGTGACTACCAATATGAATTCTGCTGATCAAAATCTTCATATCTCCACACCCATGTCACCCACTTTTCATGGAAAGGTTAGGAGAAACCTATGCTTTTCCTGTTACATTTGATATGGTTTAGCATCAAGAGCTTATTAGCAGCTAGTTCTCTTGGATTATGGTGATGTTCTCTTCAGATGTTCCTAATGGCATAACTTTTGTTGACTTCAAACCATATTCAATTTTGCTGATGGCATTTTCCATTCCTCCTCATATAAACAAATCTTCTGTTCAAACATTTGACTTAAAGATCTATCAGTGTCCTAAATGATCTTTGTTAACATCCTTCAGTGGAGTGATAACCTCATTGATTTTAATTCTTCCAAAAAATAATTTTGGAAATGTTATTTCCCTGCCCTTTGATAATGCTCAGTAATCAAAACCAGATCTTGCTCCTTGGATTGACATTTACTCCTAATCTTTTCTGGAACAGACAGTTTCTATTACATCCTTGCTTTCAAAACACATGGCATCCTGTTTTTCTCAAGACAATACTTTTCATCTGTCCAGCCACTATTTACTAATTGCAAATCTCATTAATCTTGGAATACCGATTCATCATTTTAGGTGGTGTATATAAGACTAGAAAAATATCGATGCTGTTCAGAAAGTAGAATTTCAGCTAAACAGCAGTCCCTTGCCTCTTCCCAACACTGTCACAGATGTTCAATTTCCACAATCTTTCCTACAGATTTCCATAGGCATAATTCAGCAGTACTGCCATCCATTGTCATTCCCCTGCTCAATTATTTCTGCTAAACCTACAATAACATAACAGCTGGCTGACATTCTTTTATAATTAAATTGACTTCTGAATCTGATTTCCATTCACTTCTCTTTCCTGTTTCTGTGGAACCACCTTCTTAATGAAGTATTTCCCAAAGACTAAAACATATAGCTCTTTAAAAAGAATAGCAACAGATTGCCTTTCTTCCTATTATACAAAACTGATGCCATAAGCTTTGCAGTCACTTGTCTATGAACAATTATTAAAAATATAAATAAATAAAAATTATTGGTATATGTACGAGCTTATTCTTTAGGAATGGAGCTGGAAAGTGTTTTGTTCTAGGAAAAAGCTTATTTTTATTGGACTGCTTAAATGTATGGTATAAGCACTGATGTCATGAATTTTCTGTAACATTTGAAGTTTTCCAATTCTTGGACATGTGATAAAACTTTTGGGATATCTGTGCTTGTTTGCTCCAGATTTGTCTGACTTTCTGATGTTTAGTTTTTAAAGTATTTTTAAAAATTATTCTGAAATAAAATTTTCAGAAAGAGGGAGGAGATATTTTCTTTGAAATACTTATAGACAATAACAGTCCCAAGCTCCAAAGAAAGGTTTGCACTTAAGGAACATATAGCCTTCACTTATGCATAGTTTTCCTATGTATTTTCTTTATGAAACGAGCAAAGTCGAATTTCTTGCCTTTGTAATAGTTTAATCTTTTTTTTTTTCAGTGGATCTTAACGGAGATTGCTTCATATTATTATTCTGCAGTTATTGTTCCTTTATATGATACTCTTGGACCACATGCTTGTTCATATATTATTAATCAAGGTAATATTTAGTTTTCATAACTTAATACCAGTTTTTATATATATATATAGTTTCCAATTATGCTATGCATAAGTGGAGACTAAATATACTTAAGTAAGATTTTGTTGTTCATTTCAGGATGTATAAGTAATATAAATTCTTTTACATATCAAAAATTTGTTGGTATCTTTAAATTTTTAAGGTATAAAAGTAATTTCAATCTGTATTAAGCATATGAGAAGTTTGGCTTGGCAAAAGAATAGGCATGAATATGAATAGGTTTGTTAAAGATAATATCCCGACTGTAAATTGGATATTTATGGATGGTGCAATAAATCCATAAGATAGGGAACAAATTACTTGCATCCTCTAAATTTGGTTATGTATGTGAGCATTTATGAAGTCAAAGAGGAGGAAATTTGAATTAAAGAAATTATTCTTGTACAAGCTATCTCCTGTTTCTAAGAACATTGACTGGATAAATATACAACATTTTGGTTACAAAGCAAGTATTCTTTCCTTTAGTGTTACACGGTGATCAGCATTCATTTTAGACAAATTATAGACTCTACAACAGTGTTAGAAATAATTATTTTAATTTCCTGATGTTTCGACCTTCATATTAAGCTCATCATCTGAAGTATACACGTGTATATATATACAGGGAAACTAAAATAATTATTTCTAACACGATTGTAGAGTCCATAATTTGTCTAAAATGAACAAAGCAAGTATTGTCCACTTGATCAACCAGGCTAGCATGGTCACTGATGAATATAGGTTTGATTTATGATTGTTACGTTCATTAGTGTGAAATAATAGCATGTTATTGCTGTTCGTCTTATTTTTGTATTGTGCATTACTAATTATTAATTCTCCTTTTGTCTAAGGTGTACATTATTTTCAAAGTAATGTTTCCAGAAAAATTAACCATAATGACACATCTAAAATACTCTGGTTGTGCATTAACTAACAGGCTTGCCTGTTACTAAATGTATAATGAATTTGTGATGGCAGTATGAATAACCATGTTGAATACAAAATAAAAGTTTCAAATTATTTGATTCTGGTGATTTAATACATTTTTTTACCTTAAGCATGAAATATGGCTCAAAAATGTAGTATAATACCTTTTTTTTAACAAGGTTATTCTATTTTTTTAGTATTTAGTTGAAAACATTAATACAGATCACTAGGGCTTGTAAAATGTGCTCCTCTACTTGTCTGTGACAAGAATTTTTAGTGGAGTTATCAGCACTTTCATCCATTTTATTTTTAATGGTGCAAACAAATCTCAATTTGCATATTATTCAGTTCCTTAAAGCTTTTAGAATATTTCAAAACAAGGCTTGGCACTTGTTAGCTTTGAAATATTGTACTTTGGCATGGACAGTCCAATTTTTAGTGGGTGCCAATTTAATATGGCAGTTTAGGGATGGTCTGAAAAATATTTTACATTGTTCAAAAAAATTCTAAAGGTAAAAAAATTCACAATATGACAATTTGGAAATTTCCAGGGGATTTTTTGCACTTATACATATTTTATTTATATAACCAGCCTCTTTGGCATGTTTTATGTCATAGTTTAGTGTATTTTTCTTATCAGGAGTATTGGAGAGCCTGTCGTTACAAATTCTTTGTCAGTTATCACTGATTTTTTTTTTTTATTATTATTATTACGTGACACCTCCAGGGAGTACAAAGACTCATCGAGGGAGGGCATCTATTCTACAACTCTGTCTCCACCACTCAAGCCACAACTACACCAACGCCATCTACTGCAGACAATCTCAAACATCCATGCCCCCGGCGGGATTCAAACCCGCAGCCTTTTGGCTGGAGAGCAGATACGCTAACCACTCGGCCAGCCAGGCTGGATGAGTGGTTAGCATATCTTCTATTTTGTCATAATTGTGTGACCAATAAGTTGAAATATGCAGGCATCATTTAATTTAAAATTTAAATTCCAATTTAATTTAATTGAAATTTAAAAATTTTAATTCCAATTAAAATTCAGAAAACTAAATTTTAATTGGAGCAACCAAAGATTCACAGTGGATACTGGTAATCGGCTTATTTTAAACTGCTGATAGAATATGCAGTATGAAAAACTTTGATTCATTTCATTTTGCAACCACTTCAATGTTTTTTTGTTTATGGTCAAGTATTACTGATAAAATGAGGGGTTTTTTTTCCCCTCGGACTAATAAACATTAATTATACATAAGCAGTTAACATTTTTGCTTTAACACTAATAGTTGCACAGTAATGAAAATTAGTTACAGCATTAACAAAAGTTTATAAACTGAGTCTAATAACACATGCAATTAACCAACAAAAATGCTATTTGTTGGAGGTAGACTGCAGGTGTTATAGGTGGTTTGTGTGGTACAAACTGCTCTCTGGAAGTGATTTAGATGCAATGGATGCAAAGAAGATCACTGAAATATTATATAACCACAGTGCTTCATTCAGGCTGACACAATATTTAATGATATTGACACCTGATTAGTGAAATTTGCCTGACTGAACTAGCACAATTTTTTGACCCCTGCAGATCACAAAAGATGTGGAAATTAACTCCATATAGATGAGCTGAGATGGCAGAGCCTACTGATGAGATTCTAAATGCATTAGCGAAAACATTAAGCTTATGTTTTTAAAGTAGTCGTATCCACTACCAGTGTGTTGAAAGCAACTCCAAATTTTGATTAAGCATTAGAGCTGTATTACTGGCTAAAAAAGTGCAATTACATTTGTAATCTAAGAGTAATTGCATGAAATTTTAGAAACTAACTCATAATTTTCATTTTCTAATTAAAACTAAGTTTTTGCATGATTTAATAAATGCATTATATATATTACTCTTTAATGGGAATTGATTTGATTTTTAATGTATTGTTCTTGTAGCTGAAATCAGTGTTGTCGTTTGTGATAAAGAAGAAAAAGTTAAATCTCTTTTAGCAGAAGCTACCCAAACCCCAGCTCTAAAGCATATTATTGTTATCAGTCCAGTATCTAATAGTACAATGAAGCAAGCACAAGAATATGGAATTTCATTATATACATTTAAAGAAATAGAGGTATACTATTTTATCTAAAAGTCCACATATCGTATTTATTTCCTGTTTTTCCAATGTAGATAACCGATTATCACATTGTGGTTCACCATGGACGAGTCTTTTTAACTCATAAATGTATATTGAATTATGCCATACAGTCTCATTTTCCTTAGTCATTAGTTTACTTTTTGTAAACTCGTACGTTGAATGTTGTCACATTTCTACTCTTCACAAATACTGTTCTTTAAACAATGTTCAAGGTTACATAATGATCAGCATTCATTGTGTACGATTTATGAAGACAAACACAATGCAATTACTTTATTTATAATTAAGCAAATAATATGACGTTTCGACCTCTATATTGAGGTCATCAGGAAAACATAAATATAATAAGACATGAGCTAAATACTACACAAATGTTAGCTAAATGTAACTGCTTTGTTTATGCATTGATTTTTAATGTATTGTCCTTGTAGCTGAAGTCGGTGTTTGTGATCAAGAAGGAATAGTTAAATCTTTTTTAGCAGAAACTACCCAAACCTCAGCTTAAAGTATATTATTGTTATCAGTCCAGTATCTAATAGTACAATGAATAGCCTGACCTCTGGTGGAAAAAAATGAACTAATAAAATACAATAAAATTAAATGCATGGATTAAAAAAAATCCATATGTTTTTTATACATAACGAAGATTAAAAAAAATAAAAAAAATACAATGAACTAGATCAAATGTAGAAAGTTTTCCACTTGGTTATACTATAAATTAAAAAGAGGCCAAGAAATTATATGCTTGGTTTAATACTTTTTCCAAGTGTAAGCAAAAACAAAGTTTGTGCGTGAACACAGGTCGAAACCGGTCTGGGTAGTGATCGTTCCCATAATGCACAGCAGGATATGTGCTTTGCATTATGGGATACTAAGGCAAGTGATGTGAAGTCATTAGCCTCTATATAAGAGTTGCCCAGTCGTAAAGTTACTTCTCGCAAGA
Organism: Typopeltis vanoorti; assembly: GCF_054136105.1. Classification (NCBI taxonomy): domain Eukaryota; kingdom Metazoa; phylum Arthropoda; class Arachnida; order Uropygi; family Thelyphonidae; genus Typopeltis; species Typopeltis vanoorti. The sequence goes on along the minus strand of NC_143567.1, from coordinate 17,403,603 downwards.
CCAAGCCTATAATTTCTAGGTTTCTTTAATTTATTTTATTTTTGACACATGAACTTTGTTTGCTTAGATTTGGATAAAGGATTAAACCAAGAATATAATTTCTTGGCATCTTTAATTTATAGATCAAATGTATCTCTCTCCAGTAAGCTGTCCTTAGCATTGTCTTAGCGAGACCCAGATTTAAGGGCTAATTTTTCTGCTTTGGTTACCTTTCAACTTATGGAGAGAATTATAAACTTATTTCCTTGTCTATATTTGGGGAAGGAATTTTAGACATATTACAATGTGGTAAATGATGTCTAGTTTCTTGACTTGGTGATAGCGTAGTTTAGGCATTTTTGCAGAAGTGGGGTTTCCTTTAAGGCTGTAGCTGAATATGTTAACTTGGCTGTGGTCTGCTGGTAGTTGGTTTACTCCTCACTTTGCTTGTTTGTCATTGACTGTTCCTAATATTGCTCGTTAGAGATTGGCTGTTTCTCTGGACATGGCATCTAGATTGTCTATTGCTTTGTCTTTGGAAAGCAGAAAAATTAGCCCTTAAAAATATAAGAAATTGTTATGTCCAAGATGGACAAAGGCAGCGCTATGGTCGTTCTCGCACAGCTTACCTTGAAAAAATAAACTAATTGGTTACCGACCATAACACATCACAACCTAGCAGACTAGATCAAAAAGAAAAAACCGAATCAATGAAGTTAGTCACCACTTGGTTGGAGGAAATGAGTAAAAAGCTGTTACTGCGTTGTGGCATATTCAAAAATGCACAACTGACGCAATGAGAAAGGAAATGATTGTCAGACAGAAATATTTTGGGAGAATTTGGAGAAAAGAGCAAAGCTAATAATAATGGCAAATACCTTTTTTGGATTTCTGCTCAGGACATGGACTGGTTATTATTAACACCATGTTCTAATATAAAAATGTGCACAAATTCACATGGAGAGAAAGAGTCAAGGAATAAGAAAAGCCTCATTGACTGTATCATTGTCGATAGTGATGTTTTCTCCCTGGTGCAGTACACCAAAGTTTACAGAGGATTTGAAATTGGAAATGATCACCATTTAGTCATGAGCAGAATAAAATTGAATTTCATATTGAAAAAAACATGTAAGAAAGTTTTAAAGCAAATAAAACAGAGTTGTAGAGCAGGTGCCCTCCCTCAATAAGACTTTGGACACCCTGGAGGTGTCTAATAATAATAATAATAAAAGTTGAGCAGCTTACAGATGTGAACTGTAGACTAACATACACAAACATTATTCAAGAAAAAAATAAGTTTGAGAACAGGAACCAAACCTTGGAGATTCAGTGGCAAGAAAATAAATATCAAGAAGATGGCAAGATATTCTGGAGGTTGTTGAAGCTCAAATGCAAGAAAGAGTGCTGTGAAAGGAATTAGATGATAAAGGTGACATGAAAACTGGAGAAAAAGATACCTTTGATGTATGGAGTAATTATTTCAAAAAATTTCTAAATGATATTTTTACCACTGATAGCACAGTAGTAAAAAAAAGTAAACATTCAACAGAGATGCAGTCAGGAATACACTTCCATACTTGAAGTAGAAAGGCCATCAAAGGTCTGAAACATGGAAAAGCAGCAGGAGTAGATGATATTCGACCAGAAATGCTCAAGTATGGAGGTACAGTGGCTGCACTGCATAGTTCAGAAGGCCTGGACAGAGGGATGAATTCCAGATGATTAGAGTAGAGCTCTCATAGTACCCATATATAAAAAGGGAAATAAAACAATGTGAGAATTACAGAGGTATTTCTCTACTGAGTGTGCCTGGTAACATTTACATAAGTATACTGGAGAAACTGAAGGATTGTGGAAGAAAAGCTTCTTAAAGAACTAGCTGGATTCAGGCCAAATAGAGGCTGTCATAATCACATTTTCACTTTACGACAAATAGTTGAGAAATCAGGAGAATATAACATAAATCTGTATTTAAATTTTGTAGATCTGGAAATGACAAGGGTTAAAAGAGAAGCTATTCAAAATGCTAGTTTAATGGTCTCAGTGGAGCATTATATCAAGCAATACTTAGTCTTTATTTGAGTTGCAAGTCAGTAGTTAGAATTGAAGGATGTACATTATCCCCACTGTTATTCATTATCTATGTGGATTGCATTATGAAGCAAAGTAGTATTAAACCTAATATCAAAATTAGAGATGTTAATCTCAGCTCTTTGCTTTATGCAGACAATGTTATACTTCTAAATAAATCTGCTTCAAGTCTACAAGATTCCTGACTGAAGTGAATAACTGTTGTAATAGATATGGTATGAAGGTCAGCATTAAAAAGACAAAGACAATTGAAAATAGGCTGAAGCATTGAAAATATCAACAGCATTGTGAATGGAGAACCTATAGAACAAGTAAAACATTTCAACTACTTGGGCATGATTTTAAGTGAAAAATGTAAATTAAATATGGAAATAGATGACAATTGACAAATCTGGTATGGTAGGAAGTCAATTAAATAAATTTATATGGAATAAGAGAAAAATTAGTCAAAACACTAAATTAGCTGTATACAAGACAGTGTTCAAACAATTTAACTTATGGATCTGGGAGCTGGGTTAAAAATAAAACACTTGACCAAAGACTAGACCATAGATACAAGAGTCCTGAGAAAGATTAGGGGTGTGAACAGATGACATCAATGGCAATATCATATTAAAAACAAAGATATTTGTAAAGAACTTGACATTGTTAGCATCCAGGAATGTGTTAGCAGAGCTAATCTCAGGTGGTATGGTCACTTAAACAGAATGGGAGAGGAAAGATTAACAAAAACAAGTTCTCTGCCAGGTTGGCAGGAAAACGACCCAGAGGAGACCAAGATATAGGTGGATTGATACAGTCAAAAGTGCCTTAGAAGATAGAAATGTAAGATCTGATAATGCTGGAGTCTTGATAAGTAACAGACTGATTTGGAGGAAAATGTAGATAGGAAGTTAGTAATGTAAATTTTTCATGTAGTATTATCATATCCTGTACACCCCTTGAAGGTACATTGCAGGAATTTGATGATGAAAAATACACAACAAATGCACCATTGCAACTGATAGTTGAAGGAATCAGTAGCTCCCATTTGTGTGTGTGTGTAAAAAAACTTATGGATTTTATTTTACTTTTTTTTTTCACCAGATGTCAGGCTAGCATAAACAAGTTATATTCAGCTTAGGTTTGTGTAGTGTTAAGTAACTTGTATCTTGTTAATATGTATGTTTTCCTGATTACCTCAGTATATGAGGTCAAAATGTAGTGTTTATTTGCTTATAAGTAATTGTTCTAACACATGTTTTTGACTCCATAAATATAAATCATACACAGTGAATTTAAACAGTAACTGTTCTTTACTTACACTGATGGCTTCTTAGTCTCAAACCAAAATATTTGTAAATAGTATTAGTCAGTTTTTCTTGCATTTGTGTTATGAATGCAATATGCAACTAACTTCCTGATTATCGAAACCAAGAGTCCAAGCAAATCTAGTATGCCAGGTGTGATGGCTGCAGGATTCTTAACTATTCAAGTTTTCAAGAGCATACACAATTAAAAGAAACACACGTATTAACCACAGTGAAAATTATTTAATTGTAAATATTTCATTCTAAGTATCTTAAGACATCATCAGTACAGTAGTTTAAAACTGCTGTAATAATAGGAATAACATACAGTTAGGGTGCATGATTACAATAGAATCTCGTTAAATGTGCGTAACTTGTTACAAAAAAAATATTTATTTAAATAAATAATAAAAAACTGGTTATTACTAACACCATGTTCCAACATAAAAATGTGCACAAATTCACATGGAGAGAAGAGGTAAGGAATAAGAAAAGTCTCATTGACTATGTTATTGTTGATAGTGATGTTTTCTTCCTGGTGCAGCACACCAGAGTGTACAGAGGATTTGAAATTGGAAGTGATAACTATTTAGTCTTGAGCAGGATAAAATTGAATTTCACATTGAATAGAATAACATATAAGAAAGTTTTAAAGCGAATAAAAGTTGAGCAGCTCTCAGACATGAACTGTAGACTAAAATACACAAAGATTATTGAAGAAAAAATGAAAGAGTTGAGAACAGGAACCAAACCTTAGAGATTCAGTGGCAAGCCTTGAAGAAAGCCCTGATTGATTCAGCTCGAGAGACGTGAAGTTGTCTGCAATGATAGAAAAATTAGAACTCCATGGTGGACACAGGAATTTAAAGAGACAGTGAAGGAAAAGAAGAAAGCATATCAAAAGTTCCTGGCTAATAAGTCAGCTTGTGCTCTTAGAGAATACAGAGACAAATGCAAGAATGCTAAACACTGTAAAACTAGCTAAACAAAAGTCATGGGAGGACTTTGGCAAGAATATAGAAAATAAATATGAAGGTGGCAAAATATTCTGGAGACTGTTGAAGAAGCTTAGGAATGGAGGAAAGAGTGCTGTAAAAGGAATTAGAGATGATAAATGTGATATGAAAATGGGAGAAAAAGATATCCTTGAAGTATGGAGTAATTACTTTGAGAAATTGCTAAATGAAACAAGCACAGTGGTAAAAAAACACTAACCAGGCATGCAGTCAGGAATACATATCCATACTTGAAGTAGAAAACGCCATCAAAGGCTTGAAATGTGGAAAGGCAGCAGGAGTAGATGATATTCGACCAGAAATGCTGAAGTATGGTGGTATAAGAATCTTACAGTGGCTGCACTGCATAGTTCAGAAAGCCTGGACAGAGGGACGAATTCCCGATGATTGGAGTAGAGCTCTCATAGTACCCATATATAAAAAGGAGAAATAAAACTGAATGTGAGAATTAGAGGTATTTCCCTGCTGAGTGTTCCTGGCAAGATCTATGCAAGTATACTTGAAAAACGGTTGAGAAGAATTGTGGAAGAAAAGCTTGGTGAAGAACAAGCTGGATTCAGGCCAAATAGAGGCTGTCAGGATCAGATCTTCACTTTACGACAAATAGTCGAGAAAGCATGGGAATATAACAGATCTGTATTTAAGTTTTGTCGATTTGGAAAAAGAACATGACAAGGTGCCAAGAGAGAAGCTATTCAATATGCTACAGTTATATGGTGTCAATGGGGCATTATATCAAGCAATACTTAGTCTTTATTTGAGGTTGTAAGTCAGCAGTTAGAATTGAAGGAAGTACAGGAAGATGGTTTAATGTTAAATCTGGTGTGAGACAAGGATGTACATTATCCCCTCTGTTATTCATTATCTATATGGATCACATTATGAAGGAAAGTGGTATTATACTTGAAAAACGGTTGAGAAGAATTGTGGAAGAAAAGCTTGGTGAAGAACAAGCTGGATTCAGGCCAAATAGAGGCTGTCAGGATCAGATCTTCACTTTACGACAAATAGTCAAGAAAGCATGGAAATATAACAAAGATCTGTATTTAAGTTTTGTTGATTTATGAATGGAGAACCTGTGGAACAAGTAAAACATTTCAGCTATTTAGGCACGATTTTTAGTGAAGATGGTAAATTAAATATAGAAATAGACAACAGAATCAGCAAAGCTGGTATGGTGGGAAGTCAATTGAATAAATTCATATGGAATAAGAGAAAAATTAGTCGGAACACTAAATTAGCTGTATACAAGACAGTGTTCAAACCAGTTTTAACTTATGTATCCGAGAGCTGGGTCAGAAGTAAAACACTTGACCAAAGACTAGAGACCACAGATATGAGAGTCCTGAGAAAGATTATAGGCGTGAACAGATGGCATCAATGGCAGTATCATATTAAAAACGAGGATATTAGGAAAGAACTTGGCATTGTCAGCATCCAGGAATGCGTTAGCAGAGCTAATCTCAGGTGGTATGGTCACTTAAACAGAATGGGCGAAGAAAGATTAGCAAAACAAGTGTTCTCTGCCAGGTTGGCAGCAAAACGACCCAGAGGAAGACCAAGATATAGGTGGATTGATACGGTACAAAGTGCCTTAGACAATAGAAATATAAGATCTGATAATGTTGGAATGATGACCAGTAACAGGCTGATTTGGAGGAAAATTGTAGATAGGAAATTAATAATGATGTAATTTTTTTTTTCATGTAGTACTATCAAATCCTGTACACCCCTTGAGGGTACATGGCAGGAATTTGATGATGATGATGATTTGGAAAAGGCATATGACAAGGTGCGAAGAGAGAAGCTATTCAATATGCTACAGTTATATGGTGTCAATGGGGCATTATATCAAGCAACACTTAGTCTTTATTTGAGTTGTAAGTCAGCAGTTAGAATTGAAGGAAGTACAGGAAGATGGTTTAATGTTAAATCTGGTGTGAGACAAGGATGTACATTAGCCCTTCTGTTATTCATTATCTATATGGATCACATTATGAAGGAAAGTGGTATTAAACATGATATCAGAATTGGAGATGTTAATGTCATCTCATTGCTTTATGTGGACGATGTTATACTTCTAAATTAAATAAATCCGCTACAAGTGTGCAAGATTCTCTGACTAAATTGAATAACTGTTGTAATAGATATGGTATGAAGGTCATCAATAAAAAGACAAAGACAATAAATATAGGTAGAATCATTGAAAATGTCAACTGTGTTGTGAATGGAGAACCTGTGGAACAAGTAAAACATTTCAGCTACTTAGGCATGATTTTTACTGAAGATGGTAAATTAAATATAGAAATAGACAACAGAATCAGCAAAGCTGGTATGGTGGGAAGTCAACTGAATAAATTCATATGGAATAAGAGAGAAATTAGTCGGAACACTAAATTAGCTGCATACAAGACTGTGTTCAAACCAGTTTTAACTTATGGATCTGAGAGCTGGGTCAGAAGTAAGACTTGACCAAAGACTAGAGACCACAGATATGAGAGTCCTGAGAAAAATTATAGGCGTTAACAGATGGCATCAATGGCAATATCATATTAAAAACAAGGATAGTAGGGAAGAACTTGACATTGTCAGCATCCAGGAATGCGTTAGCAGAGCTAATTTCATGTGGTATGGTCACTTAAACAGAATGGGTGAAGAAAGATTAGCAAAAGAAGTGTTCTCTGCTAGGTTGGCAGCAAAACGACCCAGAGGAAGACCAAGATATAGGTGGATTGATACAGTACAAAGTACCTTAGAGAATAGAAATATAAGATCTGATAATGTTGGAGTCTTGATAAGTAACAGACTGATTTGGAGGAAAATTGTAGATAGGAAGTTAGTAATGATGAAATTTTTTTCATGTAGTACTATCATATCCTGTACACCCCTTGAGGGTACATGGCAGGAATTTGATGATGAATAAAAAAAAAATGAATTATTTAACACAATTTTGTTTGACAATTTCCCATACTTTAGGAATAGTAAGAACATCGTTGTGGTTTAAGTTTGGTCTGTAGTAGGGTTTCAGAACTTTCTTTGTATAAACGTTCATGTTTATATAAAGATCTGTGTAAAAGTTTAGACATTTTCCCAATGGATCTGATGGTTTGGATTTTCAATTTCGTGTTGAGAGAGGCCAGATTTCTGTGGTTTAAAAAGACGAATGTGGTCTTGATGTTTTAATGAGATTCTATTGTAATCATGTGACCTAACTGTATGTTATTCCTATTATTGTTTTAAGCTACTGTACTGATGATGTCCTAAGATACTTAGGATGAAATATTTAAAATTTAATAATTTTCACTGTGGTTAATACGTGTTTCTTTTAATTATGATCGCACCAAAGGTTTCGTTATTTAAAAAAAAGAGCATACACGAGTGAAGTTTCAAGCAAAGCCTATAGGAACCTTTTAGAAACAGGTTACCACTATCACCTAAACAGAAAACATTAATTGCAACCTGGATGTTAGTAGTGTTTCAAGCTACTAAGACAAGTTATTAAAGAAATAGAAATGACAGATTACTTATTTTAGGAATAAGTGAACTAATGTGGACACTTTAAAAGAGTGAACTTGTAGATGGATATCAAATGCTGTATTCAGGATCCAATTAAATTCATCTTCCAATCCATTAAAATTGGATCTCCGATCCAACGGGGAAAAAAGCTTCATAAATTGGAAACACATAAGTGAATTAAATAATAACTTGCTTATATTCAAGATGTATTAAATTAACCATAATACAGATTTATGCACTAACAAATGAGAAAGATCTTTTTATGGTAAATTAGACTTTGCTTTTGTGTCTCTGCCCAGTACTATGTGCAACTTTTTTTGTAAGAAATTACTATTTAACTCATTTTGAACATTCCTGCGTACTTCAGATTAAAATCAAATCAAAAAAGGTTAATTCAGATATTTCTGAATTAACTGTCATATTAATTCAGAAATTAAGATCTAGTTCAAATTGAAGTAGATCTTAAATCATGACAATGTTAGACAGATGGGTTGTCGTTGCAGTGTTGCTGTATAATTTTTCTCATAGACTAATTCATTTTTAAGCGGATCTTTCAGGAATTCAGAGAATTCAGCATTTAGAAAAGCACAAAATTAAAATATTTGAAAATGCTAAATCTCAGAATTCAAGAAATTCATTTGATCAGTTAGAAAGCTAAGATCTTCAACAGGAGATAAAGGAATTGTGGACATTGTGCAGAAGTCCTAATGCTGCAGCCTTTTGTGCATGTTGGGAAAACTGTTTGCAGTAACAAGGAAAATAGTCTGTCAAAAAAAATTTATACATACTTCAGCGAAAGAAAATCCTGTATAAAATTGTAATACTAAATTTACACACACACACACATCAAGGGATAAATACAGGTTACCTTTTGACTTCTACAATTACACAAGGTGCTCAAAGTGGTTACCATTAGTGTCCAGACACTTATTATTACAGCAAACTACTGCTTGGGCAATGTTGGCTAAAGTTTTGGGATTGCTGCATATGCCATTTCAATTTTTTCTGAAAGGCCACCAGTGTAGCTGGTTTTCTACGATGCACTACGTCCTTTAGTCCCCCATAGAAGTCCAAGGATATTAAATCAGGAGAATTTGGGGAGGGGGGGGAACTCAACTGCATCTTTGTCCTATCTGTTGTCCCTGCAAGCCCTCATCAAGGTAAGCTCTTGTCTCGGTGGTAGTGTGCTAATGTAAACTTTCCATTTAGCTGCTTTAAGAATGCAGTGTATGCTTGCACTGCTAATCCTGTCTCGTGCACATTGTGTGGTAGACTTCTGTGGCGAGAGTGAAACTGTTCCAACACGATAGTTGAGGAAGCAGGACTTGTTGCTGTGTGAGGCCTCCCAAATCTTCCCTTGTGCACGGTACCATGGGTCTCAAACTTATCACGAATACGTGCAATTGTGAAGCGTGTTGGAAGTTGTTGCAAACTCATGCCTCCATTGTCGTTGAACTTTAATAACATTCTCAAATTTGAAATACCACTTTAAAATGGTCTTGCGTTCCTCGAATGACAATTGTGCCTCAGCCATTTTGTTTTGACTGTCCTTCTGGTCATGTGTTGATGCTAGTATTCATGTGAGTAATGACATCTTTTGAGAGAACATCATGCTACACATTGCTACTGTAATTTGAATCAATTTTGAAAAAAGTACATAGATGACACTGTTAAAGTGTGTATACATTTTTTTGACGGACTCTGTATATTCAGAAGAAAAGGAAGTAAATGCTATAAGGGATAAAAATGGTCTGTTGAAGAGGATAAAATTGTTCAAGAGGGAATAAACAATGACAAAAACAATATAACTGATATGGTTATAAGTTCAGTAGTAGTGAAATTTCTTATAAGCATGGGTTTAAATATTGCACTAGAATCAATATATAAAAATTAAATAATGGATATCACTGAGAAAATGAAAAGTGGAAGGGCATATGGCAATAATATAGAAATGCTTAAACTAAAAAAAAAAAAAACTTCTGAAAAATTGCAGCTAATCTTGTGCTAGAAAATGAAGATAGCCAAACAGTGGAAAGAGTCGATGATCGACTATAATTTCAAAGAGAGATCTTGCTAGAGGAGGTTATAGTCAATAACTGATTGCTTTTTTAGGATTACCAAGAACAGACTGGAGCTTCAGACATAATGTCCAATGCTAACCTTCATGTGGTGCTCCCTGTTAGTAGTACATACTGGGTGCTGAACAAACAAGGATGGGCTGACAATATGACTTAGCTGGCCAAATTGTACTCTATTGGCCTTAAACCACAAATGCATATGAAGTACAACATGAAATTTCCTCCTGAACATCTTTTGAAGGTACATATCAGGAAATTGATAAGATCTTGCCAGATTTGGAAAATTGGAGAGGAATTAGCTTGTCAGTACATGCAAAAAGTTTCTGTGAAATATTGATAAATTGGATTTAAAAGTGGAATATGGAAGATATTAAGGTAATGAACAAGTAGGTTTTAGAACAGGTGGAAGTACTGAGGGATCAAAAAATAAAGTTTCCCATTTTAAGTCCTTGTGGAGCACCTTCCAGTGATCCAAATGCTGCAAAACTTTGCAGGAACATACTATATGCCATGCAGAAGCAATATCTGTAGGGTGGAGGAGTTCCAAATTCACCATTGGGACACTTGACATTCCATGCCTTGCATTTACAAATGTAAATGCAAGGCATGGAATGTATATCACACACTTCAGCAGGTACAGGGAGGTTTCAAAAAGATGGACATGGGATTTTTCCCTTTATTTTGGTTGATACTGTTCACCTGAACAGAGCTGTAAATACCTACAATTGCATGATATGAGCTACACAAAACCCACATGCAATCCAACAAATTCCTTTGCATTCACTCAAAGCTACTGTTTAAAGCTTTATCATTGGACCATTTTTCTTTTGAGGACATTTGCCAATAAGTTCTGACCTGCTCAGTTACTGCCAAGATATATTGCAATATGATAAACAATTTTGTTGTCACAGCTACAGGACTGCTTGTGCATGGATTCAGTCATTTTCATGAATGACTTCCATATATTGGCTAATCTCTACAGGAGGTTCATCAAGAACATTTCATGGAAGCCAGTGATCAGCCGAGCAGTTTCCCACTATGGCCACCTCATTTCCCTGAATTTGACTTCCCTGTGACTTCTGGCTCTGATTTCCCAAAGACAGGGTTTATTGGGGTCATCCTGTTAACTTGCATTGCTGAAAGATAGCATAACAGCATATGTGCCTCATCAGTCCCAACCAGCTGCGTTCTGCCATTAAACACTGTGCAAAGGATGTAGTTTGTGGCATACCAGGTATTCACTTCCCTTATGCATTACAACCTGTGAATGCATAAGGGAAGTGAATAAAAATGTGTTATTTATGCTTGTTGCGTTTCTCCTTGCACACAAATAGAAAAATTTCATCTACATTCGGTACATCATACAGCATCCCTGACGGGTAGGACTCTCCCCCCTTCAGATATCATTTACACATGACACACAATGTATTCCTGTGAAGTTTTGCAGTATCTGGATCACTGAATGGTGCTCCACAAAGAATTAAACAGGGATACTTTAATTTTAATCATCCTGTGCAATGCATCACAATTTTTACCTTAGAAAACATTACTGAATATAACTTAGCTCATTACACATAAATTTTATAGATTTTATCGAAGCATTTGACAGTAATGATAGAGAAACATTATGGATAATTATTAGAAGCTATGGAATTCCTGACATATGAGAATAATAAAAGAAACATAAAGAAAGTCAATTGTGTTATTGCACATCCAACATCAGAATGGTTTCAGAAGGACGTGAGAGGATTGTTTAATATCATTTAGCTGGATTATGAGGACTTTAAAAGTGCAAGAAAAGGAAGTAAACAGTGGTGTGATTTGGACAATCTAAATTATGCAGTTTTGATATCAGCAAAATACACTGATCTGCATGCAAAATTGGAAGCATTGTATAAAACGGTTAAAGGTTGGTTTTTAAAAGAACTGAAAGTTCTTAAATTGAATAGCAAATGCCACAACAAAATTGAAAACAATCAACATGCAGTAGAAGCTAAGAATTTTACATACTGGTTGCAAAGATTGGCATAAATATTGCATTCAGAAAATTTAAATAATATGGAAATCATGTAAATATCACAAACAAATCATCTTCAGTATCATCGTGAAGGCCATATTATATGGATCAAACATGGAAGCTAAATTTAGTTTTCAAATAGCATATTTGCATTAAACATTAAAAATATTTTGTTCTAACATACAACAATGATTTGCATAAACTGACTGAGCAAAAAATAAAAATAAAGAAATGGATTGGACACATACTGAAAATATTCTCAGTATGACACAGATTCCAGAAGGAAAGACCTAATTTGATCTTGCAGAGAATGACTGAAAAGGAAAGAATGGCTGGTTGAGCTGAAGAGAAGCGGAATTATCTTGGATCTTAGCCTTATGTGCCATAAGGTACACGAAGAGGATAAGTAAGAAATGCAACTACCTAACTGTTCATGGTGGGATTTACATAAACAAGTCCTGTTGATATTGATATCTTCAAATTAGCTAAAGAAAAGTTACATGTGAAATAGTGAGTTTTTTTAATCTTGCTCCAGTTAATTAAATATCCTAGCTAAAAAAAAAAGTAAGTTTTGAAAAGAATCAGTTGAACAACTATATGTTGGACAAGTTGAGTTTGAAAACTTGCTTTTTGGAAAAATCTGACTCGTGTAGTGAAGCATTCAAGTCGGGGGAAAAAAGCAGTATAGAAAGGAAAGATTGTATGAACATTTTGTATTTACTAAATAACATGCTATTAGGAAATATAGAATAAGTAGAACAGCTGTTTATTTAAATTTAGCTGTATTGTGGAAAAATGTTGGGGATAAATATAGAAAATATGAAAGGGGCAGTGTTTTGGAGATATTAACAGGTCTCTACTTGAACATAGGTCTGCACTAAACTAATGGGGTTTCAGGAATATCCATCTTTCAAGTAACACTTCATAATGTTTATGGAGATAATTTTCTCAGTAATGTAATCTTAATTTTGCATAATCTAAAATCTTGAATATTGTTGGATAAAATTTTTCTTTTTCATCTTAATCTAGGAAAAGGGCAAGAATAATCCATGTGATATAATGGTAAGTTTATCGTATTTGCTTAATTTTGCATTTTTGAATAATTTGACAATATCAAATTATGAAATGGATTCTACACCAGCAATTCCCTGATGCGAGGACTTACAGAATTTACAATTCTGTAAGTCCTCGCATTGTAAATTACGGGATTTACAAAATGGTATTCATCTAATTTTAATTTCTTCTCAAATTCCTGAATGTATCCTCAAGGAATGCACAGGAATAATATAGTGCTACATAAGTTTATATTATTACTTGACTCTTCTACTCAGATTTAAGCTCTTACTGACTGCATCAGTTTATATAGATATTGGTTGTCCTCCATATTTTCTTGCCATCCTAGTTTGCATACTCCATTTTTGCTACCCTTTCCTCTTCCATTCTGTTTAAGTGACCTTGCTTTACTATCTTTAGTTTACTCTTGCTGTCATGCATTCCTGAATGTTAACAATGTCAAGATCCTTCCTGTTAATAAGTTTTAATGATTTTGCCTATGTTATCTTTTTATTGCACTAATTTTTCTTGCTACTCATTGCTGTAGTCTCAACTCTTTCTGCTGTTTAACTAACCATGCTCTCAGATAAGTTCAAATTGAACTGTCTTGTGTACAGCTAGTTCAGTGTTTTGACTGATTTTTTATTCTTCATAATAATGCTTCTTGGTATAAATGCCAACAGGAAAAAAATACATTTAAACTTGACCCTAATATTTCGTTGGCTTTCTATGCAGCATCATCACAGCACTAGGATAACTGTGACAGACACAGGACGCTAAACTAAGTAGTAGAAACAGTTTAAATTGCAACTTACACCTAGTGTCCTTACATGAAGTTTTCTATTGGTTGGATAGCTACTGAGTGCATTTAAAGAAGTCCAACTATTTCGGTCTTAAAATGATAGTTTCCTAGATCTTTTGTAAATTAATGCAACCATAATTGTTTAAGTTGAGTGTGCTTTCATAGCTGATGCTGATTCTAAGATTAGCCTCTGACCTGTAATGACTTCTTTATGTAATATAGATGTTTCTCCATTTGATTCTCCCCACCTGGCAAACTTCTATATGGAGCATTCTGAAAACCAAGCACTGAACACAGTCACACTAAATATCAATCACCTCATCAATATAGTTTAGCCACACTATATTGATGAGGGGGTTTGCTGTTTGTCCTCATGCTCTAGACATGTTAGATATATTTGTGGTGTATCCTTAACAGCCAACATCCTAAAATAAATTTCGCCATAGAAAAAGAAAATAATAATAGTCTCCCATTTTTTAGATACACTAGTGATGACTTCCTAATGGCTCATTATCCTACTCCATCTACAGAAAATCTACTCATACTGGAAGGTACTTACATAAACAATCACACCACCACCCTTCCCAACAGTATGACATTCTCAAAACACCAAGCCAGAAATGTTGGTTCAAATGACACAGCCCTTGAAACTTAGGTCAGGGACCTTTGCAACACCTTTTTTAGCCAATGGCTATAGCCCATGTAAATTAGATATTACGTACATCCCTCCTGCACCCAACACACAAGATCACAGCTAAACCATTCTCATCCCATGTGTTAAGGATACATCAGAAAAAATAGTCAGTTCTCTGCAAATATGATCTCCATACTTTCAAACCTTTCATTCTGTTCTAAAGATCAATTATATCCTCTTGAACATCCTGGAATGTATAAAGTTCCTTGTGCCTACTTTGGACAGACTGGTAGGTCAATTAACATCTAGCTTTTTAAACACAAATTACATCTGAGATCTGTATGGGAAGTTAGGATTGGTAGACCATGCTCTGGATATTCCTTCACATAAGATCAGAAGGGGAAAAAAAAAAAACATATTACATAGAAGTTGTTACTAATTTTAGAGGCTGTTCTTAGAATAAGCATTAGCTATCAAGCAATCTCCCAACCTCAAATATGATTGCATTAATTTACTAAAGATCTGGGAGACTATCATTTTAAGAGCTAATATAATGCCTAAATTAACTTCAATTATCTGACCCATAGAGGGTGCCATGTAAAGATATTAGGTGTCAGTTACAACTTGCATTGTTTCTACAATTACTTAGTTGAGTGCTGTATGCCTATCAGTTATCACTATGCTCTGATCTTCTTTTTCCTTTACAACTCGTTATGAGTTTTAGCTTGCAAAGCAATTTTAGCCATTCTTTTTCCAATGTTCTTCCCATTCTTTTGACTATTAAAGTTGTGAGATATTTTTGTACATCATCAATCCATCTTTTTCTTGGTCTTCCTTTTTGTCCTAATGGTTTCCATTCAAATTTTTTTTAAACTTTTTTCATTCTTTCTGTATACCCAACCACACTATTCTTTGTCTTACTATATCTTCACCATTAATTGTTAAAGTTCATTATTTGTTCTAATTCTCTATTCCATTTTCTTCTTTTATTGGTCCATATATTTTTCTTAATATTTTCCTTTCATAGATTCTAAGTCTATCTTTTGGTGTTAATGGCCATGTTTCACATCCGTATGTTGTTACAGGTCTTATGATTGTTTTATAAAGTTTTAATTTAGAATTAAGAGTAAGAATTTTATTACTTATTAATTTTTATAAATATAATAACACTTATTTCCAGCCATGATTCTATTTATTTTATCGGATATATTATTGTTTATTGTCATTAATGAACCTAAATATTTAAAACTATCTACAACTTCAAAATTGTATTCACCTATATTATATCTTGTAATATTTTTTTCTTTCCACATTGCATATATTTAATCTTCTGTTTGTTAATTTGTAATCCAACTTCTTTAGCATTTCTATCAAGTTCTTCAAATTTCTCTTCTAAATCTTTTCTCCTGCGACTTATTGCTATATCATCTGCATATTTGTATTCATTTATTATTAATAAAACCTCTCATATTTAACTTTCTTATTATTGCTTCAAGTACTAATGAACTGTGCTCTGATGTTGAGAAGAAAACCAGCAAAATATTAGCGAGTTTAATAAATGTATTGGTGTTGTTTTATACCTTTTTTTTTTTATCATCATTATAAATAATGAACCTTTCTTTACATATTCTCTTATTCTGTATAAATTTATTCAGTTTACTCTTCACCCTACTAGCTTTGTTCTGTTTTTCCATATTTAATTTGTCATCTTCATTAAAAAAAAATTTGCTTAAATCACATAAGTCCTCCTTTCATGATGCAGCTGATATTTTCAATCGTTGTCCTCATTTTTAGTCTTTACTGCTGCTTTTTATGCCAATTTGTTAAGGCAGTTATGCAGTTTAAAGAATCCTGCAGATTTGTACTGGGTTTGAATGTCAGGAACTGAGATTCATATTTCCAGTTGATATAGGGTTCAATGCTACCTCTTTAATGTGATCCATATAAATGAATCATAATAGTGGAAATAGTATGCTCCTTGGGGGGGGGGTGTCTGATGCAGGTAGTGATGCTGTGAAGTATGAGTTAAATACAGCATGTTGCTCTACTCTTAATATCCCATTTATGCCATAACAATAGCATTTTGAATCACAATTTCTATTGGCTGGATTTCTGTCATGCCAAATTTAGGTCTATAAAACCTAAATAGAAATCCTTTGGCTTGATGAACTTGTTCTTTTCCAAGTTTCTCTTCCATGGTTTGCTTAGCATCTTCTCAAGTATGTTTACATAAATTTTACCTGGAACATTCAGAAAAATCCCTGAGTTTCATTTAATTATATTTCTTAGTTTGTTCCTTTTTTTTTATAGAGCATTATTATGAATACTTTAGTCATCTGGAATTTGAGCTATTTCATCTTCAAAATTAAATAATGTAACATTTTAATCCTCTATGCTTGTTTTTATATCCTGAAACAGTGTTAAGACATCACTATCCACCATCAGTCATTACCATTTTTTTTAACTTTCCATGTAAACTTGTGCAAAACTTGGTTGGAATATAATTAGTCATTGTCCTCAACAGAACCTTATTAGTTTTTGTTTTTCAAAATTTTTCAAAACATAGTTAAAGTAGTCACTCCCTGCTATGCTGTTCAGATCTTTGAGAACATGTTCTTTTAGATACCATTCTCTAATGGCCAAGAAATTATTTGTATCGTAATTTCATGACCCTTAAAGTTTTATCTTATTAGATTTTTATTTAAAGTTTTCTCTGCTTGATTTGAACACTACTGATGTCATTACTTCTACTATTATTGTGCTTGTTTGCATCAGCTACATAAACTTTGTCATAATAAATAAATCCATAAATATTGAGGATTCTTCAATATTTTATGCTGAAATATTGAAGCATAAATATTGTTTCATATTTATGTTTCATAAATATGAAGTTTATGTTATGTATCCTTATGGCATATAAAAGATTCAGTGCTTAACTCTCCTTCCTAACAGTTCCTTCCGAATCTTATTTGTTAGGTCTCAGATTTCAGATGTATTTCAGCCTAAGGCTACCTAGATATTTATCTCTAAGCCTTTCCAGGTGTCACTAGTTTTCTATCCTTTTTCCTATTCTATTTAAGTGAATACTACCTTTAGATTTGGATTTCTTGAATGATGTGAAGTTCATTTTTAATATTTTCACTCTTAATATGCTTCTGCAATTTATGCCACCTGTTCACTTGTAATTTTCTTTGAGCATTTGAATTCTCATTTGGTCTAGTTCATTTATGTTCATTTCCACCTTAGTTCCATATCGGTGAAATAAAATTGATTTAAAGACTTGTATACTGAAAGTTCAGTGTTTTATCAAATACAAATTTCTGTTCTTTATAAATTATTCAGCTGGTTTCTCACTACACTAACTTTGCTTATTCTTTTATATACTTTCATATTTAATTTGCCATCTTTACTAAATAGTATGCCTAAGTAAATAAAATACTTAACATCAATTGCATTCTTAATGAATATGTTCTGACAAGTAAATTAGCAGATGGTCTAATATAATACAGAATGTGAGATGCATTAAAGTAGCTAAAACAAGTCATGAAAAGTTTTCTATAATCTTACTTAAGTCATGAAAAGACTTAAGATTACAGAAGATAAATGTTCTGAAGCTATTAACTAAAGACCTTAAAACGACTTAAAAATGAAACTAGGTTTTAAGTCATAGAGATCGATTAATCAAATATCTAGTTCATAATAAAAGGGTTTAGGGGTTAAATTTATGAACACGGATTGCAAATTAAAATATAACTCAAACTGTTAGAATGGCAATGAGAAGAATGAGACACTATGCATATCATTGTTCTTTAGGACACTTGAAGTTGTCTGAAAAATTGAATAGAGTATGTTAAAGTATATTAATGACTTTCAGATAAATCTGGTTTTTGTTGAAGCCGTGTGACTGAATAACAGATATCTTTAATATGATATGAGGAATCCTGTCTTGCAGATGAATCAGCAGCTATATATTGTTCTGTTATCCATTCTTCTATATCTTTGTTGACCACTTCTTTCCTTCTGTGTACCACATTGCAGAGATTTTTATTTCATAACTTCTGGTAGTCATAGCCATGCTCAGTAGACTGCATGAACATGGAATTTGTAGACACCTGAAAATTTGTGGAGGAGTTACTCTGTTAGATAACCTATTAAGAGGCTTCAGATAATCTAGATTAAATTGTTTTTTCACTAATTTTGGTGGATAGCTTATGTAAATTTTATGAATGGATTAATATGAACTTGTTCTCTGGCCATGCTATAAAAAAATAGCATAGAGCTTTGTAGGTTTTTCCCACTAGAGGTCAGGCCAGTTGATCAGATCATTGCCACTTTGGCATATTGTTCTGAATTGTATTATAGCTTCTGTCTGTCTATGTACTCCAGATATCCTTAATATGAAAATTGAAATATCATGGAATTGAAGTAATTACTCGTATAATGTTAACAGTAATTAGCTCCATGATTTATCAAAATGAATCAAAAGTTCCTGGCACATCCTTATGTGCCAGGAACATTTGATGCTCTTCTGCCTATTTAGTTTGAGTTCACTGAAGTTCTCACTTTTTTTTTTTGTGTGCATGCCCTTAACTGACTCAGTTATCTTCAGATTTTGCAATTAGGTCTAAGACTCTGTTCTTTTCATACTCTTTAACTGTCTACAAATTCCAAGTTTCTCCATTTATCTACCAAATGTGATTAACAGGTAGTTGAATAAACAAAAATATCGGAATACAAAATGGATGTTGAAAGTTTATTTTTCACTTGGTTAGACTATAATAAATTTAGTTTAATCCTTTATCCAAGTGTGAGCAAACAAACAAAGTTTGCGCCTGACAGTATCTTCAGGACTGGGGTAAGGTGGTACAACAGCGGGCAACTCGTTGCAAAGGTGGAGCAAGCTAACATCACTCCTATCTCAGTATCTCCCATAATGCAAAACACATCTCCTTGTGGATATGTACAATGTTATGCATTAAGGGAAGGGTGATGTGTTTTGCATTATGGGAGATAATGAGATAGGAGTGATGTTAGCTTGCTACACTGTTGCAACGAGTTGCCTGGTGTTGTACCACCTTACCCCCCAGTCCTGGAGATACTTTCAGGTGCAAATCCTTTATCCAAGTGTGAGCAAACAAAGTTTGCTCACACTTGGATAAAGGATTAAACTAAATTTATTATAGTCTAACCAAGTGAAAAATAAACTTTCAACATCTTTCTCTAAATCCAGAGTAATTTAATATTAAAAAAAAAAAAAAAAAAAGGTGGCACATTGTTTGGCAACTCTTATAGGTAGAGATGACCTTGCTAATGCTTCTTCATGTATCCCCACTTGGGCCTGGCTCCCACTGAAGAGACCTCAATAAAGGTGGAAACTAGTCTGGGTAGTGGCCCTTTCCTTAATGCATAACATTATACATATCCACAAGGAGATGTGTTTTGCATTATGGGAGATACTGAGATAGAAGTGATGTTAGCTTGCTCCACCTTTGTAATGAGTTGCTCGGTGTTACCACCTTACCCCAGTCCTGAAGATGCTGTCAGGTGCAAACTTTGTTAGCTCACAAAATGGATGTGGTTTGAAATGTAAATTGAGTGGAAGTCCAGTTTAATATAGTAAGCATTTAATTACAGAAATTACTGCAAATAGTTTCCTGTTATTTCTGTTCCTTAGGTTGGATTGCACCAGCATCTGAATAACCACATCAGTAGCATTTCCTTGTTCTTACAAGACAGTGCTTCTTTGAAGACCTTGAACCTCTCATCATGGCTCATTTTCTGTTTTGTCATTCATCTTCATTCCCATTTATCATAGCAGTTAGGTCACAATCCTTGTTTAGTCTTTCTGCATCCATTTCTGTATGTCATATACTACTCTACAAAGGTAGATAATTACCATTTTCTGTCCATTTTCATCTTTAGAAAGTAACTTTCTGTATGAATTGTTCAGGTGTTTGTAGTTCAATCTAATTCTGCTTGTGTAATCCAATAAATAACATCTTTTAAGGTTTACTTTTTAGTATATACTGATGTGATGAACAATTCATTTTCACATTTCTTAGTTTTTCCTAGTGTTTATTCCATAATTAGATGCTGTCTGAGCACCACTTCTGACTCTTTCCTCTTGCTACTTGTAACTGATACAAAGTTTGGATGCAGTTCTTTGCATGGACTCATCTATCTAGTCTTCCTAAAGCTTCAAGGTTTTGCTCAATAAAATTTCTTTGCATTTGCCGTTTTTTTTTTTTTTTTTTTACAAAATTAAATTGCAATCACAATAATTTTTCAATGTATACTTTAATATTATTTTGTGATGCCTCCAATGAGTCCAAGACTCATTGAGGGTGACACCTACTCTATAACTGTGTGTTCACCACGTAATCTACCAAACTGCCACTATTACCATCTACACCAATGCCCCCATTTACCACCCATCACCACCACTAATATAATCAGAAGAATTCTAAAAACGGAGAAAAACTTGCATAAGAAACTTTATTATTGTAGAATTTTCTTTGAGCATTTGAATTCTCATTTGAGCATTCAAATGCTCAGACTAAACAGATCTCCAATGGTCTACATCTATCTCCCACAAAGGGGATAGATGTAGACCATTGGATCTGTTTAATTATGACAATGAAGTAAAGTTTCACATTTCGTTATAAAGATGTTCTACTTTTATGAAGGATTTGTCTAGTTCCAATAAACTGTTTATTGTCAATAGCCTATTCCACAAGTCCAGACTGTTCAGGCTCCTGGTATTTAATAACACTTTCTCTTCTAGATGAATAAAAGCATATCCTTTATACTTCTGAGGTGAAATGGATCTCAGGATCCATTTCATTTCAGAAGTAATAAACAAATAGTTAACCTTTTTAGATCTTCAAATTCTTTGTCAACCAGATGGTAGCTTACATTTTGAAGTTTCTTCAGAAGGCTCATACAGGCTGTTATATCCATGCTGAATCTCATCACTGTTTTTGTCAAAAAGCTGGAACTATTAAGACTTTAGTACGTCATGCTCATTCTTTATGTTCTTCAGATGAACTTTTACAGAAAGATTTAACTTAATTCCACCATTTTTATCTAATGGTTTTAAGGGTTGTTTCATCCAAAAGATTTAGCAGTTATTACGGTGTCCGTACCTTTTCTATTGCAGAAGAAATAACTTGCATTCCTATCCAATATGTGTATGGCATTACTGAATGCATAGTAAGTTTAAAACCACTGAATATTTTTGTTGCCTTTTGTCCCATCAATAAAATCTGCCTTTCTCATTTCTCCTAGAGATAAGCTTCCACCTTTGGGTTTTTCAGGTGTCAACCAGATTCCTTGCTCTTGTGAGTTCTTATTTTGGACAAACAAGAAGATATGCTTTTCTTCTTTAGAAGAACACAAGCCTTATATTAAATATTATGAGCCTGAACAGTCTGGACCTATAGCATGCTATGGACGCTAAACATAGTTTATTGGAACAAGACAAGTCTTTCATAAAAGTTGTTTCCTCATAGAACATTTTTTTAAAAGAAACTTGTGAAACTTTATTTCATTGTTGGGGTACTTAAGGGTCAAAGCTGTATAACTGAGAGGAGACCTCAACATAGCCTTTAAACAAATGCGGAGAACCGACCAGCGCTTCTGACCTAATGTTCAATCCTCGCCTTCTCGTGGTGTGCCCTGTTGGGTATCTACTTGGATACTGAACGAACAAGGATGGGCTGGCAATTTGGGATTTAGCTGACCAAATTGTATTCTTATTGGTTAAACCAAAATAAAAAATGATGGTACGACTTGACAAAATTTCATGCCGGCTGGAGCGTTACCCATTTAAACAAGGCCCCCGTTGTTTTCTTTAAGAAACAGGGCGAACAGCGAAAATTCAGCTACTGGAACAAATCTGAAAACAAACCCCAACTCAACATCACCAGAGTTAATGATCGGTACTATCAACATAAGAAGCCTGAATGGCAAAGAAATGGAGCTAGCTGAGGAATTAGATAAGTACCACATCGACATAATAGGGGTGACTGAAACAAAAAAGACAAACTGGTGAGATCTTTCTGTGCAATAAATATAAAATGTTATATTCAGGCAATGACAATCAAGGAAAAGGAGTAGCCACAGTATTCAACACAAAATATGACGCTAATCTTCTTGAATGGCAGTCAGTCTCAAGTAGAGTAATGTGGGCAAATATGAGAATGGAGAACTGGACAATGAGACTTATTTGTGCCTATGGTCCCACAGAAGGTTCTACTAAGGTAGAAGTGGAGGAATTTTTTGAGGCTTTAGAAAAAGCAACTGACACAATGAAAAAGGAAAAATTCGTCCTTGTTGGGGATCTAAATAGCAGAGTAGGATATGATTGTTAGACATACAAAAATATTTTGGGAAAATTCGGAGAAAAGAGCAAAGCCAATAATAATGGCAAATATCTGTTGGATTTCTGCTCAGGACATGGACTGGTTATTACTAATAACATGTCCCAACATAAAAATGTGCACAAATTCACATGGAGAGAAGAGGCAAGGAATAAGAAAAGTCTCATTGACTATATTATTGTTGATAGTGATATTTATTCCCTGGTGCAGGACACCAGAGTGTACAGAGGATTTGAAATTGGAAGTGATCACTATTTAGTCTTGAGCAGGATAAAATTGAATTTCATATTGAAAAGAATAACATGTAAGAAAGTTTTAAAGCGAATAAAAGTTAAGCAGCTCTCATATGTGAACTGTAGACTAAAATACAAAAAGATTATTGAAGAAAAAATGAAAGAGTTTGATTACAGGAATCAAACCTTGGAGATTCAGTGGCAAACTCTGAAGAAAACATTGATTCTGCCAGAGAGGCATGTGGTGAGGTTGTGTGCAAGGATAAAAAAATCAGAACTCCCTGGTGGACACAGGAAGTTAAAGAGGCATTGAAGGAAAAGAAAGCATATCAAAAGTTCCTGTCAAATAAGTGAGTTTGTGCTCTTAGAGAATACAGAGACAAATGCAAGAATGCTAAAAACTGTAAAACTAGTGTTTAACAGTCTTGCTAAACACTAGTTTTACAGTGTTTAGCACTTGCTAAACAAAAGTCATGGGAGGACTTTGGCAAGATTATAGAAAATAATTTTCAAGAAGGTGTCAAAATATTCTGGAGGTTGTTCTGGAGGAAAGAGTGCTGTAAAAGGAATTAGAGATGATAAAGGTGACATGAAAACGGGAGAAAAATATATCCTTGAAGTATGGAGTAATTACTTTGAAAAACTGCTAAATGAAACAAGCAATGATGACAGCACAGTGGTAAAAAAAACACTGACCAGGCTTGCAGTCAGGAATACATATCCATACTTGAAGTAGAAAAAGCCATCAAAGGCTTGAAATGTGGAAAGGCTGCAGGAATAGATGATATTCGACCAGAAATGCTGAAATATAGTGGTATAAGAATCTTACAGTGGCTGCACTGCATAGTTTAGAAAGCCTGGACAGAGGGATGAATTCCTGATGATTGGAGTAGAGCTCTCATAGTACCCATATGTAAAAAGGGAAATAAAACTGAATGTGAGAATTGCAAAGGTATTTCCATACTGAGTGTTTCTGGCAAGATCTATGCAAGTATACTTGAGAAACGGTTGAGAATTGTGGAAGAAAAGCTTGGTGAAGAACAAGCTGGATTCAGGCCAAATAGAGGCTGTCAGGATCAGATCTTCACTTTACGACAAATAGTCGAGAAAGCATGGGAATATAACAGAGATCTGTATTTAAGTTTTGTCGATTTGGAAAAAGCACATGACAAGGTGCCAAGAGAGAAGCTATTCAATATGCTACAGTTATATGGTGTCAATGGGGCATTATATCAAGCAATACTTAGTCTTTATTTGAGGTTGTAAGTCAGCAGTTAGAATTGAAGGAAGTACAGGAAGATGGTTTAATGTTAAATCTGGTGTGAGACAAGGATGTACATTATCCCCTCTGTTATTCATTATCTATATGGATCACATTATGAAGGAAAGTGGTATTAAACATTATATCAAAATTGGAGATGTTAATGTCAGCTCTTTGCTTTATACGGATGGTGTTATACTTCTAAATAAATCCGCTACAAATCTGCAAGATTCTCTGACTAAATTGAATAACTGTTGTAATAGATATGGTATGAAGGTCAGCAATAAAAAGACAATGAAAATAGGCAGAATCATTGAAAATGTCAACTGTGTTGTGAATTGAGAATCTGTGGAACAAGTAAAACATTTCAGCTACTTAGGCACTATTTTTACTAAAAAAGGGAATAAGAAAAATTAGTTGGAACACTAAATTAGCTGTATACAAGACAGTGTTCAAACCAGTTTTAACTTATGGAGCTGAGAGCTGGGTCAGAAGTAAAACACTTGACCAAAGACTAGAGACCGCAGATATGAGAGTCCTGAGAAAGATTTTAGGCGTGAACAGATGGCATCAATGGCAATATCATATTAAAAACGAGGATATTAGGAAAGAACTTGACATTGTCAGCATCCAGGAATGCATTAGCAGAGCTAATCTCAGGTGGTATGGTCACTTAAACAGAATGGGTAAAGAAAGATTAGCAAAACAAGTGTTCTCTGCGCAAAACAACCCAGAGGAAGACCAAGATATAGGTGGATTGATACGGTACAAAGTGCCTTAGACAATAGAAATAAGATTTTATAATGTTGGAGTCTTGACAAGTAAGAGTGATTTGGAGGAAAATTGTAGATAGGAAGTTAGTAATGATGTAAATTTTTCATGTAGTTCTATCATATCCTGTACACCCTTTGAGGGTACGTGGCAGGAATTTGATAATGATGAACTTTAACAGATCTGATTGTCTGTCTATCCCCTTTGTGAGAGATGTTGTTCAAATTTGCTAATATTTTCTTTTTGTAGATATTTAGATAATTTAAAAAAAAAAAAAAGTTAGGAAATTACCTTATTCAGGAAGTTTACATTAGCTGCTGAGGTGGTGCT
This sequence comes from Typopeltis vanoorti, assembly GCF_054136105.1. Taxonomy (NCBI): domain Eukaryota; kingdom Metazoa; phylum Arthropoda; class Arachnida; order Uropygi; family Thelyphonidae; genus Typopeltis; species Typopeltis vanoorti. The sequence goes on along the minus strand of NC_143567.1, from coordinate 17,378,152 downwards.
TTTTCAAATTGTCTGTTATAGTTTAATTGCCATTCTGTGATCTAGTACTGATGCCTGTGATACTTAAACAAAAATTCTATAATAATATTTATTACCTGAGTGTTCCTCTGTTTTTAGAATCCTTTTTAATTATGCCAACTTGCATATTTCATTATCGAAACAAAACTAATATAAAATAATAGCTAACATGAGATGCCCTTGAAATATATCTTGCATGTTTGCATAATCTGGACTACTGTATTTGAGTATAATTTTCACATCTTAGTTGTAACTTTCCTTTGCAAAACTAGAATAGTAATTTTTTCTTGTTTTAATTTATTTTTAAGCTTTTGTGAAATATCTATTTTAAATAATGGTATGAATTTCTTGCATTCCCTGAGGTTGGCCTTGATATGATTTGCTATGTTAAAATTTTACCTGTTAATGGAAGAGATACCAACTATTAACAGATCTCTTCCATTAGCAGATAGTTTTATCTTGAAAAGAAAGTGTCTTCAAATACAAAATCAACTATCAAATCACAAAAAAAAAACTGACAAATATTAATATCCATTGCTGATATATGTATGTATGTATGTATATGTGTGTGTTTGTGTAAAATCTGAAAACATTTTCTGCTGCCATGATGAATTTGAAAGAAAGATAGTGGAATTCAGGGAGATCATCCTTAATCCTGCGAGAATCGGAGAGAGTGGGCTGCCCATGGCTAGACCTGAGTTTTGTAAGTAGATGTTATTGTCATATTTGAAGTATCCTGACTTTATGCGGGAGAGTAAAGCAAAGAATTTTTTTTTTGGATAATTTCTTCTTAAGAAGATTGAGGACTTCTTGAGCCCACTCTCTCCAATTCTCACAGATATATTTCTTAACAATTTTGAAGAAAAATCTATTAATTCCCTCCCCCTTAAACCAAAATTTTGGTATCGTTATATAGACTATATATTCCTCATCTGGGAAGACAGTGTCAACAACCTGAATTTATTTTTGGACCACCTAAACAAGTTTCATGAAAAAATCTCTTACCTTTGAACTGGAATCTGATGACTGCCTCCCCTTTCTAGATCTGAAGCTTACCAGATGTTCTGAAAGTATTAAAATCTCAATTTTTAGAAAACCTACTCATACTGACAGATACCTTCATGCTTCTTCCCATCACCACCCTTCACAAAAATTTGTTATTATTTCTACCTTAGCACACTGGGCCAAATCTTTACTAACAGAAGAAACAGAAAATGAACTCCTTTTTCTTAAAAAGACTTTTATCAGTAATAGTTTCTCTCCTAAGAAGATTGAAAAATTTCTTTCTTTCTTTCTGTCACTCAACTGCTTCTGAAGATCTCTCTTCCCCCAGAGCCTTTATTTCTTTGCCTTACATCAGCTCTCTTTCACCAAAACTAGCTAAAATTCTCCAGAAATTTAACTTCAGAACTTGCTTCACTACACTCCCAAAACTTCACTCCATACTTAGTAAACCTAAAGAAAAACATCTTCCAACTTTCCAGGAGTCTACAAAATCTTATGTGATCGTGGAAAGCCATAATACGGCCAAACTGCTGAATCCATACTTCTACATTTGGAAGAACACCGTAGAGATATTTTCTACAACAGGACTAGAGCCAGAGCTCTCTCTAGCCACGTTCTTTTCTCCATTAGCTCAGATGAAGGCTGCCAACACATTGTGGACTGGACACAAACTTCTAATATCCATGTGTGCTGTGATGAACTTGAAAAAAAGATTGTTGAATCCAGAGAAATTGCCTTAGATTCTTCCCATATAAATAACTTCCTAAGTTTCAATCTTTCTGACACACACATTGCCTCTGTTCAATACTGGTGCACTCTTGACAGCACGTAGTCAACTTTTATTTGGAACTAAAGCTTGCATTACTGTTTTTTTTTTTGGGTATTAGTACTACTAATGCAATTTTTAAGTGTGTTATTTTTTGTATATTTCTTTGATTGTGATACCTGAAGAAGTTGATCCATTCAACGAAACTAGTAGTATCTTTTTAAATAAACCATGCCATCTCGGTATCAGTCATTTAAAATAATTTATATTTTTTTAATATGGCAGACTTTAAAGTTGAAGAGAAGCATTTACGTCATTGTATGCTGTTTTTGTTTCGCCAAGGAAAGAATGCTACCGAGGCTACCAAAATCATTTGCTCAACTTATGGAGACGTATTGAAGGTTAACAAATGTCAGCGATGGTTTAGGAGATTTGCAGAAAAAAATGTTTATCTCTCTGATCGTCCTCGATCTGGAAGACCTCTTACTCTAGATGACGATGCTCTGAAGACTCATTGAATCAGATCCAAAACAAACCATACAAGAATTAGCAGAGAAACTTAATTCATCATGGTTAACTGTCCAAGAGCACTTACATAAGAGTGGCAAGGTTCTTAAACAGGGTGTATGGGTACCTCATGAACTGTCGGAAAACAAAGCACAGAGACGGGCGATTTGCAATTTTTTGTTGACCAGACAACAAAATGACCCCTTTTTGGAATGAGTCATAACTGCTGAAGAAAAATGGGTGCTGTATAAGAATATTAAACACAAAAAACAGTGGCATTCTCCAAATCAAACTCCAATTCCAACACCTAAAGATAGACTTCATCCACAAAAGGTTCTGTTGTGTGTTTGGTGAGATATTCATGGAATTATTCATTATGAACTCGTGGAACAAGGTAAGACTATCACAGCAGCCATCTACTGTGAACAATTAGAGTGACTACATCAAGCATTGTTAATGAAATGTCCTGTGCTTGTCAATCGAAAAGGGGTAATTTGCAGCAAGATAATGCAAAACCACATTCTGCAAGAATAACTCAACAAAAAATTAGGCAGTTAGGAAGGGAACTTCTACCACATCCTCCATATTCACCGGATATTGCCCCTAGTGACTATCACTTATTCAGGTCCTTAGAACACAGCATAAGAGATAAAACTTTCTGTTCACAAGATGATGTCCAAAGGAGTTTGATATTTTTTGCCTCCAAAGAAAAAATATTTTTCAAAAAAGGAATTCTAAACTTAGTAGATCATTGGAAGAAGGTTATAATTAATGATGGCAATTATATAATCGAATAATGTTAATTTGTTCTTTCATAAAATTTATATTGAAAATGTAGTTCAAAAAATGGATTACTTTCCTGTCCCCTTTTATTTATTTATATATATATATATTCATTTTAATATAAACTGACTAAAAATCCAAGAATTATAACAAATTGAGATTTATTTGAAAACTCAACATGTTTCGTCAGGATTGACTTCATCAGGCATTAAGAACATAGAAAGCCATTAAAACACTGAAAAAAACATTGAGACACTCTAAAGCTATAATATTAGACTGTAAATTACAGTTATTATGAACTTCAGCTATAGTCAGTGTTAAAGTTCTATTGTTGTACACTTGTGAGTGTGTGGAACCACGTGATCTCCAGTATCTGATAGTAGAGCTGAAAGAGTCAGGCAACTTATAGCTGAGATTATTGTTCATATGAAGAGGGTCCAAGGTGATTTCTTTTGACTTGACAATGTGGCATTCTACCTCATCGTGACAAATGTCTAGGTTTGAAGTTGTCCAATTTACTTCATGTTGGTGGCTTTTGTTGTTTGTGTTTATTGAAAACAGGACATGGCCTGATGGGGCAGTAGCTCTGGTTCTCTTGTAAGCAATGTCTTTCATTGTCGAGTCAAAAGAAATCACCTTGGACCCTCTTCATATGAACAATAATCACAGCTATAATTTGCCTGACTCTTTCAGCTCTACTATCAGATACTGGAGATTGTGTGGTTCCACACACACAAGTTTACAACAATAGAACTTTAACACTGACTATAGCTCAAGTTGATAATAACTGTAATTTACGGTTGAATATTGTAGCTTTATAATTGTATAGCTTTAGAGTGTCTCAATGTTTTTTCAGTGTCTTTTAATAGCTTTCTATGTTCTTAACGCCTGATGAAACATGTTGCGTTTTTAAATAAATCTCAATTTGTTATAATTCTCAGATTTTTAGTCAGTTCATATTAAAATGAACATATCCGAACTTGGAGTTAATAGAAGTAGTCATATAAAAAAACCTATTATTATTTTCAAACCTCCCCATCCAAACATTGATTCAAAGGAATCTTCTTCTTTCCCCCTTATACCCTTGCAATGGAGAGCTTTGCATCTATATGAAAGGGAGCATAGGAACACAAATGGCATTGAACAAACAGAAGCTATTTTTCTGATTAGAATTTGAAATAAATGATTTTTTTTAAAATTGAAGATGATCAGCTTTCCTAACTTAAAATAATAACTGCATCTTTGAAGACAAATTTAATAACAGAGCTGAATTGTCAGTTATCTTATTTCTCTCGTAGTTGACCTGTTTGTTATATAGAATAGCAGCACTGAACTTGATGTCTTATCCAAATACAAAATGTACTATATTGTCAGAAGAAATGTATTGTTGATAGTGTTTTTGTGCTGGTTCAGAGGATTTGAAATAGGAAGTAAGCACTCCTTAAAATCATCCTGTTTGCATGTTCACCATCCTCTCAGGCATAGCATTCTATTCTCTTTCACTCTTCATGAAAAAAAACAACTTAAAAGTCAACTTGTCATGTGGCACCTTGTCAAAAATAAAAATAAATTAAAAAAAAGCAGTATACCTTACTCTTTTATGCTATTGTAAAAGGTAATCAGATTACTTAAACAGGAGCATCTTTTAAAAAATCCATGCTGGCCTGCATAAATATTACCTTCATCTGCCAAATTCTGTGTATAATTTTTCCAAAATCTTAACTGCAGAATAAATACAAACAGACCTATAGTTTGATATCTCTATTCTATTATCACCCTTATGCAATGGTACTATCTTACTCTCCATGAACCTACCCCATTTCAGCTTTCATTAAACAGCCAAATTAATGGCACAGTCAGTTCCAAAGCACGTTCCCTTAAAACACGTAAAATACCTTAATCCTTCTGCTTTTAGCATATTCATTATTTGGAATACATCCTCTTCATTCACTTCTAACAATTCACTCGCTGCCCTTCTATGAATAAAATCTGCAGTATTAGGTTGGAGCACTCTAATAGTGATCATTAAATAGCTCAGCTGTCTGTTTTGGTCACCTGATTCCCATCTCTACCTAACAAGATAATCTGTCCATTATCATCAACTTGTTATGGAAATTAGCAATAAAGACTGGAAAATACATAGGTACATTAAAAAATCCATTGCATCCTGAATGGGAAAAGCTAGAGCAAGTAAAGCATTTCAGTAACTTAGTTTTTAGGAAGAAATTAGGTTTTCTAATGCTTGCATATTTCAATATTTAAATTGAAATGTGATAGCTGGAGACAATGAAAACTTTGAGTTGGTTGCATGACTAGCATATTTGTATGTTTGTGTAGAAATGTCCGCACGGCATAGCCTAGTGGCTATGCGCTTCGCAACCATATGCCTGGGGAAGGAGTGTCCTAGGTTAGATTCCCATCGACATGAGGAGCTTAAGGATTTTCCTCAGCCATAGCCAAGTTAGCCGGTCTTGGGTGTGGACAGCAGGGTTTTTTCTCCAGTTTATATGGGGTTTTTCATCCCGCAAGCAGGCAAACCGGCCTAATGAACACACATGGATACAGTCAGGAATACTTAGGACAATCCCTCCAGCCATAGGTCTGAATTGTCAGCTATGTCTGTCCTGAGTCCAGATAAAAATAGGGGGATTGAGGTGGTGCGTACTTCCCCATAAAAAAAAAAAAAAGCTCGTATCTATTGAATCACCATATGAAATGTGTAGAAAATTATTGCCTGGTGTGAAATTACCTAGCCCCCCCCCCCTTCTGTCCTTATTTGGAGGCCCAAATAAAGTTTCATTGGGTCTAGAGCATGGTTCATGGATTATGTAAATAATAAAAAAATGTGGAAAATTCTCCACTCACTCGACACTAATTCATAATGTTTCCAACATTTGAATGGGAGTCATGAAAACACTGGTGGTGGTGGAGTTAAGTGAATAAATTTAAAGAATAAGGCATTAGTTAAAACACACACACAAGAAAGTGTTCAAATGTATCTTATGGATCTGAGAAATGAGTTAGAAATAAGTTGATCTCAGGTATGAGAGTTCTGAGAAAAATTGAGAGGACAATCTGCATCATTGCAGAATCATTAAAAATAGAAGCAATGAAGGAAGCTGGCATACTGTAATGTGCAAGGTGAGCTAATCTCAAATGGTATGGTCACTTGATAGGAAATTAGAAGTTAGCATGACAGGTGTTTAATGAATGCCAGAATGGGGGATTGAACTCTGAGAAATATAAAGAGCAAGGTAGATTGATTCAGTTAAAAAATATCTAAAAAGATCAAAATATGAAATCTGACAACATTGAAGTTCTGACAAATGAATATTTGTACTAAAATTGTCATTAGGAAGTTAGTAAACTTTCATGTAATACCGTCATAATCTGTACCTCCTTGTGGGTACAGTATCAGAAATTTTTATTTAAATATCAAATAAATGCAATTACATTAACAAGATTTTTGAATATTGAATTAGTTTCATTTTTGTTAACACTTTTATATTCTTTTGAATTTAATTTTTCTTTTTATTGTACCCAAGCCTCCTAAAGCATCAGATTTAGCAACAGTATGCTATACTAGTGGAACTACTGGAAACCCAAAGGGTGTAATGCTAACTCATGCAAATGTAATAATTGATACCAGTGCAGTTGTAGAACAACTAGTAAGTAGCAACTTTATCTTATTTTATATAACATGAAACTGAATTGTTTATTTGTAGCATGTTACATAAAACATTTTTGAATAAGAAATGGAACGTAGATGTGCAAATGAGCAAGAGAATGCTTTGAGTAGTCTCTTCAACTAAATATTGACAGTTGAGTTACAGATGTGAAAAACTCATTTCTGAATATACTTAAGTATTTTATGTAATTGTTACTGTTTAGAACAGTATATTTAAATACCATCTCTAATTTCAGATGCTTACTGCCTTAGATTTGTTTTTAGAAGAGCTTCTTCCATTTTGTTAAATTGTTACTGTTTCCTTTTTTTTGCTTACTGAAATTAATCTTTTCTTTAAATTGACTATTTTTTTAACAATTTTCTTAGTTATAAAATTATTGTCTCAAGATGACATTTCATTAAGTTTGTAATCACTGACCTTTCTAGTTAGAGATGTCAGAATGGATATCAATAATTTAATAAGTTGCTCTTCTTATCATTCAATAATTGTAATTATTCTCACTTTCTCATTAGAACCTTTCTACATGCTGTAGTTTAAGATAAGCCATAAAACTTACAGGTGACACTCACTGAGCGTAGGCTGTTATAAGCACTTCTGCCTTATGCAAGATTTAAACCCCACTGCCTTTTGCATTAAGTTGGTGGTTTTCACCAGCTGAGCTATTAAAGCAGGCTTTCCTCTGTTCTCAGTTCAGTAAAAACAGTGTTAGCTTTATTTACTAATAGGCTGTTTTTTGTTTTTTTTTTTAGGGTGAATTTGCACCTAACTCGAGCGATGTTATGATGTCATTCCTGCCATTAGCACATATGTTAGAAAGACTGTGCGAGGTAAGTTCTATGTATGTGAAAAATTTAGTGTTAATAGTAAATAGTTGGTTTTGATTGTTCAGCCTAATGGAAGATAATTTTATTACAAAGTAATTTTGCAGATTTTAACCCTTTAACTTTATGAACTACATACATTGTTGGTTAAAGAATTTTAGGAAGAGACTTTTCTGGAATATTTATTAACAGCAGTGCAAAATTTTTGACTATTTATGAATTAGCAGAGTTTATAAATGGTGCTCTGTTGACCAAACTGATACCTAATTTTGAAAATGTTGGATATTTGAATGTTAATTTATATATGGAATGCAGAAAAGTACAAAATATAATAATAGTAATACCGAAAATTTGTTAGTAAGGGATTGAGTTTCTTTCACATTTTAAATATGGGCATGAAACATGTTGCGTGTGTGCGCGCACATACACAGAGAGAGAAACAATTTAGATTGAACAGTTTGCATTTGCAGCAATTAAAATTAAGACCAGTGTACTATGTTTTATTGTGTGTTCTTTTGGCCAGTTTGCATTTAGAAAATTTTTTAGAAGAAACCTATTAATTTTGTGACTAAATGAAGATGAAAAAAAAAAAATCTGAAATTTAAAAATAAAGAAATTAAAGTTCTATCTTGGTGTCATCAGAAGATTTGTAAGCACCATGCAGCTTTATATATCAGGAGTGGTTTTGACTAGTTGAAAAAAAAAATAAAAAAATTCATTATTCTGTCTTGGATAAAAGAACGTGGTCTACAGTAATTGGTTCATAAAAGACTAAGGTCATAACTGGTCTTTGGGATGTAGAATATGGGAACAGATTGAGGGAACACAGTTTATAAAGCCTTGTGAATAGGAGGAAGAGAGGGGATATGATTGAACACTTAAGTTGGTAAAGGGTTGTTACCAAATCAATGTGGAAAAATTTTTTTGTAGAAGAGGGTTAGAACAAGGGGACATAACTAGAAGTTTTTTTAGGAGGGCATGAGCAGGGAGGATAAAGAGTAGGTTCTTTGCATGGAGTGTAGTTGGTCAGTGGAATGCTTTCCCTGACATTATGGTGAATGTAGACATTGAATGAGTTTAAAGCACAGTTTGATGGGCTTTGTGTAACAGTGTTGTCTCTCGTGATGTGTCTTTAGACTCCATGGAGGTTTGGTGTTAATAAAAAGTAGTACTGGGTGAGCAGGCCATTTGAATGATTTTTTTCAGAAATAAAAACAAATTAAGCAAAAACCTCTTTCTGTAGAAGATTATAATACCATATAAGGTCTTAAGACTAGTTTTAAGTTTTGGATCTGAGACTTGGGCTGGAAATTAAACTATTGATCAATAATTAGACCACAAGTTCTAAAGAAAATTTAAGGTGTTAACAGATGACGTTAGCAAAATCATGTTAAAAATTGAAATATTAAAGTAACCTTAATATTCTTTTCTCTTCCATTCTCTAAGAGACAAAGTTGGCAAAATGGGTGTTTGCTGCAAAATTTCCAGAAGAGAAAGATCTAGTTAGTACATCATTATTACTGTAGTTATATACTAGAATAATATTCTGTATACCACTGGTGTCACATGCCCATTTAAGTTGAATGTGCTGGCTTATGCAGCCCAAGCTACAAAATTCAATCAGTTTGACCATATGATTTCATTTTTATTGAAATCATCTTCATAGGTCCAATGCAATTCATTGTAGGATAACTTTAAGTACTTTAATTTATCAGTAATATAATTTTAAATATGGAAAGCATTAAGATCAATCCAAGTGTAAGCAAACAAAGTTTGTGCCTGAAGTATTTTCAGGAATGGGGCAACTTGTATATAGAAGCTAATAACTTCATATCACTTGCCTTAGTATCTCATAATGCAAAACACACATCTATATGATACTAAGGCAAGGGATGTGAAGTTATTAGCTTCTATATACGAGTTGCCCCAGTCCTGAAAACACTTCAGATGCAAACTTTGTTTGCTTACACTTGGATAAAGGATTAAACCAAGTATATCATTTCTTGGTATCTTTAATTTAATCTGTACACCTGTTCAAAGGGCTCAAAGGTGTATGTATTTGTGACTGTGCACCCAGTCATTAATGAGAATATGAGGAATCATGCAAATTCAGGAAACAACTAGGGGAGTCTTTAATGGGAATAAATGCAAAAATATATCGGTGATATTGCTATTCCATGGATGTGCACTGCACACCAAGCACATTCTGATTATTTGCTGCTGCTGTATACCCTATTGTAATATATTGTTTCTTTAAAATTCTTATTAAATCCTATTAAATCTTTGTCTGGTGTGCCTTTTGTAAAATATTTTCTTTCTTTACTTTTCCCTTTATCTATTCTATTTATGTACTTCCTTACTTAAATTTATTCTTGCCCCCTTTTTCTATAGCTAGATAAACCTCGTGTAATAAGTCTATCTAACGTAACAGTCCCTGAGCAATTGGGGACTGTTATCAATTAAGAAATTTATTTATTCATAAAGACTGCGCCACTTAATTGACCATTTTATGTTTGAAAGTCAGGATGAGGAGAAAACAAAAATAAATTAATACTTCTATGCAATTTCTTTATATGCAAGTCGTGGCTCATAACTTTATTTTATTCCCCGCAGGTTTGTTAATATTTTCGCGATAGTGCGTTGGCTAAGGAATGAGAACCATGTAATTACAAAACAAAAACATCTTTATCAGACTAAAGGATATAATACAAAGCACATAAAATTTTATAAAAGAATTACTTAATCTAAAGCACTTTAACACACAAAGACAATTTGCTATCTAAGCAACAGAAACTATAGTGCATTCATTTTCAGAAAACTTATTGTATACTTTGAAATATCAGCGTCTTCTATGACACCACTTGGCCTGCAAGCATGCATAAATATTCCAAGAAGGATCACATTAACTTTCTTCCAACACATTCAATACTTAATTGATACTAATTCAGACACTATCACAAACAACTTATGAATTAGACATACTTAACAATACATGTTCTTCCCTTATATCAAATTCAATCTAACTGCCAGTTAACACTCAATCTCTCAATCCTTTAAGATTTTGAGTTACATTCATATGACATACTACAACAAAATAATGGCTTACTTGCTAACATTCTAAAGAGGAAAGTCTGATTTACATTCCATAACACACGCATATTGAGACCGGAGCATCTTCTGTCTGGTTAATCCTAGAGTTTTCTTTCGTCGGACGCTCTGGAGTTATGCCGTAGCTACCTGGAGCCTAGAGAGCGAGCTGGCAGTGGAGAAACATTTGGCATCGATGGCAGGAAGAACGATCCTCCTGGATTCAGGGAAGGAACCCCCGTAGAGGTTGTAGGTGAAGAGTCAAGCAAGAGACCAAGGACCAAAAAGCCCAGAACCACGTGCTGCATTGCCTTTTATTCCATTTTCAGTCCTTTGTTCTTAAGTAATAGTATTCCAGGATTAGCCAGAAGCAATGAAAGAATTGACGTCATCACTTGCCGCCAGACCTTACAATTTTGGTGGTACTCAGCGCTAATCCGACCTGATTCCTATCAAGCCTTTACAAACAAGTCCAAAGTGCAGGTACATTCTAACAGTAATTAATTCTTTTATATTTTTACATCTTACTAAGCACAATTTTTTTCTTATTAATTCAGACAAAAAAATTTGGAAAATCTTTAGCGAAAATTCTCTAAAAAATAATTTCTTGTGAGATTTTACACTAAGGGTATGTATCGTGAATTGTTGGTCATCTAAACATTATAGATGAAGGTATACAAAAATTCCAATAATAAAATGTCAGATAAAATGCATGTATGTATTGATACCTTGAATTGTAAAATGTTAGTGGTTTTTTTATAGCACCAGGTTTGTTGTTACTTTGCTATAGTATCAATAATTTGTCTCAGTATTAATAGTTTTGGTCCCCTCAGTTAGTTTGGTTATATAGTAGTTGTAAATCATTTAGGTAGAAAGTATGATAAATTTTCATTCTAAGTTTCAAAAGTGGAAATACAACACAAAAGCTTAAGGATAGCAGGTAAATGCTTAAATGTACTCTCTCTCTCTCTCAAATTACCATTATAGTAAACTATTTAACTAAGTCCTGGCCAAAGTCTCAAAGTGTTCATGTAAATTCATTGTGGCACATCTTCTGCCACACAACAAACTCTTTAGTTTTCAGAAGTTTGTTACAGTAAGGTTTGTGTTAATTGTTGTGCATTCAGAATTTAAATGGTAAAAAACCGAATGGTATGTAAGTGCAATGGATGGCATAAGGAAGTCCTGTCTCATGCGTTTTTTTTTTTACTTTGGATCTCCATTATGCAAGTGATGGTATCACACTGGGTGAAGGTTTGACTCTGACTTTGACAAAGATTCATGCCAGAATAGAATCTGAACCTGTTGTCTTTTGCTAAATAGACTTCATGCATTTGTACATAAAACCAATTTCTCGTCTGACGATCTAATGATACACAGCTCATATCATCCATTTACTTCAAAAGCAATGCTTAATTTCAGTAGCAAAATAGTGCAATGTATTAGTTGAAATCTTGCAAATTATTTGTAGGTTAACAGATTTCTGGCAAAATTTGAAATAGTCTCTTGCACTTTCAAACTCCTAATAACTTATTCTAAATTTGTCTTTTTTTCTCTAGTCTTCTTTATCTGTACTACAATATCTGAATCTTGTATACTCATCTTAGAGGTACAATTTTTTAAGTGTCCATATTTGCTATGTTTGTCTTGATCTAAGATAATATTTAATTAGAAAATTCTCCATCTTTCATTGACATCTTTCCAAAATTAAATGTTGAGTTTTAAATTAGTTGAGGCTGATATTTCTGACATTAGCTTGCTTGCTTTTCAAAACTGATGGTCAACAACTATTAAATGACTAACAAAAATTAAACTTTTATCATTGGTTTATGTTGATTTACTCTATTATCAGATAATTTATAATAGGCATAATACTTGTGATAGGGGAGGGGGAAGTAATTAACCTTGATAAATATACTAAAGGGACCTCCAACATTGTCAACTGCATCTCAAGTTTTGCTGTATTATGGTGTCATCTGCAAATTTTAACAAAATTGCTGATATCAGTATTTGGTAGGGTAAATAAAGGTAATTTGTTGGCTGCATGCTAGAAGCTGTGCCCATATGGCCACATCAGTTTCCTGATTAATATCAGAGGAATACCCCTAGATTAGATGGAGATACAGCAGCCTTTAAAGACTGCTGTTAAATAAGAGCATTTCTTTGGACCAATCAAAATCCTACTTAATATTATACTAATGCTACCTGACACGCTCTCTTCTCTGACAAGCATCAAAACTGCCAGATAATGAATTATTGTTCTTAATTTCCAATCTTAAGATGTTCTTTTTATACTTAAAGGAACTACTAGCTATTTCAACCTTGTATTCTTTTTCTCTTGTATTATCCACACTTTCTCTTCTATTACTATCTCCCTTGTTGTGTGTTGATTGTAATGTTGATTTCATAGCTACACCTGTGATATTTCCATAGTATACAAAGTTTTTGCAATCAAGTTTCACAGTACTAGCTACTTCCAAAAGACAATTTCCCACATCTTCCTAAGCTCTGAAATGGTAACTACTCTTTTCAGCATTCTAGTTAATTATTATTTTACGAGGGTAGTCTAAAAAGTTCTGAAAATGAAAAAACCAATTTATAATTTCAGAATTTTTATTTTTCAACATAATCTCCCTTAAGACTAATACACTTATTCCAGCGATGCTCCAGTGCCATTATCCTGTCCCTGTAGTGGCATCTCGGTAAGATGCAAAATGCCCCTCTACAGCTGCAATCACCTCTTGATTCAAAGAAAAATGCTGACCAGTGAGGAAGAGTTTGTTTTGGGAAGAGAAGTCAGAGCGAGCCAAATCTGGTAGATTTGGCTCGCTTGTTGCAACAATGTTGCAACAAACGATGTTGCAACAATTCATAGTGCAGATCCCTTAATTTTCCCATCCAAAACACCTTTGTGTTTAGGTGCATTGTCTTGATGACAGATGATTTTTTTTTCTTCTGCAAACCAGGTCTTTTCTCAAGAATTTTTTCGTCTTGTCTGGTTAAAAGATTGGAATAGTATTCCCTGGTTATTGTTTTACCCTTTTCAAGATAATTAATAAACAATGCCTTTTAGCATCCCAAAACGCCGATGCCATGACTTTTCATGCTGATGGAACCGACTTTGTCTTTGGCACTGAACAACCGGCTTCTATTCACTGTTTTGACTGCTGTTTGGATTCTGGTGTGTAATGGTGAATCCAAGTCTCATCCATAGTAATAAATCAATGCACAAAATCAGTTTAACAAGAATAAACACTCCAAGCACTGTTCAGAGATTTTCATGCTAGTTCATTTTTGATCTGCTGTGAGCAATCATGGCACCCATCTTGCGCAAAGCTTTTTCACTTGCAATTCTTCCGGTTAAAGTGGTGGTGGTGGTTTGACGGTAGATGGTGTTGGTGTAGTTGTGGTCAGTTGGTAGATTGAGTGGTGGAGACAGTTGTAGAGCAGGTGCCCTCCCTCCCTCAATGAGTCTTTGGACTCCCTGGAGGCGTCCAATAATAATAATGAAAATATATCCTACACATTCTTTTGAAATGCCTATAGTCTCAACAACTTTATGCACTTTGACTCGCTGGTCATCCAATACCATATCGTGTAGTTGATGAATGATTTCTGGTGTTACACTTTCTGGATGTCCTTCACATGGATCATCTTCAAGGCTGGTACAGCCACGTTTAAATTCGGCAGCCCATTTCTTAATTGTCGAAAACAAAGGAGAATAGTGCCTATAAACGTTTTTGAACTTACAGTAAATTCTTTTGGCATTTTAAACCTTCTTTTACAAAGAATCTTATAACTGCACAATACTCAATTTTATCCATTTCAAGGGATAGAGACAACACTTTTGCTTCAGACAGCTGTATAAAAAAACTACTTGATAGAAAGACTTGCAATTTTACATGGATGCTTATGACAGATGTACCAACTTAGAAAAATGAAATCTTGTCAATAGTGTTGCCATCTATGGTCGAAGCCAAGAACTTTTCAGACCCCCCTCATTTGCATTATCTACAAATATTTCCACTGCTGTCATTGTTCATCAGAAGTCACACTGATAATTTAACTCTAAAATGTTAGATACACATAAACTGTCAAGCACTACTTTTCAATTCAAATGAAAGGTTAATTTTTCCCTCTATTCGTTTTTTCTTTCCAGCACTGTCTTCGACAACAGTGCTTCCTCATACATTTTTCCTTGAGCATAAAGTCTGCATAACTTAAACTGAACAATTTTTTTTTCTCATTGTTTTCTCTATCTATTATACTTATATAGTACAAGAGGAACTGCAGTTTCGGACATTTGGTATATGTGCTTGGTATAGAGTGAAGAGTGGTGTGAAGCTACCATCCATGGGATTATGATTGAATGCCTCTAAGCCAGAATCCAGTCAGACCACTGCAACAATACCATTCGTACCTCGTGCATTGAAAGGCAGTGCTAGCTGAAGTTGCTTTCATACTGTTACAGTGCAATTGCTCAGGTGATGAGGCCACTAGAATAGAAGCATCAAGGTATCACTGTTTCCTATACTACACCATTCAGGTGTGACGTGCAGGCACCAAATCTGCAGACAACATAGGTACTGGTATGAGTGTCGTGCTTAAAAGAGCACCCACCATACTGTGATCTATTGATCGCAGTGGCTGCACCACATACTTTCATGCTATGTGTGATGTTGCCATACTCATGAGTGTTGCTTCAAAGCAATGGCATTGGTGAAAATTTTGCATGGAGATATTACTTGATATGCAGTTTGTGATGTGTTTTAATAACATTAGGATTCTTTATAAAAAACCTTTTTGATATTCATACTGAAAAAGTAATTTAATTTGTCTGCATCTCATGTAAATAACTTAAAATCATTAGTTGTCTTTGTATACATTGATTAATGGTGGCATATAAATATAGGTATGATGCTCAGTTTAGTATAAGCAGAAATCATAATGGCAAACATGTAGCCTTATTATATATTTGACTATCCTTTTTTTTTTTCCTTCCCCATAACATTTAGTATGTGTTACAGCTGGTTTGTGAAACCTGTTTAAAATTTCTGGAGAGCATATCTGCTCTGCAGCCAAAAGGCTATAGGTTCAAATCCTGTCATGGGCATGGATGTTTGATTGTCTGTGAAAATACTAGTGGGTGGTGGTATTTGTTTTCACTGCATTATATTGCGTATTACTCTTTTCCAAGTTTTAGACAAATTATGTATAGTTTAATTATGTGCAGCTGAAATTTCTCTGCTAATCGTAATGAAATTCTTTGCTTTTAAAACAGATGACTGTATATATCAATGGAGGAAGTGTTGGCTTCTATCAAGGGGATATCAAACTATTAGGAGAAGATATGAAAGCATTAAGGCCAACCATTACTCCAACTGTACCCAGACTATTAAATAGGATATATGACAAGGTAAAATAACTTAAGTCTTAGATTTTTTGTTGTTATAAATCTCATCCATGAAAGATGGTTGTTCAGTTCAAACCATTTTAGGCCTTTAAAAAAGAAACTGGTCCCACGATGATGATAATCCACTAATTTAGACATCAACAAATCTGTAGTTTTAAACCCACACACTGATTCGATAGCTTAGATGGCATCGACTCATTCAGTCAACTGTGCTGGCAGTGGAAACTGTTTCATGTTCTAAGCTTTATAAATGAAAACAAGCTCATCTAGGCTAATGCATGTGGAATGATGCATTAACCTTTGATGGTAGTGTCCATTGCCTGGAATGATTAATGCTTTAACTTGGAACATTTTGAAATTGCTGAGATTAGTTTGTGAAGTCACTCACCTCAGGAACACTGATCACAGATCAATTTCATTTATCTGTGGAATTGACTGGCTAATGATTTAACTTAATTTGCCATGTCTGGGAAAAAAAAAACATTAGCCATCCAATCCATCATGCTAATATACTATGTTTACCTTTTGTTGGTGAGAGTTGCATAAAAAAAAAAAAGTAAAATACAGGTTTAATTGGACTTGTATATGCAGGGTGATCAAAATTAAAGTATATTTGTTTAAGGCCTTGTTGAGTGCCATCCAGATCCAAATCCTGTTAAACTGCAGGAATACATTGTTCATCATGCAGAAAAGGGAATTTATTTCCAACTTTTCCTTATATTCTTCTATCTATTCTCATTTTTTTTTTTCATTTACATTTCCTCTCTACATATCTCAATCTTTTGTGTACATCAGTTGTTCATTTTCATATCGCAGTTGAGTATAAACTGTATTCTCTGTTTCAACTGCATGAATGATATCATGACAGCCAGATATCACAGACAGTAAAGTGAAGATTCAGTAATGACAGACCCTGATAACGTTTGTTGACAGTACAATGAAGTTTTTTTCACTTGATTATTTCATTGCGCTTGGGGAGGGGGGTGAATGCCCACAGGTATTTTAAATCCAATGGTATAGAAAGGTATGTATATCTTGCCGATTCATGCTGCTGAATGATACTGTTTCCCCCGATGAGGCATGCTTAGGCTTTAATGGCCTTGCTAGTCGCCTAATAATAGCGAAACTACAAGCACTGCTGCTATATTCTTTTTACAGTAAATGATGTATATTTTTATATATCTTTTTATTTCATTTTTAATTACCTAAGCTAACAATATTTTGTCCGCGCGGTTAGCCTAGTGGCTTTGCGCTTCGCAACCATATGCCTGGGGAAGGAGTGTCCTAGGTTCGATTCCCGTCCACGACGTGAGGAGCTTAAGGATCTTCCTCAGCCATAGCCAAGTTAGCCGGTCTTGGGCGTGGGCAGCAGGGTTTTTTCCGCCAGTTTATCTGGGGTTTTTCATCCTGCAAGCAGGCAAACCGGCCCCATGAAGACACAGGTTACAGTCATAAATACTTACGGCAAGGAAGGCAACGGGAAACCACCTTGCTCATAATCATCTTTCCCTAGAATGGTAGCATATAGCTACCCTCCCAAGGCCATATGGCAGATGGGAACCAGAAGAAGAACAATATTTTCCATAAACAAAATCATAAGATATTTAAATATTTTAACAGCATAAATGGAACTTATTGCATACAAGCAGCCATTCAATAAAGGTGCACAGAATAGCTTAGTAACATTTCCATCACATACTAGACTCAGAAGTTACCTTTTTAACTTTAGGTTTCTTGAAGTTGAGTGATTAGAAATGTGTTGTCTTCCAGTTTTTAATTCCCTTTAAGACTTAGCACAAGGCTGCAATGTTGAACAAGCCAGTTCAATTTTTCATATCTAATTTTTTTTTTTTTTTACAGTCAAACATTGTCGATAATAGTTGGCTTTCATATTCCCAATGGTAGGTAGCAGCATAATTCTTTAAAAGAAATTTAGAATAAAACATATCCAGTAACAATATGTGTAGCAAAATTTCATTACAATAAATGAAAATTACTAATCGCACTTCATCATGAAAAGATGAAATAAGAAAAACTAAAGCTGAATACATGAATTTATTAACTGAATTAACTCTGGATAATGATGCTTATTAAATGATGAATAATGGATATTAAAGCTATAAGCTTTAATATCATTATTCAGCTATACAGTAATAGTTCAGTATAGATGTGCTAGTTGAAGCTCATTAATTTGTAAGATTATAGCTTTATTTGCTGCGTAAGAATTGATTAAATCTTCAATTCATTCTTGTGCTGTCAACATCCAAATAACAAAGCAAAAAAATAGTTTATAAGTTATATTTCATTGCTGAAAGTGGGAAAATATTAAAATTTTAGGAATGAACTTAGATGAAATTTTACATCATAAACTGTCTTTCAGGTCCAGGCTGGTGTTAATGGCAGCAAAATAAAACGGCTGTTGTTGAACATGGCTATTAAAAGTAAACAGAATGAATTGGACAGGTAATTTTATTTTCAACTGGTCATAAATTCTTTGAAAAAATATATTAATATGCAGTGGTTTATTTAGCTTCTTTACAAAACTGCTTGCATTAATTTGCATGTAATTAAGCTTTGGTGATAATTTTTAAAAATCATTAAATTTTATAATCTACTTAAATTGATATCTTTGTTAAAAATAAAGTGACAAAATTTTGTTTTAAGAGGATTTTTATAGCTGTGATAAATGGCTACATTGACATACAAATTTCCAGTTTTCTGTCATTTTATTGTGGATTTTCAGTTAATATTTAATGTATATGGCATTGCCAAAAACTCTAGATTTGGTAGATTTACATGGTGGTGGAAAAACTTCAGTATATTACTATATTATGTTCAAGAGGAAAATAGTGAAGAATGTAGTTGAGTGTATATATCAGTACTGAAGATAGAGAAAGGTATCAAAATTCTGAAATTTGGAAAGATGGAGTAAATGAAATATACCTCAATACTTAAAAATTTCTGGTCATAAGTTTTACAGTAAATACACTGCATAATTCAGATGGCCTTGTCACAGGGTCGAATTCCAGGTGATTGGAATTCAAAGCTCTATCTCAATTCACAAAAAAAGAAACAAAACAATTAGAATTAGAGAAACTTCCTAAATACTCCAGATAAGATTTATGCAAATATTCTTAAGAAAAAGGTAAATTATGGAGTGCTAACTTGGAGAACAGCTAAGCTCAGGCTAGATAGAGACTGCAAGGATCAGATTTGTGACATTAAAATAAATAGTTGAGAAATCATGGGAATATAAGAATCTGTATCTCTATTTTGTAGATCTGGAAAAGATATATGACAAGGTGCCAAAAAAAAAAGCTGTTCAAATTGTGGCAGTTATGGTATGAATGGTAGATTATATTGTCCAATTCATAGTCTGTTTGAGATAAGTGAACAGTTTGAATTAAAGTAGATTCAGGAAGATGGTTTGATGTTTGTTTATTCAGGTGTGAGATAAGGGTGCACATCATAGATATTCTCGTGGAAAGGCTTTGACTTAGGTCAAAGCCTTTCCACGAGCATATCTATAAATAGCTTAAGGAAATTACAACTTATACTAGGATATACATTAAAATAAATTTAAATACACTTCCAATATTTCGGCAACGTCACGTTGCCATTTTCACAGGAACTTAAAAACAAGACGTGCACGCAAGCACAACAAACAGTAAATGAGGACGAAGCAGGAAGCTATTCTCTCTCCTAAAGTCCTGATGGTGCCCCCTAGTGGGAAATGTTGGTATTCTTGGGCGATTGGGCTGTGAAGGTCTTCTGATGTAGGTTCCCACAATTTGGGGCAGTCTCATGCAACCAAATTTGTTGAGATTTGGATTGTTTCTTAGGGCTGAGGCTGATTCAATGAAAAGCCTTTCGTATTTGAATTTACTATGGTGTATTATCGTGGCTTACTTCCATTGTATTCTATGGCGGGTATCCAGCGCATGGTGTGCAAGACCAGAGTGGCTGTATTGGTGAAACCGGATGTAGTCCTTGTGTTCTGAAATTCTGATATTAGCTGACCTGCCTGTTTGACCAAAGTAGGACAGCTTACAGCTGCAAGGGACCTACCGACCCCCCCACAACAATACTTGTTGTGGGGGGGGGCGGTAGCCATTGGCTGAGAAAGTGTTGAGAATGTGGTTTAGTTCTGTGGTTAGGGCATTGTCATTTGAACAGATAAGTTTAGCCCTGTTGTGTGGTGACTCCATGTTGTTGTGAGGCGGGGGAATTGTTGGTGAATGTATCTGCCTGTATGGGTCGGTTTTCTATAGACTGAGAAAGCCAAGGTTCCATCAGGCTGGCAGGTGACTAGTGCATCTAAGAAAGGAAGGCAGTTGTTTTGTTCTTCCAGGGTGAATTTGATTCTGGGGTGTTTAAGTGTGTTAGGAATGAGAGGAGTGCATCGTGGTCATGAGGTTAAATAGCGAACGCGTCAACATAGCAAAGCCATATGGTTGGTTTTTGTGGCACAGAGGCTAAGGCTTTTTCTTCGAAAGTCTCCATAAAGAAATTGGCCAAGGATGGGGAGAGTGGTGAACCCATGGCTGTCCCCTCTATTTCTGTGTAGAATTCTCCTTGCCAAACAAAATAGCTTGAGTTCATTGTGAACTGAAATAGGGCTGTAATTATATCGGAGAAAATTTAGCTTGGATTAGCTCTAAGGATTCTTTGGGTGGGACATTTGTGAATAAGGAGGAGACATCACAACTGACCATTACGTCAGTGTGTTTGAAGTGTAAGGTTTTCTATGCTAGCTTTGAAGTGGGCTAAGTTTTTTATATGTGAAGGTGTGTTGCCAGTATAGTGTGTGAGAGCTTTGGCCAAATGTTTAGCTAGTTTGTGTGTGGGGGGGGAATCAATTCCATCCACTATGGGACGTAATGGCACATTTTCCTTATGTACTTTTGGGAGTCCATAAATACAGGGGGTATGGAGTTAAATGATTTTAATTTGTTAGCGACTTCTACAGGCCAAGAAGTGACCTTAAGGAGCCTGTGGAGTTTTCTAATTTGCGAGTTGGTGGGAATGTACTCGATAGGGAGGAAAGTACCCCAATCTAACAATAGAGCATTCAGCTTACCTGTGTAATCCTTTTGGTTAAGCAATATTGTGGTGTTGACTTTATCCGCTTTGGTGATTATTATTTCCTTGTTTTTCTTTAATTCCAGTAGAGATTTAATTTCTTTATTGGGCATGTTAGTTTTTGGTGGTTTTGCTTAGGTCAGAACACAAGCCACATCCAGTCTAATATCGTTGGTGACGTGGTTTGGAAGGTGTCGTATCCTGCATTCAGTTCGTATCATATCTTCAGCAGGTATTCTTCTGGGCATAATGGCAAAGTTGTGGCCACATGAGAGAGCGTTGAGTGCTTCAAGTTTCACACTAACTGATGAAAGGTTGACTACCGTTTCGGTAGGAAGTTGTGGTTTCGAGTTAGTTCTTTTTTAAATTTTCAAATTTTTTGATGTGTCGATCTCTTACTTATTTAAATTCTTTCTCTGCAGCAGTGCACGAGATGTCGTATAAAATAGACCAAATTTCATGGCTTAAGGTGCTTGAAAGGTCTTAGAGTGCCTGGATAGCTAAGTTAGCATCATTCAGGAAACAGTGAGGCGTAGCGATTTGTTCCCTGAGCAAAGCTTGGCTGGTGCGGTTATAAATACGAAGAGCCTTTTGCGAAGAGAAACCGTGCTTTAATTTGACACAGTTTGGGATTACCTGATTATCCCAGCAGCATTTTAGGAAGGCAAGATGATTCAGTTGTCTTGATAGCTTCAACTTCGTTTTACCGTAATGGCGGGCTTTACATGTGATGGCATCTCCGTGGATTATCGTAATTCTCGTGGGAAGGCTTAGACGTTGGTTATGCATTTTTACTAAATAGCTTAAGGAAATTACAACATATACTAGGATATATGTTAAAATAAATTTTAATACACTTACAATATTTCAGCAACTTAAACATTTTCACAGGAACTTAAAAACACGACACGTGCACACAAGCACAACTGACAGTAAATGAGACGAAGCAGGAAGCTATGATTTCTCCTAAAAGTCCTGATGGTGTTCCCTAGTGGGCAATGTTCGTATTCTTGGGCGATTGGGCTGAAGGTCTTCTGATGTAGGTTTCCCAAATTTGGTGGTCTCATGCAATCAAATTTTCAAATTCAATTCTTAGGCTGAGGCTGATTCCATGAAAAGCCTTTCGTATATGAATTTACTACGGTGTATTATTGTGGCTTTCTTGCACCTTATTCTATGGCATGTATCCAGCCCATTGTGTTCAAGACCAGAGTGGCTGTATTGGTGAAACTGGATGTAGTCCTTGTGTTCTAAAATTCTGATATTAGCTGTCCTGCCTGTTTGGCCAAAGTAGGACTGCAAGGGACCTGGTATACACCGGGGGAGGGGGGGAGGTTGATCTTTAGTACAGCGGATAAGGGATGCCAATTTTTTATATGGTCTCTAACAAGAAGTTAAGTCATGTTTTTTTTTAGGATTTTTGTAATTTTTTCTGACGTGCCTCGGAAATCTCTACTAGAATTGAAGAAAAACGAGGAAAATCTCACCAAGGCGGATGAAGTCAACGCCACAGTATTGCTTAACCAAAAGGATTGCACAGGTAAGCTGAATGCTCTATTGTTAGATCGGGCTACTTTTCTCCCTATCAAGTACATTCCCACCAACTCACAAATTAGAAAACTCCACAGGCTCCTTAAGGTTACTTCTTGGCCTGTAGAAGTCACTAATAAATTAAAACCATTTAACTCCATACCCCCTGTATTTATGGACTCCCAAAAGTACATAAGGAAAATGTGCCATTATGTCCCGTAGTGGATGGCATTGATTTCCCCCAAGTACAAACTAGCTAAATGTTTGGCCAAAGCTCTCGCACGCTATACTGGCAACACACTTTCACGCATAAAAAAAAAACTCAGCCCACTTCAAAGCCAGCATAGAAAACCTTACACTCAACCACACTGACGTAATGGTCAGTTTTGATGTCTTCTCCTTATTCACAAAAATTCCCACTCAAAGAATCCTTAGATCTAATCCAAGCGAAATTTCCTCTTGATATCACAGCTCTATGTGGAACAGCCTGAGTTCACAATGAACTCAGGCTATTTCATTTGGCAGGGAAAATTGTACAAACAAATAAAGGGTTCACCACAGCCATGGGTTCACCACTCTCCTTACCCTTGGCCAATTTCTTTATGGAGAACTTTGAAGAAAAAGCCTTAGCCTCTGCCTCACAAAAACCAACCATATGGCTTCGCTATGTTGATGATGTTCGTTATTTGGCCACATGGCTCCGATGCACTCCTCTCCTTCCTAACACACTTAAACAACCAACACCCCAGAATCAAATTCACCCTGGAAGAAATAAAAAAACAACTGCTTTCCTTTCTTAGATTTGCTAGTCACCTGCCAGCGTGATGGAACCTTGGTTTTCTCAGTCTATAGAAAACCCACCCATACAGGCAGATCCATTCACCAACAATCCCACCACCTCCCCCTCACAATAATATAGTCATTAAGACACTACACAACAGGGCTAAACTTATCTGTTCAAATGACAATGCCCTACCACAGAACTAAACCACATTCTCAACACTTTCTCAGCCAATGGCAACCTCCCCTCCAAAAAAAAAAAAAACCAAAAAATATTGAAACCAATAAACCACAATTCACTCCCCTCACAACAAGGATTAGGGTGTGGTGATTAATCCATCACCTTAACCTATATCCGAGGCACCTAAAAAAAATTACAAAAATCCTAAAAAAACTTGATTTAATTTCTTGTTACAGACCATATAAAAAATTGGCATCCCTTATCTGCTCTACTAAAGACCTACCTGACGTATACCAGGTCCTTTGCAATAATACACCGAAGTAAATTCATATATGAAAGGCTTTTCATCGACTCAGCCTCAGCCCTAAGAAACAATCCAAATCTCAACAAATTTGGTTGCATGAGACTGCCCCAAATTGTGGGAACCTACATCAGAAGACCTTCAGCCCGATTGCCCAAGAATGCCAACATTTCCCGCTAGGGGGAACCATCAGGACTTTTAGGAGAAAGAATGGATTCCTGCTTCATCCTCATATATACTGTTTGTTGTGCTTGCGTGCATATCTTGTTTTTAAGTTCCTGTGAAAATGGCAACGTGACGTTGCCAAAATATTGGAAGTGTATTAAAATTTATTTTAATGTATATCCTAGTATAAGTTGTAATTTCCTTAAGCTATTTAGTAAAAAAAAAACATTATAGATAATGTTATCTGTGTGGATCACATTATGAAAGAAATGGCATTAGGCCTGAATTAAATTGAATATTTCCAAACTTATATCTTTATGCAGATATTGTACACCATAGATTTCTTAAGTGACATAACATCTGTATAAATTCAGTTTAAAACCAGCAATAAAAACCAAAACTGTGGGAATAGTGAGATGGAGAGCATTCTTAATGGAGAACTTATAGAACAAGTAAAATATTTCAGCTATTTAAGAATAATTTTTACTAAAGATAGCAATTAAATATGGAAAGGGACAAAATAATTAACGAAGCTGGTAGAGGAAGTAAGCTGAATAGACTTATATGGAATAAAAGAAATTAATCAAAACATAACTGTGTACAAGTATCCAAACCAATTTTAACTTATAGATGTGAGCTAGGTTAGAAATTATTATTACATGACACCTCCAAGGACTCGTCAAGGAAAGGCACTCTACTCTACAGCCCTCCATCTCCACTGCTTGATCCAACTACATGCCACTACCATCATCTACACACAATGCTATCTACTGTCACCATTACCAGTATTTTTTTTTCTCTGTAAATTGTGTTCTCTTGGCTATCTTTTTTGTATGAGAGATGAAAAACTTAGCTTTGTGGGAGAAAAAACCCTACTGCCTCTGTATGAGATTGGCTAACTCACCTAGAATTTGGGGGGGAAAAATCCATATAAAGAATCCTCTTATCAATTGAACTATAGCTTTTGAAATTGAAGGGCGTAATGTACTGTATTAATTGCTCTATGGAGACATTTCTTGAATAAAACATTTAATCAGACCAGTGACCACAAATTTAAGTTCTAAGGGAAAAAAACTAAGTAAGTGGACAAAAATGAGGATATTAGGAAGGAACTTGAAATGATCAGGAATGTGTTTAATCTTAGGCAGGATGGTCACTTAAACAAAATGGGAGAAGAGATGTTGCCAAAAGTTTTGTCAGGATGGCAGGTAAGACCCAGAAGACCAATATCTAAGTGGATTGATACATTAATAATGCCTTAAAGACCATATTGGGATTGCCTGTTCTGAAGGTCGGAAAAAAACCAAAGTTTCTGGGTGGGGAAAAAAGTCTACTCCCTGTATGAGACCAGCTAACTCGCCTTTAGTCGAAAGAGACCAGAGAAAGGTTCCTCACATCATGGACAGGAATCGAACCAAGGTCTTTCTGACCAAAGGATTTCATCTATACTGACTGTGCTGCGGAGGCTCTAATTCCCGAAGAATTTTATAACAATCCCACCACCATAGTCAAAAAAGGGATCTTCCTTTTTTGACCATGGAGTCAAAGACTCATCTTTGACTCCATGGGGTCTTTGAGCAATAATAATATAGCATTTCATATTACTTGCCATATCAGCATACTTAATAGTACTGTCAACTTGTTATTATACAATTGTTTTTAATCTGAACATCTTGAATTGTGGGCCAATATTATCTCTTTGTATTCCATGTAGCATATAAAAAAAAAAAAATTCTAGGTATGAATTGAATACTGTTTTCTAATGGTTTTCAATGTTTTTTCATCTTAGAGAGCAATTTCATGTCTTATAAAATGTAAGATAAAATTAACCTTTGTGAATGTTACATGCATTTTAAGGATGCATTCTCCTTTATATTATTTCTCCAGATTAATAAAACTGCTTAAATAATAAGTGGCAATTCTTATTGATAGCATAAAATAGATTTTAAAATAAAGTGCATTACATCCTAGAAGTATTTTTATAAATAATGCATTTAAAGGAAAACTTTTTTGATTTACATGTTTAACAGGCACATTGTAAGAAATGACAGTATATGGGATAAGCTTGTATTTCGTAAAGTTCAGGAAGGAATGGGTGGAAAATTGCGTCTCCTTGTATCAGGATCTGCTCCACTTGCAGGCAATGTACTGAATTTCATGAGGTGTGCATTAGGGTGCATGGTTAGTACAATATATATATATATATATATATATATATATATATATATATATATATATATTTCAAAAATTATGTAATTCATATTTTGGTAATTTAATTTCTGTAATGCTAACCTACATAAATTTAAACACTAGAAAAGCATAACTTGCAACACAACATCCACCAAATTGTATAATTTGAAAAAACTATTAATACAACAAATCTTCAAATTTTAGAATTGATAAACCAGAAAATTCAGAAAGATATATAAAAGGGAGTTGGATTTGTCTAATTCCCTTTTATATTTCTTAAATTTCTGAGTTTTTTTTTTAAATAGCATGCATTATTTGAATGCTTGTGCAATAGAAGCAAGTGTAGTGAACCTGCTATGTTTTTGGAAGTAGAAAATGATTAAAGAAGTATCATCATACATATGCCTTGGACAAGTGTGAACAACTTCTTGTCATGCACTCTGCCACCAACTCCACTAAATTCAACCAGTCATACTGGAAAACAGTGGGGATACTGGGATGTTAGTGTCATGAAAATGTCATTTGAAGCCAAACATTTTTGCTAAAACATTGTTTAATTTTGATGGCTGAATATATAGAAGTTGAGCAAAAATGTTGAATGAAAGAATGAAGATGAACTACAAAAATCATTATGCAGTCTAAATAACCTGATAAAAACATAAGGTATGGAAATATCAACAGACAAGTCATGGCCTTCAAAGGTGCTAACCCAATAAGAAGCAAAATAGTAATAAACAACAAAATAATAGAGCAAGTAAATACATTCAGATATTTAGGATGCACAATTTCATATGAAAATGAAACTGATATAGAACCAAAACTATCAAACTTTTTAAAAGTAACAGGCATTATAAATAAAATTTTTAAACCCAATTATGTACAAAAGCACGCACAAATAAGAATCTACAATATAGTAGCTAAACCTACCTCCCTTTATGGCAGTGAGATATGGACAAAAAAAAAAACAAATAAAAAAAGAATTGAATCAGCCGAAATGAAATTTCTGTGCAGAACTGAAAGAGTCACAATAATAGACAAAATTGAAAAGTAATAAACTCAGAATTACAAATTCCCTAAATGAAATAGTTTTTTGCTACAGAGAAAAATGGAAAGAACATCAGAATGAATAGAAACAGAATACCTGAACAAATTCTAAATTTGTTCAGGTATTCACCTAAAAGGTACCTGATGCAGAGGAAGACCCTTAAAAAGATGAAATTGAGTCTGGAAAGGAAGAACCAAAAATGTTGGTTGGCCCAGTTGTTAGTATCCGTTCTCCAGCCATGAGTTCAATTCCCACCATGGGCATGGATGTTTGTGATTGTCTGTTTAAAAAAAAAATAAAAAATACTAGTGGTGGTGGGCAGTAGATAGCATTGGTGTAGATGTGTGCTGTAGTTGGTGGATTGTGGTGATAGAATTGTAGAGTATGTGCCCCTCCTTCAATGGGTCTTTGGACTCCCTGGGGATGTCACTTAATAATATTAAATCACTTGAATTGTATTAAGTTCAAGGAAACTGAAGTATGGCAGGCTAACTGTTTCAACAAAATACTAGACTTCATGCTTGCATCCTGAGCAGTATAAAGCACTAATGTAAATTATCTCAAAAATTGAGGGTATTTGGTATCATATAGCTCAAGAAAAATACTTCATGTTGAAGTTATTACTGTACAGTATAACACCAGTGCAAGTACATGTGCAATGCATATTTCTGATCAGTTTTGAAACTTCCTTACAATAATAAAAATTGTATTGATTTGCATTTTACATTTTGAGAACAAATTCATTTTACAAATTTCCAGTGAAACAAGTGTTGACAATTTTTTCCCTTCAGGGTATGAGGGTGATGAATGATGGCAATTAAATTTTCTTGTGAATATCCTTGTCATGTAAAGCAGATATTAACACTTTGTAATGCTAATGGTGTAATGCTTGCTGTCTTGCAAGTTTCACATAACATTTGCAGTGCAGATTTATACTCTGCAATTAACACTATCAGTGGAATTAAATAGTTAACTATTTGATCATTGCCATAGCTGTTATGAGTTGTCATTTGTTGATTGTTAATTCCTTACATACAAATTAAATTTACATTTTTTTTTTCCAGTACTATTCTTTTGTCCAATTCCTATTATGTATTCCCTTTATCATATATCCTATTTTACACACACACACACACACACACACACACACACACACACACACACACACCAGAAACAGTCTAGGAGAAAACAGAAATTGTGAATAGTTTAATTGCACACTCAGTAATGAACCTACAGAGCAGAATTCATATGGTTTAGCTTTTGCGACAATTTTTATATAATAGTTGCTTTAATGGTCAAGGCAAGATAAACTAGTAGACATTGAATTAGGGCTTGATGTTCAGTCCTCACCTTCTTGTGGTGCACCTGTTATTAGGTATCCACTTGGGTACTGAATGAAAGGTTGGGCCAGTAATTTGAAAGTTAATTGGATGAATTGTATTCTTTTGGCTTAAACAACAAGGATGGTACAGTGTGATGAAATGATATACTGGCTGGAGTGTCAACTGGTTAACAAGTCTTTTGCTGTTTTAATCACTAAACCAGGTGAACAGTTTAGTCATGCTAGAACATCTTTACTTAGAAGTGAAGATTGTCACCATCAATGTGAAAAAATTAACACTAAAAAAATACAAGGAATAATACTACCTATTTAAGGTTATATATTTCAGCCTGAATAGTACAGGCCATCAGTGGCAACAAAGTAGAATGTGAACAATGGATTGATTTGAAAAAGAGCTGTTATACATGCATTGCATGTATAACAGCTCTTTTTGTGTGATGTTATACATGCATTGCAATAGTATAACTGATGAATATTATTATGCAACTCCTCCAAAGAGTCTAAAGACTCATTGAGGGAGGGCACATACTCTGACTGTCTACACCACTTAATTTACCACTACCAACGCTATCTACTGCCCACCATCACTAGTATTTTTTTTTTTTGTCTCTATATTGTGTGTTCTCCAGGCCGATTTGTCTATATGCAGGATGAAAAACCCTGCTACCTCCGTATGAGATTGGCTAACTCATCTTTAATTGAAAAAACAAAACATATAAAGATCACCCTCATCATAATGAGAGTCAAACTTAGGCCTTTTCTAATCGAAGGCCACAACATATACTCATTCTTCCAATCACACTATGGAGGCACTTAATATTGCAATATTGATTATTCACTATTTAAAAATAAATAAATTAATGTGCAATTAGAATGATTTTCCCCACATCTTTAGAAGTACTTCTTCAGCGCTTTCTTTAAACAAACACTCAAATTTATCCAGACATCGATGAAGTAAACATGTTTCAGACCACAGGAGATTTTGTGCTGTGCCAAGCCAGATCTCTCAGATTTGCTGTTGCTAATATAAGATTGGTGTTCTTGTATTTTCTTTTCTACTGAGCATCCAGTTTGACCGAAGTAAGAATGAGTCACAGGAAACTTGGTAGACACCAGGGAGACCTAGAGGAGACCTTATCTTTAGACGATGGAAACAGTGCTGATAATCTGATGGGAAGAAAAGTAGCAACTAAATTGTATTTAAGAATTTTGGAAACTGGTTCTGAGATGCCAGAAATGTAAGGAATTGGAACTCTGCATACTGTTTCCTTGTTATTTGAGCTAGAATTATAGGAATTAAAGCTGTTGCATGGTCCTTTCTGAGAAGTCATTGAGTTTCATATATAATTTGTTCAATAGTTCCTGTTGTAATAGTTGAGATGTAGAACAAATAGTATGAGCACATTGTAATAAAATTCTAATTCCAGTCCTGTGATGGTGAGCCAACTGCCATTGAATGTAGCAATCAGTGAAAGTTGATCATTCCATTTTTGATAAATGGAAGTAATTAATCCTGATGGCAAGCAGAGGAGTGGAATATCTAAAAAGGACAATTTGTTTTTTCTGTAGTGACTTTAATTCGTGGATGTAGATTTTACACACACACACATTTTACAGTCAAGTTGAAGGAATCACAGTGACAAGTCCACTCTCCCCTGCACTTGTTAACTTTAATTACAAAAAATCTTTTTCTCGTCATATACCCTCAGCCTTCATTTTGGATTGGTTATATAGACAAGAAATTAAGCCCAAAACACTAAACTAGCAGTATATAAGACAATGGTCAAACAAACTTAAACTTCTGGATCTGAGTTAGACAAGAAATAAAGCAGTTGATCAATGACTAGCAATGGATGATTGAGAAAAATTGAATAGATGAAATCAATTGGCAATGTCATTAAAAATGTTAAAAAGGAACTTGACATTGTTGGCATTCAAGAGTGTGATTGAAGGTAATCTGTGATGTGGCTACTTAAACAGAATGGGAGAAAAAGTTTAGCAAAACAGGTGTTTGATGCCATAATATCAGGAAAAATCCAGAGGAAGATGATCAAGTTCTCTTAGTTTGTAGTAAAGAAGTACCCTAGAAATCAAATGTTGATAGTTGGAAACTTGACAAATAACAATTGACTCTTAGAAAACTAATGAAGCTAGAAGTGAGAACTTGAGCAAATAGTTCTCTATACACTCCTTAAGAAGGGTACATAATTAATGCATAATAAGGAGTAGACTTTGGATCATATATGAAAAGAGATTATAAAGCTCCTATAGAGAAAGTGGAAGAATAAATCTGTTATGAGAGAAATTAAGTGCGAGCCAACAGTATTCAAGACAAGTGCTCAAATCAGATTTAGATTAGAAATTGAATCTGAAATCGTATGACCAAAGACTAAACCACATGAATTCTCAGAGGAAAACTAAGTGTGAACAGGTGGCTTCAGTGTCAGTACCATATCAATGAAGATTTCAGAATAGAGCTTGGCCTTACTAATATTCATGAATGGCAAACAGAGTAAATCTGAACTGTTACAGCAACTTTAAATACAAAGATAGATTAAACTATTTGAAGCAAGTATGGTTGAGAAATATGCAGAATATAGATGTTTTATTGAGTTAGGAATATTTAAAAGTATTATATAAACAACTTAATACTTATTATATATTAAGTGGTTTCTTTATCATCTGGGATTAGAAATTAATCATCTGGTTATGATGATTAAACCAATATTTTAAGTTATTTTTTAAATAGTTCTGAAAGCATTAACTTACTCATATTTTGATAGGTAGTAGAAGGTTATGGGCAGACTGAATGTGTGGCACCCTGTACACTTTCAATTCAAGGAGATAACAGTGTCGGTAAGTTCAAAATTATATAATTACAAAAATTTTAAAGTTATGATATAATAGTTAATGTTAAAAGTAATGTTGTAGAGGACATGAATCATTCCCTTCCTTTCCATGTATTGATACCTACACTACTTTGACAAAAAATAAATGCATAAAGAGTTCATAAGTCATGCTTTCATTACTACCATATGCATTATTTAACAAGTTATAGCATCATTCGTAGCAAGTCGTCCCAATACCCCTTCTGCTCCTTAGAGTAGAGAAACAGTTCTGAAAGACCACCTTCTGGATGGGTATTTATCATTAGATGTATGTGAGCTTTGACATGTTACACATTAATGCTCATGAACTGCAGAAGCAAGTACTTTCTTTGTCTTTCAAAAAGTTGTGTAAATCAGTACACAACTTGTAGTACTAATTAGTACTTGTAACACTAATCAGTACAAGGATTAGGCAAATCTCTAATCCTTGAAGAGAGGTTTTTAAACACAGTAGCTTCTTCATAATGACTGCTGATTACCATGTAACCTCAAAAGAAAGATCACTGTATGTTATTTCAATGGCCATTTTATTAAGTTATCATTATTACCTGACTCCTCCAGGGAGTCCAAAGACTCGAGGGAGGACACCTACTCTACAGCCCTGTCTCCACCAACAAACTGCAACTACACCAGTGCCATCTACCACTCACCACTAGTATTTTCACAGACAATCACAAACATCCATGCCCATGGTGGGATTTGAACCCGCAGCCTTTAGCTGGAGAACAGATACGCTAACCACCCAGCCAACCAGCCCTGCAATTATTTGCTGCTTTCCCTTAATTTCAGATGCATCTGTAGAGACGTGAATGCAGGATGTATAAATCAGCTTCACTAAACAGATATATCAGTTACTCATAATCATAGGAAGAATTAAGTTTATCATGACTTTTGTAAAAACTAACTTTAACTTATCAGTTAACAGAACTTCAGTGAAAGCTACTGCTAGATGAGATCTGCATAAAGGAATGGTTTTATGTATGAAAGGCTTAACATCTATTAAATTATCACATTTTATATATCTATCTGATCCACACGTACAACTATAGCACATTAGTGCTGTGTGTGTAGACGAGGGATAGAAAAAAGGAGAAATCTGTTCATTTTGCTTGAAAAGATGAAGGTTGTAATCTTTGGAGGAAAGAGTGAGAGAGACCGTTCAAAAGAAGTAGATGGAATGAAAGAGTAGACAGTGAACTTGATTTGGGAAGTTCACTGTCTCCTGTGAAATGTAAAAGGTTGTTAGCAAGGGCTGTTGGTTTAATGATTTTGGAGGAGAGTGGAGGATGAATAGTGACCAATTCAGCAGCGTACACTCCATGAAAGTATCTGTAGAAGAGGCACAAGGCAGAAACTGAACATCTGTGTGAGAGATCATTAATTAGCTGGATTGCCTTCATTTGGATAGAACTGAGCAAAAAGGGGATTTTGGTGCACCATCCCAAAATATGTGAGCAGTATTCCATGATTGGGCAGATTTGGGATTTGTATAGAGTTAGAAGGTGTGAAGTAGTGTCTTGTGTGGAAAAGTACACCAAGATTTTTTGGCAGCTGGAGAAACTATAGTTGAAATGTGCTTGTCAAGAAAGACAAATGTTGAAAGTCATTCCAAGAAGAGAAATCTGACTGTGTTTGGATATCTCAGTATTACTGAAGGTAAGGGGGGGGGGGACTTTCTTGCAAGACATCAGAGTGGACTGAGTTTTGGTGGTATTGAAATCTACAAGGTTGTCATTGTCCAATTGGGATATAGCTAAGATGACAGTTCGTGTCACCTTAGTCATTGTGGATCTGTAGGATTTTAATACTTGAGCACTACAAAGTTTGTCAAATGAAATGTAGGAATGGAGTGGATTGTCATAGCTGTGGATAGGATTGGAAGTCTGTGAGAGCAAGTCATTTATATACAAGAGGAGCAGAGTGGACAAAAGAACTGAACCCTGGGATACTCCTGCATAATGGGGAAATCTGAGGAAGGAAACCATTCACCATGGCATATAGTGAGCGACCAATGAAAAAGTTGGCAATCTATTTGCATAGTGTGGAAGGCAAACCATAGGATAGTTAAGTCGGTCCCTGTGCCAAACCTGATCAAATGCCTTCAAAATGTCAAGTGCAACCACATGAGTTTTTCAATGGCTCGAGTCCAGAGGTGGGTGGTGAAAGCAAGATCAGCTGTAGATTGCATGTGGTGGAATCCATTCTACTGGTCGTTGACGACCTTCTCCATAATGTTAGAGAGAACAGAAGTGAGAGCAATTGGATAGTAGTTCATCCACATGAGCCTTTTATGCATTTATAATGCACCTAAGATTTCCCTTGCCTCTCTGCAACAAAAGACATCACCAAAACTTATGCTCACACATTTATCATTATTACTTTTAAAAAATACAATTAAACATGAACATTTTTGTAATCTTGCTTGTCATATATTAGTCTGTCAGTTAAGGATTTTTCTACACTATACATTTATGCCTCTTTCATATGTTATTTCTCACATCATTTTAAGACTGAACTTTTAAGTCACTTTAAAGTAGCGTTCTTAAAAATTCACTTATAATAAATAGTATGGTGGTATTATAATTGCAGTTACAAATGTTTTGTAGGTCATGTTGGACCACCAATTTCTTGCTGCCACATTAAGCTTGTTGATGTGCCAGAAATGGAATATTATGCTCAGGAGGGACAAGGAGAGGTGAGAAATGTTTTTCAAAATTTTTGAGCCAGTGATTATCATTTAATGCCACTGAAAACAAAAACTTATTCACACAGTTCATAACAAATAATGCCAGATATTCAGATTTGATAAGTTTTTGTTACTTTTAGAAGGGAGAATTTTTATTTTGTTTTCTGGAAGCCACTTTTATATAGTCCACAGAATTTTCACAACTTTGGATGGTTTGAAATTAATCAACTTATTTCCAGATTAACCTTTTATTTCTTAACTGCCATTTTAATGCTCATGCTGTTTGCATTTTCAGACTAATTTTTTCTGCATGATGGAAGTGACCTGCTTTCAGTGTTTAGAGTGCATGTCTCAATTTTGTACTTAACACTAAAGTAAAGTTTATAAATTTATAGCCTATAGGCCATACATTTTTAAAATCTGCAAATCTGTTTTATGTTTACATGTAGTGGGATATGTATTACTAAGATAGAGTACAGAATAGGGAAGAGCACTTTTGAACAACTAAACATGTGGCTGACATTTTTTGGGAGAAGAAATTGTTTGAAAATCCAAATTAAAAAAAAAATCAAAATATGCACCTTGAGCATTAAAAGCATAGTAAATCAAATTGGACAATCTGGAAATAAAGCAGTGATTAATTTTAAATCCACTTGAAATTATAAAAATTCCGTTGATCTGAAAAATAAAAATAACTGCCATAGGATGCCAAGAAAAATTTAAAAATTTCTCCATTTCATGAATAAGGTAATAACTTACTGAGAGGAGACCTCCACATAGCCTTTAAAGGAATGCGGAGAACCGACCAGGGCTTCTGACCTAATGTCCAATCCTCACCTTCTCGTGGTGCACCCTGTTGGGTATCTACTTTGATACTGAACGAACGAGGATGGGCTGGCAATTTGGGATTTAGCCGACCAAATTGTATTCTTATTGGTTAAACCAAAATAAAAAATGATGGTACAACATGACAAAATTTCATGCCGGCTGGGGCGTCGCCCGGTTAAACAAGGCCCCCGTTGTTTTTGCCAGGGAACCAGGGCGAACAGCGAAAAGTCAGCTACTGGAACAAATCTGAAAACAAACCCCAACTCAACATCACCAGAGTTAAAGATCGGTACTATCAACGTAAGAAGCCTGAATGGCAAAGAAATGGAGCTAGCTGAGGAATTAGATAAGTACCAGATCGACATAATAGGGGTGACTGAAACAAAAAAGACCAAAACTGGTGAGATCTTTCTGAGCAATAAATACAAAATGTTATATTCAGGCAATGACAATCAAGGAAAAGAAGGAGTAGCCATAGTATTCAACACAAAATACGAGGCTAATCTTCTTGAATGGCAGTCAGTCTCAAGTAGAGTAATGTGGGCAAATATGAGAATGGGGAACTGGACAATGAGACTTATTTGTGCCTATGGTCCCACAGAAGGTTCTACCAAGGTAGAAGTGGAGGAATTTTTTGAGGCTTTAGAAAAAGCAACTGACACAATGAAAAAGGAAAAGTTAGTCCTTGTTGGGGATCTAAATAGTAGAGTAGGAAATGATTGTGAGACATACAAAAATATTTTGGGAAAATTTGGAGAAAAGAGCAAAGCTAATAATAATGGCAAATATCTGTTGGATTTCTGCTCAGGACATGGGCTGGTTATTACTAACACCATGTTCCAACATAAAAATGTGCACAAATTCACATGGAGAGAAGAGGCTAGGAATAAGAAAAGTCTCATTGACTATGTTATTGTTGATGGTGATGTTTTCTCCCTGGTGCAGGACACCAGAGTGTACAGAGGATTTGAAATTGGAAGTGATCACTATTTAGTCTTGAGCAGGATAAAATTGAATTTCATATTGAAAAGAATAACATGTAAGAAAGTTTTAAAGCGAATAAAAGTTGAGCAGCTCTCAGATGTGAACTGTAGACTAAATTACAGAAATATTATTGAAAAGAAAATGAAAGAGTTTGAGAACAGGAATCAAACCTTGGAGATTCAGTGGCAAACTCTGAAGGAAACATTGATTGATTCTGCCAGAGAGGCATGTGGTGAGGTTGTGTGCAAGGATAAAAAAATCAGAACTCCCTGGTGGACACAGGAAGTTAAAGAGGCAGTGAAGGAAAAGAAGAAAGCATATCAAAAGTTCCTGGCAAATAAGTCAGCTTTTACTCTTACAGAATACAGAGACAAATGTAAGAAAGCTAAACAGTGTGTAAAACTAGCTAAACAAAAGTCATGGGAGGACTTTGGCAAGAATATAGAAAATAAATATCAAGAAGGTGGCAAAATATTCTGGAGGTTGTTGAAGAAGCTTAGGAATGGAGGAAAGAGTGCTGTAAAAGGAATTAGAGATGATAAAGGTGAAATGAAAACAGGAGAAAAAGATATCCTTGAAGTATGGAGTAATTACTTTGAAAAACTGCTAAATGAAACAAGCAGTGATGACAGCACAGTGATAAAAAAACACTGACCAGGCATGCAGTCAGGAATACATATCCATACTTGAAGTAGAAAAAGCCATCAAAGGCTTGAAATGTGGAAAAGCAGCAGGAGTAGATGATATTCGACCAGAAATGCTGAAGTATGGTGGTATAAGAGTCTTACAATGCCTGCACTGCATAGTTCAGAAAGCCTGGACAGAGGGACGAATCCCTGATGATTGGAGTAGAGCTCTCATAGTACCCATATATAAAAAGGGAAATAAAACTGAATGTGAGAATTACAGAGGTATTTCCCTACTGAGTGTTCCTGGCAAGATCTATGCAAGTATACTTGAGAAACGGTTGAGAAGAATTGTGGAAGAAAAGCTTGGTGAAGAACAAGCTGGATTCAGGCCAAATAGAGGCTGTCAGGATCAGATCTTCACTTTACGACAAATAGTCGAGAAAGCATGGGAATATAACAAAGATCTGTATTTAAGTTTTGTCGATTTGGAAAAGGCATATGACAAGGTGCCAAGAGAGAAGCTATTCAATACGCTGCAGTTATATGGTGTCAATGGGGCATTATATCAAGCAATACTTAGTCTTTATTTGAGTTGTGAGTCAGCAGTTAGAATTGAAGGAAGTACAGGAAGATGGTTTAATGTTAAATCTGGTGTGAGACAAGGATGTACATTATCCCCTCTGTTATTCATTATCTATATGGATCACATTATGAAGGAATGTGGTATTAAACCTGATATCAAAATTGGAGATATTAATGTCAGCTCTTTGCTTTATGCAGATGATGTTATACTTCTAAATAAATCCGCTACAAGTCTGCAAGATTCTCTGACTAAATTGAATAGCTGTTGTAATAGATATGGTATGAAGGTCAGCAATAAAAAGACAAAGACAATGAAAATAGGCAGAATCATTGAAAATGTCAACTGTGTTGTGAATGGAGAACCTGTGGAACAAGTAAAACATTTCAGCTACTTAGGCACAATTTTTACTGAAGATGGTAAACTAAATATAGAAATAGACAACAGAATCAGCAAAGCTGGTATCGTGGGAAGTCAATTGAATAAATTCATATGGAATAAGAAAGAAATTAGTCGGAACACTAAATTAGCTGTATACAAGACTGTGTTCAAACCAATTTTAACTTATGGATCTGAGAGCTGGGTCAGAAGTAAAACACTTGACCAAAGACTAGAGACCGCAGATATGAGAGTCCTGAGAAAGATTAGAGGCGTGAACAGATGGCATCAATGGCAATATCATATTAAAAATGAGGATATTAGGAAAGAACTTGACATTGTTAGCATCCAGGAATGCGTTAGCAGAGCTAATCTCAGATGGTATGGTCACTTAAATAGAATGGGAGAGGAAAGATTAGCAAAACAAGTGTTCTCTGCCAGGTTGGCAGGAAAACGACCCAGAGGAAGACCAAGATATAGGTGGATTGATACGGTACAAAGTGCCTTAGACGATAGAAATATAAGATCTGATAATGTTGGAGTCTTGACAAGTAACAGACTGATTTGGAGGAAAATTGTAGATAGGAAGTTAGTAATGATGTAATTTTTTCATGTAGTACTGTCATATCCTGTACACCCCTTGAGGGTACATGGCAGGAATTTGATGATGATGATGATGATGATGATGGTAATAACTTACTTTCATCAAAATACCCAATTATGCAGCTTCGATTTAGTTTAATTTGATTTCATATGGAATGATTTCTGTTGCTCTAACTTTCTGTCCCTCATGCAGAATTCATTTGATTTGTTGTAATTAATCACCATCCAAGTTATACATAGTTTTAAGAACTTGATTGGAAGAAGTGAAACTCATCTACTTTATACCCTCAGGAGGTCTACCAGATAAGTCTTACTCAAATAAAATTCATAACTACTTGCTAAAACTGTTTTCAAAAAGTTTTAGATCTGTTTCAGATCTGAGTTGATTCAGCTGTTATACGCATCTTTTAAAGAGTGGACATGTATAATGCTATGCATAATGGGAAGGGTCATCACCCGGACCGGTTTAGACTTTATTGAGGTCTCTTCAGTGGGAGCCAGACCCAGAGGTGATACCAAGGTTGAAGCAATGTAGAAGTCATATTTCCATATGCCAAGGATACTAAGGAAAGTGATGAGAACTTAATCCACCTTTGCCACTAGTTGCCCTAGTCCTAAAAATACTTCAGGCGCAAACTTGTTTGCTTATACTTGGATAAAGGATTAAACTAAATATATAATTTATAGTCTAACCAAGTGGGGAAAAACTTACAATATTCATCTACTCCCTTTCTCCTTTACATCATTGACCTCCTCTTTCTGACTTCAAATCATACTTGGTTTTGCTAATGACAGTACTCTTGATTCCTGAGAAAGCCTGCAGCAGTCAAATAATTTCAATTTTCGTGATCTGCTATAACCAATAATCTTATGCTGATCTCTTCACCGTTCTCAGGTGTGGTTGAAGACAGTGAATTTCAATGCTGTTGAAACATAGTCCTGTCTTCTTACCCACAAGAGATCCTCCTTCACTCTCTTTTCCTTTTGATAAGGTTCCAATATCCTCTGAAGATCAGTTTCCTTTCTTGTGCTAAACTTTCACATCTATCTTATCCTTGCATAAATATATTACCAATAGCTTTCTCAGTCTCCAAAAATCTTTTCTTTGAAACACTACTTTCTTGCTGAACTCATAATACTAAATCTCAAACTTGATCAGTCTTAGAATATTTTCATATTTAGGATGGTGCACTCAACCTAAGAATTCTGAGTCCCTTTAGTCACCTTCCCATAAGTACTGTTTCACATTATGCCTTTTTTTTTAATAGGTACTTTTGCTGGTGTTGATTAGGCTATCTATGCTGAGCTAGCCACTACCATTCCTCCACTTTGCCCTACTCATTTAGGAACTAGATCATCTACTAGACATCTATGTAGTCCAACTCCAAAGATGAAGCGAAATTCCATCTACCACTATTCTTTGGAAGAGCCTTCTCCATATTTTTTTCTTAAGAGTACACCCAGCTTTTCAAGACATTTGTCAATACATCATTTTCTACTTACTTGCTTTCAACCTATTCCCCAAGAAGGGCAACAAGTCACTGCTGTCAAACTACTGCCCTATATTGCTCACCTCAGTCCTATCTGAAGTAATTACTCCTTTCCCAACTAGCTATATACAGTATTAACATATTATAGTTTGATTAACCAACCTCTTGTTGAACAGTCCACACAAGACTGTTCTTATAGGGCTTGTGACCTCATGTGGGATCAATAAAAGAAATGGCAACTGTTCTGCCCTCCAACATCAAACCATATGTTTCAATCTCAGTGTGTCATGGATGATATAAATATGTTTAGGCATTAGATGAATTTCATCATTTGGGATCATCCTCTTGTTTATTAGAAGCCTGAAGTAGTTTGTTTTGCTAGATTAACTTGCAATGGGCTATGCTAGATAATCTTTCATGAGTTTCTGGATACCTATTTAAAAATACGTTGCCCTAATAAATAAGTTATATACATTATCTCTGATATGCTGTTAAAGCTAAGTAACAAGTTTGACTTGTAGCAGACTGGAGTAGTGTCTTTGGACTCCTCAAAGTTGTCAAATAATAATAATAAACCTGTTGTGATAACATAGCAGTTCTGTTTTCATAATATAATCATTCTAAATTCACTGGCTGCTTTTGCAAAAGGAGAACTAAGAGCTTATATGTATTAAATTGGCCAGCTTAAGTTGAAATCCCTTAAAATGTTTTTGTACTGTAATAGGAAAAGTGTTTTCAGATTCTGTGTGCAACATAGATGTTTTGAGGGTTTGAACAAAGTCAACAATTCAGTCCATTTATAGCTAATTATGTATCTGTTATTGCATAATTTATTTGTAAAAAAAAAAAAAAAAAGGTATACATTGCTCTTCTCTATCATTGAATATTGGAAATGTTTTTAATTTTGGTAGAAACTGACTGAATTATTCTTTTAGGTGTGCATAAGAGGATTGAATGTGTTCAAAGGCTACTTAAAAGATCCAGAAAAGACTGCCGAAGCTATCGATCAGGATGGTTGGCTTCACACAGGAGATATTGGAAGGTGGCTGCCTGTAAGTTGAACTAACATTTTAAGAATGCATTCTACCAGAAATTTAAATTAAACCTGAAACTTTATTGCTTTGATGAATCACTTATTCAAATATTGTGAATTCAGAGCAGCTCATTTTATGTTTCAAATGGAATAATTCTGAATTATGTTCATTGCAGTTTGAGATGTAATTTTATTTTATTCATGACTGAATTGTTGACTATTCAGAAAGATGTTTTCAGTTAATTTAGCAAGCAAGACAAGCTTCATAAAAGTTTTCCCATATCAATTCCATTTGTTATATTTGTTTACCACAAATGCCTGCAGAGATGCAGGCATTTGTGGTAAACAAATAGTTTTTTTCTGAACATGCTTTAAGCAGACTTGACTGGATTTTAAGTTATGAATTTTGATATTTGACACTTAAACAACCCTCTGGAGATTGAAAGAAAGTGTATAAAAGGAGACTGATTTTTGAATTAGATTGTGATAAATACATTAAATGATGAATCACTAACTTATTTTTGGAATTATTGCATTAAATTTAAGTTTGCCAATTGTAATTTCATTGCAAAACAAATGCAGAACGAATTTATCTGTTTGATTCATCTGTATATCCTGGTAACAGAATTAATCTAATAAGTAGCATTAACATTTAAAAAAAAACACTTTGCTATAAATAAAACTTCCGGAATAGTGAACATATCATAAGCCTTCCTTCAAGCAAAGTGTATCCAGAACGGAAGTGTTGTGGTACCCAATTTCAGTGATCAATTGTTTTTAGGTGGTTGAGCAAGGTGTTTAAAGTTTGGCATTCTTTAGGTTATCTAGTTAGAGGCTGTTTTTGAGTATGGACATATTACAAAGCTCCTGCAAGATTGAGTTTTCTTGGATTAATTGGTATATTTTAGTATATTATAGTTTTTAGTGGATTTATTGTATTTAATGCATCTACTAATATAATTGTAGATGAATTGTTAATTTTAGATGGTCTTAGAAATGGTACCAAAAAAAATTCCATCAGAATGAAGTCTCAAAAAGCACAAGGCAATGTAGATACCAGAGACAAGAACCTTTCATTCTATTTAGCATAGGCATTGCAACCTTTTAGGATAACTTGATATTTGAAATATCCAGATTAAAACAAATGAGAACAATTGACTAGAGAATTAGAAAGAAAAAAAATTCAAACTTCTTTGGCAGGATAAGAAAAATTGGCCAAACAAGAAGAGGCAGGAAAAAGTGCTGAAGTAAGATACCTTAATGTTATTATTCATTGTTAAGTCAATTAGAATGTACAAACAAAAACATGGTATTGGAAGTGTATTTTTCACTTGGTTAGACTATAATTTAATAACAAAAAGGTGGCACACCTTTTGGCAACTCCTATAGGTAGAGATGACCTTGTTATTGCTTCTGCCTGGTATCTCCACATCTGGGCCTGGCTCCCACTGAAGAGACCTCAATAAAGCCCTTCCCTTAATGCATAACATTATACATATCCACAAGGAGATGTGTTTTGCATTATGGGAGATACTGAGATAGGAGTGATGTAAGCTTGCTCCACCTTTGCAACGAGTTGTCCGGTGTTGTGCTACCTTACCCCAGTCCTGAAGATACTTTCAGGCACAAACTTTGTTTGCTCACACTTGGATAAAGGATTAAACTAAATTTATTATAAAAACATGGTACAGTGACTCACTTGTGAAATTTCGGCTTGCCAATGTAGCCACTGCTTTGAGCTTCCTGGGAGTGAAAACTAAAGATATAACAAATGTAATAGAGAAATGGAAAAGTAAGATGGTGGTGTTTGTTGGAGCTAATGATTTAAGAGGAGCAGTGATACAAAAGGATTGGTAGAAGGGAAAGAGTGAAAATTATTAGCTAATTATAGAGATGACAGTACTGAATTAAGGAAGGCTATATAAAATGATCTGATGCACAGCTGTGTAGAAATGGGTGCAAGTTCTTGGATGTGTGGAGTGACTTTGATAGAAAAGACTTGCATGAGAGGGATGACCTGCACTTGAATGAATTTGGCATCAGAAGCCTGAAAAAATTTTGGTGAGACCTAATGCAGAGTTGGAAAGTAGATTATCATGAGAGGATGGAGAGAAAGTTTGTGTTCTTCTAAATCATACATCTGCAATCATAACTATGGTCAATCTAGCCTTGCAGACCATATTCTGGATACAACCCACAGGATCTCCTGGAGAAAAACTTGCTCCATGCTCCACCATAGTAAATTTGAAAAAGAAAGACTATTTTTAGAATTTGTGACAGCATTCAGAAATCAACAGAATTTAAATAAATGCAGTTGCATAAAACTTCCCAAAATTTGGGAAACATTATCAGAGGTCTCACTTTACATCCTATGCCAATACAGGGTGCACCACCTAGATAGGACTTTAGAGTCACCCATGTGTTTCACAAGTTACTTGCAATTCTGAATATATCTCACTGACAGATGAAATATTGGAAGCATTAA
Source organism: Typopeltis vanoorti (assembly GCF_054136105.1). NCBI lineage: Eukaryota > Metazoa > Arthropoda > Arachnida > Uropygi > Thelyphonidae > Typopeltis > Typopeltis vanoorti. The sequence continues at coordinate 17,334,863 of NC_143567.1, read as the reverse complement.
AATTTGTTTTTAATCCTTTCCTAGTGCTGTAAATATTCCATTTAAACCTCCAACATGTCCTCCTAACATTTAAGTCGAAACACAAGGATGAGGAAATCATTTTTTATTTACAAGGCCTTAATGACTTCATCTGGACTACTGTGCACAGATTTGGTCTCCTGGATTCAGAGGGTGTAAAGACATTGTGGAAAGTCTGCAAATAAGAGAAACAAAAATATCAGGATTATGGGTGGACTGCAAACACTAGCCCACCATACACTAGATATGATAGGTCCATAAACTTCTAGAAGGGTGTAATGGGATACTGAAATTTTTCATTGTGGAAGAGAGGACAGGAAACATCCATGGAAATTAAGTTTGTGTGTGGTTGAGAAAGAGGCAAGAGCTAAATTTTTCTCTTGCTGAGCAGTGAGTGGAACAGCTTGCCTATTTAAGATCTAGTGTGAATGAGCTTTAAGAGAAGGCATGACAGCTAGTGTGGGTGACATTGGTCTCTCATGATGAGGCCTTGACTCAGTGTCAATTGTCATATCTTGGTGACATTGTTTAAAAGCCAAGAAATCTAAGACAGTATTGCTCAAAAGATTCCTTTTTTATTATTGGCTATAGGAGGAAATGGTGGCAAAATAACCAAAGAACATAATGTTCTTTAGTTATTCACATTTGACATCACAAGATTCTGTATGGTCATATTTCATAGAATTTTGGGAGTGAAGCCTTCTGCTAGAAGTGGTAGGCTCACAGATACTGTTTCCAAACAGTTAGTACAATCACAGACATCCATGCCCATGGTGGGATTTAAACCTGCAGCCTCTTGGCTGGAGAGCAGATATGCTAACCACTCAGCCATCCAGGCTGGCTGCCATATATGAATGTGGTATATTGGCAAGGAGAACTGTGATAAAGGTCAGAAATTTGTCCTTTAAAAGAATAGTCATTGATAGCAATATGCATGAAAATAACAGGTAATCGAAACTGACTGACAAATGCTCTAATTTTATTTAGAGTTGTTTACTTAGGAAGGTAAATAACTTGCCAACTCTTTGTTTTATCACTGGTTTCTTAGCTGGATAATTAGTCACTTTCTTTGGATCAAATTATTTTTGCATATTTTGAGAAGACCATAAATTAGTTTGTAGTTGGTTAGGTTATATTTGAGCAATTTATACTTTTGTCATTGACTGAGTTTACTGCTTATAGGTAAGCTGCACAGTTCAGAACATTGGTAGCAGTTCTGTTGTCTGCTTTAACAAATCGCAATGTTTTTGATTTTTAAAAGCTTATTCTGCTAGATATTCTTGGATATTTGAAACTGTTAATTTTTAATGTAGGAATGTGAGACATGAGATAAAATGGATTTACCTTGAGTATTATATTTTTATTAGTATCAAATTTTCTTTCAAATTCAAGGAATTTGATACATCCCATGGGCCTAAAAGCAGATGTTTATCTTTAGCTGAGTCAAGAAAAGTTCTTTGGAAGAAAATTAAGGTTCTTCATAAAAGTAATCTCATGGAATATTAATACAGAGTTGTTGAGATCTTGCTGCATCGACCGAATTTAAATAGAAATGGACTTAAATTATACTTCTCATGGGAAATAATTCTTCACAAATTCCAGAATTCACATAAATTTAATTATGTATACACTGCTTGGAAAGAAGTCAATGAATACCATAGTATAGGGAACAAACAGTCATGACACCCACCTTAAGATGTAGAACCTTTCACTGTGATGACTATAGCAATCCTACAGAACATACTTTCCACAAGTGTATGATGGCAATCAATGGGAATTTTGGATCATTCTTCCTGTTGGCATGTAATGAGATCCTGGACTATTGTGGGAGGGGGTAGATGTCCCTTGCTCAACACTCTAGTTCATCTCACAGATGTTCAGCAGGACTGAGATCAGGGCTCTGAACATCTGTGGGATGAATCATGCAGTTATAGCAGCAGCCTTATGACACAGTTCATCTTGCTGAAACAATAGTCAGTTCCATAGAAATGTTGCAATGTAGGACACATTGCATTTAATTCATCCCCTTTTCTTTAAGAATTTGAGCAGCTTTTATAGTGAAAGATACTCAACTATACAAATATTATTCAATAAAAAAAAATGAGTTCTAAAAACAATCAAACCTTGGAGTGTTAGTGGCAAACTTAAGAAAACCGAGTTAGCTAGGAATGCATGTGAATTTGTCTGAGGAAAAAAAAATAAGAACTCATAGTGGATTCAAGAAGTTAACAACATTCCTGGAAAAGAAGAAAGCATATCAAAAGTTAATAAGTTGGATGTCCTAAGAAGAGAAAAATATAAAAGCTAAATTCTATAAAAGTAGCTGAACAAATATTACTAAAAGACTCGCAAGAATATACAAAAATATCAAGAAGGCATTTTTCAATAACCTCCAGTGTTCTGGAGGTTATTGAAAAATACTTACTTAGATACACTACTTTGCATGTCTTATGGTTCATTATCTTTTTCTGTTTATAGAAAACGTATAGGGGGAGGGGTATTTGCACAAGCAATCACACAATCATCCAGCCCAACAATATAGTATCCTAAAAACACTAACTCACAGAGTGAGAGCTGTCTATTCCAATGACAATGCTATTACCACTGAGCTCACTTACTTGTCACACTTCTTTAGCTGATGGCTGTAATCTCCAAAGAATAGACAAAATGCTAAATGCTACTTGAAAAATCCACTTTCATTGCCCAATACTGAAGATTACAGCAAGATTGTTACCATCTCATCATTCAGGGCACATCAGAAGATATCTAGAATGCTTAATTAAATATCAGCTCTGCACCATGTTTAACCTATATCAAATTCTCAGTTCTCATCTGTTCACCTAAGGACAAACTCCTTCTCACATCCTGCAGTGTATGAAGTCCCATGTATTTGTGACCTGTCTTATTACAGACAGATAGGTAGAAATGTTGACATCTGCCTTAGAGTGAAAATAAATACATTTGGCACTATTGTTATGGCAAGTTGGAACTAGTAGATCATGCCATTTATACAGGATCAAATGGAAGAAAACAAAGATGCTACACAGCAGTCATATTTCAGAAACATTGTTTTTGGAATCGGCAGCAGTTTTAAAACATTCTCTGAAACTCAAGTATGGCTGTATCAATTTACCAAAAATCTGGGGGACGTTCATTTTAAAATCTAATTAATCCTTGTTTTTTTTTTTTTTTATCCAACAACAGATGGTGCCAATTATAGTTCCTTGTGTTGTCTGCTAAAATTTTTAAACTAATTCCATTGCTAACCAAATTGTTACTGTTTATGTACTGTAATGGTTTTATTGCTCTGAAGATGCTGGATATTAAGCTAAATATTTTCTTATTGCTCTACATTGTGAAATTAATGAGATCCTGGACTATTGTGGGAGGAATGTAACAGGTGCTTACTATTATTAATTTTGCTCTTTTCTCCAAATTTTCCCAAACCATTTGTCTGATATTCACTTCCTATTGTTATATATATATCCAACAAGGATCTAATTAACTTCTTCTTTCAGCTTCTTTTTTTAATAAATTAAACTTTCTCCACTTCTTTAGAACCATCTATGTACCATAGGCATATGTCTTGCTCCAGTTATCCATTCTGATGTTTGCCTACATCACTACTAGAAATTGCCTTCTACTTAAGTTTATCTTCGTGTTCAGTGTTATACTACAGCTGCTCCTTCGTTTACCTGATCATTATTGTGTGAATAAAATATTATTTAAAACAATCTTGCCCATTTTTGTCTTTCAATAACACCAGTTATGTTAATTTCTATAATTCTGCCAGTTCCACCCTCCCTCCTTTTGATAGTTTTTATGTTGATTGTGCATCTTATTAATCTTAGTCTGTTTGAATTCTGAAATGGAAAACATTTGATCTTATAAAATCTTAAGTGTCTAGCCTTAAGAAATTTGAACTAGTTATAATATAAAATATGTATTTAATTGCAGAATGGTACACTTAAGATTGTTGACAGAAAGAAGCATATTTTTAAATTAGCCCAAGGAGAATACATTGCTCCAGAAAAAATAGAAAATATATATTTGTCAAGTTTATTTGTATCTCAGATATTTGTTCATGGAGAAAGTTTACAGGTAAGTCAACTGTTATTATTGAATTTTAAAGATTCTAATAAGTAAATATAAAAATTTTAATGATAATGTTTAAGTGCATGTAAGCCAGGTAATATCTGGTATGATCCATCATGGGGTTAAAAATTAGTTAAATGCATATAAATGAAGACATACCTTCAATTTTGTCTTTAAGATGGTCTTTAGTTCATTATTTTTATCTTTTAAAGGATTATCCAAAAATAAACTCACTTTTGGAAATCAGCAACTGGTTCCACCTTGCTCATTGGTGGAATGAGTTGGGGCCTGACAATTTCAAGATTTAGTTGAATTTAGAAGTCAATCCGAATAAATTATTATCCTAATCTTAGTTACCAGGAAAGGATAGCTGTCTCTTCTGTAATTAAAAGGCATTACTTATTTCATCTTGGTAATCATTTTGCACTTTTTTTTTACTTGGATTGCAATTTGGTCTTTTGACTAAAGGTGAGTTAGCTGGTCTCATATGGAGGTAGGGTACTTGGGTTTTTCATCCCTCAAAACAAACTGACCTGTGAACACACACACACACATGATCTACAGTTATAAAATATGTACTTAATCTCTCATTAGGAGGGCTCAACTGATCCTAAAGGATGGTTGAGGAAAGGGAAGAACTCCACATGAATGAATAAATAAATTGGTTTCTAATGTTTTTTAGATGCATTGTGCAAAATTCCAGATTAATCTGATCATATGTTAGATATTCTGAGACTCTGGCTAATGGTTTCATTGGCATTTGCTGTTTGAAATCTTTATAAAAAAACTTGGCATTCCAATTTGTTTCTCTCAGACTGGGAAAAACTTCTGCACATGTAGCTGCTCTTGCTTGATAGAATTAAATTTGGAATTCATGTGCACAAAATGTCCATGTAATTCGGCTTTTATTTTATTCAGATCGCTTATTTGTAAAATTTAACTAAGTAATTCAAACTGTTCTGCATTAGCTGGATGCACTTTACCAAAATTTTGATATTTAGAATCTTTGTTAAAGTTTATTGAATCATTTCAATCTTGTTCTTAATGAGATCATTTCTGATAGCAGAATTAAAACAATGTGTTGTAAATTGCATTAGATATATTTTTTTGAAGTAACACCAATTCAGAAAGATTTTTACCTTGGGTATACTATACGTTAAAGATACGCAGAAATTTTATAAACTTGGTTTTAATCCTATTTTCCCAAGTAAGCAAACGAGCTAAGTTTGCGTCTGAAATATTTTCAGGTCTGAGGCAACTCGTAAAGGTGGACTAAGCGCTGATCACTTCCATTTAGTATCTCCCATAATGCAAAGCACATCTCCTTGCAGACATATATGATGCTATGCATGAAGGGAAGGGCCACTACCCAGACTAGTTTTGACCTTTATTGAGGTTTCTTCAGTGGGAGCCAGACCCTGAGATGGATACCAAGGTTGAATTACTGCAGACTTATATTTACCTATACGAGTTGCCACAAATGAAAGACCTGAAAATATTTTAGGTGAAAACTTAGCTTGTTTGCTTAATTGGGAAAATAGGATTAAAACCAAGTTTATAAAATTTCTTGGTATCTTTAACATATAGTATACCCAAAGTAAAAAGCTTTCTACATCTTTCTCTCATCCTGAGATTTTTATTTAACAAGGTCAAAGCACCTTGTGGCAACTTGTTTAGGTAAATATAAGTTCTGCATTGCTTCAACCTTGGTATCCATCTCAAGGTTTGGCTCCCACTGAAGAGAATTCAATGAAGGTCGAAACTGGTCTGGGTAGTGGTGCTTACTTTAATGCATAGCATCATACATCTCCTCAAGGAGATGTGCTTTGCATTATGGGAGATATTAAGGCAAGTGATCAGAGCTTAGTCCACCTTTTCCCAAGTAAGCAAACAGCCAAACATAGCCTGTTTGCTTACTTGGGAAAATAGGATTAAAACCAAGTTTATAAAATTTCTTTATCTTTAATGTAACACTGATTGTTCTTTAAATACTGTACATTTTTCAGACATTTTCTTGCAGAAATGCAAAAATTCAGTGCTGAGCAGTTTTACATTGCTTTACATGAAGCATGATATTTTCACTATAAATGTTGTTTCATAATAAGGAAATATGTTTTTGCTGTAGTTCTTTTATTTAATATTTTGGATCACTATTAAAGTTTTTCAGTTGGACCACATTAATGGCAAAACTAGGCAGAACTGCATACAGCATTAGATCAAAAATGGATCTGGTTTGCTTGTTCTGATAATCAAAATACAAGAATTTTTGTATTTTGATTATCAGAATGTTAAGATAGTTCTAAAGTGGCTCTGCCTCAAAAATCACCATGCATCATTTGGAGAACTGAAACAGGACAAGGAAGAACAAACGTGGTGTGGTAAACTCTGTCAGGGGAAGGCTTGTTCAAGAGTGACTGATAGCCTGGCACCCTGAAAAGAAGCCCTTTTTAACAAAAATGAGATTGGCTTGGTATTATTTCTGAGAAAATTCTCATGTTACTCCTCTAAAATAAACTATTATTTTAATGGCTAATATAGCCTACATGTTTAGGAATGCCTTTTTTTTTTTTTACAATGTCATTGGCTCTTTACCAAAATTGCCCAAATCTTAGGGCAATACTTTTTATAACACTTCAAAGAGCCAATGACATTGTAAAAAAAAAAAAAAAAAAAAAGCATTCCTAAATGAAAGTGGGCTATATTAGCCATTAAAATAATGAGATTGGCTTAGTTAAATTGGTGCAAAGAGCATGCCAGATGGATCCCTGATCAGTGGAAAAAGAGCAAATTTTTTATCTGACAAGAAAAAATTTAACTTCAGGGTTAAACTGATGGTCGACAGTTTGAAGATGATCAGGAAAAATTCAACACTATCTGATGTCAGCAATAAAATTCTCAGCCAGTCAGATGATCTGGGGCTGCATGTCTTATGGTGTTGGTCTCTTGCATTTCAGAAAAGGTTCATTGAATGCACATATGTATACCAGAAGATTTTAGAATTGCTGCCTACTATCAGAGGCCACTTTACCATAACAACAAACTGCATCTTTCAGTATGACTGTGCCCCTTGCCATAAGGAAAAAAGTGTAAGTAATGCTATTATAACCCTAAAATGTACCATATGAACTGAGTTTAGTACTTGAAAAAGCTTTACTTTTTGTTGCAGGTTAATAAGTGGCTTAATGAACATTATTCAGTCACTATTGTGGCCAGGAAACAGCCCAGATCTCAACTGCATTGAGAATTTGTGGTACCAAATGAAGACAAATACACAAGAAGCTGAAAACACCTGCTTCTGGAACCGTATGGAACCAAGTTGCATCTATCAGGAAATTGATTTTGTTGATGCCAAGCTGTAATAAAGGCAAGAAGAGAACCTGTAAAGTACTAAACAGCAAGGATTGAATTTTTAGTTTTGAATGTCAGTAAAACTGTAGCTGAATTTTGATACAGGTGTTTGTTTTTCCAGTGAAAATATCACTGTCCATTCCATTTTGAAATATTTGCAAATTTGTCCAGTTTGTTATCATTTCCTAATTATGTCACGTCATGTACTAAAAAGAGCCAAATATTAATCAAAAATAAAAATGTTATATTACCTTCATTATTTGTAACAATTATTCTATTATCCCTTTTCAAATAGGCATTAAAATTTAAATACCAAAAAAAAAAAACATGCTTACAGCAGTTGATATGGTTTTGATGAACAGAAGTGTATGTATAAACTACTTTTTACTCCTCTGCTGAATTAAGACTTCAGTATAGTATACTTTTTTTTTTTTTGAATAATCTTTGTATTTAAATTCGATGTACAATTGGTTAGCTGTATGCTTATCATTAGGACAGTGTAGAATGTCTATAGGTTTAGGAAATTCAAGCTCTGTATAGGTCACTTGTCATGTAGTATCAATCTGCTCTTCTGCCTATTAATTTGTTTTGTGTCCATATATGCAAGTATTGAGTAATATGTTAAATTTTGTTAGCAAAAAATTGTTGCAAAAGATGATTTTCTGGAAATCATCCAGAAAATTTGTATGTGAAACATGCACAAATCATACCTAGTTCCATCAAATTAGGAGAGGAACCTCAACTGTGAAAGAACAAAACTATGGCAGTCTGAAATTCCTTCAGAAAGTTAAGTGTGTAAGAAAATGGAGGATGAAATTCTAGCTTGCTTGGATATGTATGGATAGATCGCCGCTTGGTGTCGCACTGATTAGATCGTCGGCTTGTCGAGAGCTCCTGAAAAGATTAGTAGTATTTTGTGTTAACATTAGATATTTTACTAGAATTTTAAGTAGTATTGTTTGCTTTTTGTTTCTTGGTGTGTCTGTGCAATTTTTGCGTGTTTTCTGTTATTTTAATTATTATTTTTAAGAAAAGATAGTGTACACATGGCACCGATAAAGAAAAAAAATGGCGCCATGTTTGTTTAAGAGTTTTGATGTAAACGAATTTATGCAATGTGCTGTCTGTGAGATGTATGCCTTGCGAAGAGCAGTGGGAGTCTGGTTAGAAAGTGATAGTGGAGTTAATGTGTAGAAAGTGTAAAGAGAATGAGGACTTCAAGCGTGTTTCGTGTGTCGAGAGTGATATCGTTGACGATAGTCAGAATGTAGAAAATGGCGGTGTGCTAGAGAATTGCGTGGTAGTGCCAGATAGGTGTGAGAGCGTCGCTGAAAGTGTAAATGAAGGTAGAAACACAGAAAGAATGGATGATTTGATCGATAATGAAAATGGTGAGATAAATGCGAGTAGCGAAATTGCTCGTTTGAATGGTGCGATACACAGAGCTAAAAGACAACTGGAGCGTATGGAAAAATGTGTGTCGAACGTACCGACAAATAACCGGCAGAAGTCTGTGACGGCAAATAATAGAATGTTCGTAAACGTCAATAAAATGAAGGAGCAAGTGCTGTATGGGGATTCGCTATTAAGAAGTGTAATAATTGAGAGTTTAACGAAGTCGTACCAGCCGGGTGCAAACATAAAGGATGTCAGCGAATCTATTCGACTGCAAAAACAGAGGGTGAAAGAGATGATTATCGTGGCAGGAACGAATGATTTGAAAGAGGACAAAATGGAAATGATAGAGGATGTGAGGGAGTTGTTTGAGATAGCAAAAGAGAAGAGTGAGAGAGTTAGGATGGTGAGTATCTTACCGCGGTATGACAGCGAAGTGTTTAGAAGGAGGGCCATAATTGCCAATGACTTTATGCGTGGGTTATGCATGGAGAGTGGTGTGGAATTTGTGGATGTGTGGAATGAGTTCAATGGGCGAAAGGGCTTATATAAGATGGATGGGTTACATTTGAATGGAGTTGGTGTACGGAGACTTGAAAGAGTGTTTGAATGATGTGGAAGTGGATGTACAGACTCAGGGAAACTAGATTTATTAAGAGGGCGAGGGAGTAGATATGCAGACTTTAGGGGGACAGTTAAGTGTATGAATGAGTATATTATGCCCGAGCGAGTACGACGGACAACAAATCAGAATGGGATAGTTAGTATAAGGTATCAAAGTAGGGATGGGACAAATGGGCTTCTGCGATTCATGTACACTAATGCCAGGAGTATTAGGAACAAGAAGGAAGAGTTTTTGGCCATGGTTGGCACTTCCAGGCCATAAGTTGTCGGTATTAGTGAAACATGGCTGACAGAAGATGATAAAGCTAGTGGGATTGAATGTGACGGGTATAGCGTGTTCAGGAGTGACAGGGTGAATAAAAAGGGGGTAGGAGTGTTATTGATGATAGCTGATGAGCTTCAGCCAAGGAATATAGAAGTTGAACTGCAGGATGGGGAAAAAAAGCACATTTGAGACTGTTTGGTGTGAGATAGAATCTAGCAGAACAAAATATACAATTGGGTGCTGCTATAGACCGGGTGATGGAGTGGATGGTGGGGATAGTATGCATAAGCAAATAGAAGAAATGAGTGGAAGGAGGGTAATTATTATGGGTGATTTCAATTATGGTAACATTGACTGGAAAGAGGAGAGGGCACATGGGAGGAAGGAATTGGATTTTATGCGGTTATTAAGGGACAACTATCTACGGCAACATGTATTGGAAATACCAGGGGGCAGAGAGTGCCGGACCTAGTAATTGCAACTGAGAATGTGTAATTGTAATAGTAATTGTAACGAACATGACCATGTTGCCACCAATTGGTGAGAGTGACCATAAGGTCATGACTTGGGAGGTGGCTAAAGGAGTCGAATTTACAATTAAGACAGGGTACATGTCATACTTACCAGCCCGGTAATTCCACAAGCTTAGGTGTGTGCTTGGCTCAATGCCATGGCATGTAAAACTGCAAGGGCTGGATGTTGATAGTGCATGGGAGGTGGTTAAGAACTGTTTGCAGGAGGCAATGGTTGACTGTATACCAAGAGTCCGAATAATAAATCAAGTAGGGGTTAAATGGATGAATAACACTATTAAGCTTGAGCTGCAAAAAAAGAAACAATTGTGGAGGGAATTTAAGGAGAAGGGTGACCATCAGGCACAGGAACAGTATAAAGCTCAGGCCAGGATGGTAACAAGGGTGGTAAGAAAAGCAAAAGCAGATTACGAAAGGAAATTGGCCACGCAGGCTAAAGAGAATCCCAAACAGTTTTTTCATTATGTTGCAAGTAAAAGAAAAAATGCTCATGGTAGAATGATCTTAAAAAATGCTGAGGGTAGGGAGGTAACCGAATCAGTCGATATTGTGGAATTACTGAGCGAGCACTTTGCAAGAGTATATCATCCAGGTGGTGACTTTGCAGGAATGGAAGAACCAACAGGTTATACTGGAATTGTGATGAATGAAGTAGAGGTAACTAGTCTATTACAGAACCTCGATGTCAACACATCTGTGGGATTGGATGGTATACCAGCTCATGTCGTATGTGAAGCGGCCAAAGAATTGTCAGTGCCCTTGACCATTTTGTTTAATTTGAGCCTCAGGACTGGGTCAGTTCCAAGGGGGTGGAAAGAGGGGAAAATAGTTCCACTGCACAAAGGTGGTTCCAAGGCTGCTGTTGAAAATTACCGGCCAATCAGCATAACAGGAATCATTATCAAGGTCTTAGAGAAAATAGTCAAAAGGAAAATACAAGATTGGATAGAAGAAAATGGGATACTGTATCGGGGACAGCATGGTTTTGTGAAGGGTAGGTCATGCCTCAGTAACTAGCTCATGTATTATAACACAGTGACTGCTGAACTGGATAAGGGTAATGGGTTTACAGTGATTCTACTGGACCTTGCTAAGGCCGTTGACAGGATACCACATGGAATTCTAATCAGTAAATTGCAGCATATGGGAATGGACATAGGGTTGGTGAGATGGATAGGAGGGTGGTTGACGGAGAGATATCAGAGAGTGGTTTACTCAGGAGTAGAGTCCACAAAACGCCTGTGACTAGTGGTGTGCCACAAGGATCTGTTCTTGGACCACTGCTGTTTAATTTGTTCATAAATGATATAGGAAAGGATCTGAGAAGAACAGTTCATTTGTTTGCGGATGATGCGAAGTTGGGTAGGGCAATAGTGAATGCAGATGACGTCAGAATTTTGCAGGATGATTTGGATAGATTGGAGGTCTGGGCTAAGGAGAATGGATGTCAATTTAATGTGGCAAAATGTAACGTTATGCATTTTGGGGTGAAAAGATTGGCGGCAGTTTACTGCATTGGTGGAACCGTGCTCCAGGAAATTGATAAGGCATGTGATTTAGGAGTGTTGGTGGATAAGGAATTGAAATTTAGGGGACACATTGCAAAAGTGGCCAAATCAGCTCATCAAATCACTTGGTTGCTGAAGAATACGTTGACAAGCAGAGACAAGCAGGTTATTGTTCCTCTGTATCGAGCCTTGATAAGACCCCCTCGACTACTGTGCTCAGATTTGGTCACCTAGGTTTCTTCTTGATGGGGAGGAGGTGGAGAGAATCCAGAGGCGAGTGACCAAGATGATAGCAGGTCTGTGGAATGAACCGTATGAGAACAGGTTGAGGATTTGTGGGTTGCAAAAATTGGTTGATAGGCAGAGGAGGGGAGATATGATTGAGACATTCAAATTATTGAAGGGTTTCTATAAAATTAATTCAGAAGATATTTTTGAGAACAGGGCTGGTTGTGGGAGGACTAGGGGACACCCAATGAAACTGGGCAAAAGTGTGGTTAGTAAAGGTGTTAGAGCTGGGTTCTTTACTTTTAGAGTAGTGAATGAGTGGAATGCGCTCCCTGAGTCTGTGGTGGATGCTGTGACAGTGAATGAGTTTAAGGCGAGGTATGATAGATACTGTATGAATGTCGAATAGTTGTGATGAATATGATTTGGGGCCTCCCTCGATGAGTCTAGGGACTTCCTGGAGTTGCCTGTAATAATAGTAATATGTACCCTCAAGGGGTGTTTAGGCTACTACAACAGTACTACATAATTTAATTGACATTATTAATCTCTTATCAACAGTCTTCCTCCAAATTAGTCTGTTACTAGTCAGCACTCCAATATTTTATCTAACATTTCATACTTCTAAGGCACGTCTGATTGAATCGATCTACCCAGACCTTGGTCTTCCTCTGAGTCTTTTTCATGCCATTTTGACATCAAACACCTGCTTTGCTAACCTTTCCTCATCCATTCTATTTAAGTGACCATACCATCTTAGATTAGCTCTGTTCACACATTCTTGGATTCAATGTCAAGTTTCTAATATCTTCATTTTTGATATGATCATTGATGCCATCTGTTCACTTCCCTAATTTTTTTCAGAGGTCTCATATCTGTGGTCTCTAATATTTGATCAAGTTATTTATTTCTAACCAGCTCTTGCATCCATAACTTAATATGGGTTTTGGACACTGTTTTGTTTTCTGCTAGTTTAATGTTTAGCCAATTTCTTCCTTATTCCATATAAATTTATTTTCAACTGGCTCCACCATATCAAATTTTCTTATTCTCTTGTCTATTTAAAGATTTAATTTGCTATTTTTGAAGACTGCCTAAATAGCAGAAATATTTTCCTTATTCTATAACTAAAGAATAAGCCTTGTCCTGCCTATTTTCATAGTTTTGGTCTTTTTATTGCTGATTTCCATGTCAAATTTGTTGTAGCTATTATGGAATTTAGTTAAGAGAATCAGAATCTTGGAGACTTGCACTGGATGTGTTTTATGAGTAAATTATCTGCATACAGCAAAGAGCTTCATTTATCTGATTCTAATATCAGATTTAATGCAAATTTCATTTATAATTTGATCCATATAGATAAGAGTGGAGGTAATGTTCTTTCTTACTCCTGATTTTACATCAAACAATCTTCCTGTATTTCCTTCAATTCTAAATGCTGACTGACAACATAAATATAGATTATATATTGCTCTGTATAATGTTCCATTTACGCTATATAACTGTAGTGTTTTGAAAAGCTTTTCCCTGGGTATCTTGTTGTATGCCTTAAGTACAGATCCTTGTCATATTCCCATGATTTCAACTATTTTTCATGAAGTGAAAATCTGATCTTGATAACCTCTATTTGGCCTGAACCTAGCTTGCTCAAGTTTCTCTTCCAAAATTTTTCTCACTCTTCTCTTGCATAAATCTTACCTGGAACACTTTCTGCAGGAACCCCTATGTAATTATCACGTTCAGCTTTATCCCTTTTGTAGATAGGAACTATGACAGCTCACCTCCAGTGATCTGGAATTCGAACTTCTCACCATTCCCTCTGAATTATGCGCTGTAGCTACTGCAAAAATTTTATACCTATATATTTATGCATTTCTGGTTGAATTTCTATTCCAACTGCCTTTCCCATATTTCAAGATTTTGATTGTTTTCCTACCTGAATGAGTGATTGTGCTCCTATTTGCATTGCTCTTAAAATTTTTGTACTACTGTTCTGTTGCTGCTTTTTTCTTAAGTCTTTCAAAGTAATTACTTTATCTTCAGTTTTCATATTATCTTTGATTTCTTTTACAGTGCTCTTCCCTCCATCTCTAAAGTATTTGAATAGTCCCCAGAACATTTTCTACTTTTACACATAGCTTAGCTTTTTTACATTTTTCTCTATTCTTTTAGGATACTGCCAAGTTATTTGTCAGAACTTTTGGTATGCTTTCTTCTTGTCCAGGACTTCCAAACTTAAGGATTGCTTGTTAAGTACTGCCTCCTTAACATCTTGTGTCCACCATGGTGTTCTTATTGTCTATCTTTACATACCTCCCTAGATGAATGTTTTCTTCAGAATTTGCCACTGATACTTCAAGGTTTTTTTGTATGAATAATGTTTGTATAGTTTTGTCTGCTGAACTTGAATTTTTTAAAAAACTTTTTTACATGTTCTTCTTTTCAATGTGATATTCATTTTTATCCTACTTATGATGGGCACTTCCATTTTCAAATCTTGTACACTACATTTGTATCCTGAACCAGCATGAAGATATGACTTTCAACAATGACAGTCAATAAAGCTTACTTGCTTCTTCTCTCCATATGAACTTGTGTGCATCTTTGTTGGAATGTAGTGTAATGACTCATCCATATCCTGAACAAAAATCCAGCAGGATACCATTATTGTTAATCTTTTTTTTTTTCCAAAATTTTCCCCAAACATTCCTATATGCCTGGTGATATTAATTTCCTACTCTGCCATTTTTAAATCTCCAACAAAGAAGACCACTTTTCCATTTTTTTTTGTCAGCTTCTTGCTCTGATGCAGAAAAATTCCTCCCCTCCTTCTTTAGAACCTTCATTGTTGCCATAGGCACAAATAAGTTTCATCCATTTCCACCTTTCTGAAGTTTGCCTGCATTACTGCTTGAAACTGCTTTCCAATCAAAAAGTTTCATGTTTGGTGTTGAATGCTATTGCTACTCTTTCCTTCCTTTCCTTGATTGTTATTGCCCAAACGTAACATCTTATTAGTAAGATCTTACCATCTCAGTGGCTGTGCACTTCGCAACCATACTCCTGATGGAGTGTCCTAGGTTCGATTCTCATTGGTGACGTGAGGGGCTCAACGATCTTCCTCAGCCGTAGCCAAGTTAGCCATCTTGGATGAAGGCAGTAGGGTTTCCTCTTTTATCTGGGATTTTTTCATCCCACAAGCAGGCAAACCGCCCCCATAAACACACACGGACTACAGTCATGAATACCTCCAAAAGGGATGCAGCAGAGGAGTGGCATGCCGGCTGCATTATTTTGCCGTGACTCCTCATTAGGAGGAGACCCAACCTGTCTGAATCAGATGGAAGGGAGAGATAGATTGGTAGACCATCTTAGTAATGCCACTTTTGTCCACTTGTACTTTTCCAATTCTTCTGCAAGTTTGATTTCCTTTCCATTAATACTCCTTACATTGATAGTTCCTGTCTTCAGTTGTTTCAGTGTTGGAGATAAGAACCATCAATATAAGGAGTATTAATGGAAAGGAAATTGTGCTTTCAGAAAAGGAACTTCGTTTTGCAGAATCTGAATAGTTACAGCAGCTAGTGTGTATGTAGGATTGATTCTCTACAACTTGTTTTTGTTTTGAAAGCCATAGATCTGCAATTGTAAGGCTAGTATAAAAGAGACTTAACATTTTGTTTAAATATTTCAAATTTAGCTAAATAATTTTTAGTAATTGCAGAAACATTTGCTTAAGTGTCACTATGAAAATAGTCAGCTTTGAATGAGATGTATCAATTTTGATACAGTAGTTGCATTAATCTGAATCCTTTATAGAACAGATAATCAGTTGAATAATAAATTTTATGATTCAGTATAACTATTTCTGTACATTCTTTATAAGGAGACAAAAAAGCCATTGTTGCTACTTTTATAGTAGCAAGTGGTATTTTGGTGGTTCTCTATGCCTATGAGAGTTGTTAACTTGTGAGAAGCTTAAGGAATTTTTTTCTTTTCATTTACTTCAATTTTCATTTTTTTTTTTTAATTTTTAAATAATTCATAAACCCTACTCTAAAGACCAAACATGAAACTTTTTCAGACCATTTTTCCTGCCTAAAAAAAAATCAGACATTGATGCCCATGGCAGGATTAAACCCACAGCCTGTTTGGAGAGAATTTTGCTAACCACTTTTGCAACCACATTGACTAAATGAAGTATGATGTAATACATAATTATTTTATATTCTTAGTAGACTTAAAAGTTTCTTCCAGATTACTTCCTACTTGTTGGGTCTCTAATTATCACATTGAACATTTGGGCTAATCAATCCCTTACATGAGTTAGAAGAACCTACAGTACTGTAAATTACAGTACTATAATGAGTTTATAAATTCATTTTTCTTGATGAGTTGGAGGTTATCATTGGGGAAAAATTTCAAGGAAGACTGTTCTAGAGAATGGGGCCTAGATAGAGTAAATGAAAAGGTTTAAATGTCTGAGAGCAGAGGAATGATGGATTGCTATTTAGTAGAACAGCAACTATGGAAGTATCTATTGAAAAATAAAAAGCTGAAATAGTGCTACTTGAATAATGGTGGAAGTGAGTCAGTGAGGGAGGCATTATCAGCTGAACCACTCCTCTGAACATAATTTTTAGTGTTTTGAGTATATCATTGCAAACATAAACAATCTAAGGGCTGGTGGAATTTGTGTAATTTGCGAATGGATGGATGAAAAGTAGTATTTTTTTTTTTTGAGATTTTCTGCTAA
Source organism: Typopeltis vanoorti (assembly GCF_054136105.1). Classification (NCBI taxonomy): domain Eukaryota; kingdom Metazoa; phylum Arthropoda; class Arachnida; order Uropygi; family Thelyphonidae; genus Typopeltis; species Typopeltis vanoorti. Next base: position 17,318,093 of record NC_143567.1, on the reverse strand, counting down.
AAAAAAACTGAGGATGTGATTGCTAAGAGGCTGTAAGTAAACCTTGGTTCAAGGAATGAGATCTAATGCTCTTTGGTGGTTTGTGAGGGTTTGTGATCTCAGATCCCTTTTGCAGGGAAGACTGCAGTTTGATAGCATTAAAGGCAACTCTTTTCATTGAAGGATGATAGTATAGAAAGCTGTCTTAGTAGTGGTGATTGAAGTCATTTAGGTGTAAGATCATAGTGATGTAACTGCCTTGATTCACTTCTGCATTAGTGGAGAAGCTTGAAGAACCACCTGCTATGACATGCAGTAAATGACCAAAGAGAAAAGTTTGGTACTCAGTTACAACCCAAAGGATGGCAGTTTACTGAGCAATCTTCAATACTAGACATGATCAAATTCTCAGAAAATGTCAAGAGTGACAACATATTTCTTCACACCTTTCCATTTCATGTATTCAGTGATAGGTAATGTAGACTGAGGTTGTCTGTGGATCTGCAGTGGCATAATCCAAAATAATGGTAACTTGCAGACCTTTAGGCAGTGGAGGTGATTGATGACCCTTTGGAGAGAATTGAGGTGATGGAACATGGTTGATAGTTGGACAGCAGAGTTATTTCCTTTTTTTCCTTATGAAAGTAAGGATATGCTTGTTCCATACATTGAAATAACTGCCAGCCTGAGTTGAAAAGATGGTAGAGATGTAGGAAAGGTATTAGTTGTGGAGCACAACTTTGGATTACAGTTGGAGAGATACTATTTGGACCAGAAGACTTGAGTATGTCTTTTGCCAAAAAAAAAAAAAAGAAAAAAAAAAGCATATGGTGCACTGTTTCTGGTATGATAAGTGTTGTCTTGGTTGTTCGTGCAGGAGTTGAGATGACAAGTGATTACTGTTAGGTGCTGTAACAGTGGTACCATCTGACTAAAATAGATGGAAGTGCAGATGAGCAGAAATTGTACTTGATTTCCTTTGCAATAGTCTAGAAAGCAAGACCTAAGTTTTCATTATTGGCTTTTCTAAAGACAGTGAAATTCATTGTGTTCTTCAGTGTAGGTTGTCTATGGTTCTTTTTTCAAGCCACTTGTGGTATGCTGGAATTGTCAATTGCTTGGGATTCACCTAGCTTGGAAAGTGGGTGAGAATTCTGGATGGAATAGGCAACAAAGCTTTTATATAAAAAAAGAGCAACTCACTCAGTGCAGGTATCTGGATTAAAAAAGCAGAAACTGTGGTCTGACCATGGAAAGGAAAAGTATGAATTCCAGAGGTCATCCCATTTGGTACCTTTTGTAGTGCCAAGAGTGACTTTTCCAGATCTACAAAACTTAAATATATCCTTGTTATGCTCCTGTAATTTCATGACTTTTCGTCTTAAAATGAAAATCTGATCTTGACAGCTGGCAGTTGCCCTGAATCCAGCTTCTTGTTCCACAAGTTTCTCTTCAAAATTTTTTTCTTGGTCTCTTCAAGTATGTTTGCACAAATCTTACCTGAAATAGTTTAATAAGGATATTCCTCTGTAATTCATTTATTTCCTATTTAAGTAGTACTATGATAGTACTACTTCAGTCATCTAGAATTACTTTTAATTAAAATGAAATATATATTGATCTTTAATTGACCATGATTTATAAACATCTAATACCAACAAGTTTTGCCAATGGGGCTGTCTGGCTTCTTCAGGGCTTATAACAGTAAGAGAAAAAACTTAAAGTGGCTAGTACAGAGAAAATGGAGTAACACTATCATTACTTTACATTACACTCATGAACGCATAATATTACACTCATGGAGCATGTTGTGTTAGTCAGTGTTATGAGAGCAAAGTTCTGTAGTTTCCAGCGAAATTAAATTCTGGCAGACTGAGTGATCTTATTAAGGTTTTCCTTATGTCAGCTATTATCATATTGTTGGTATTAGATTTTTATCAATCATGGTCAATTTATTTCAAAGAAAGACAAAACAAGTAGTAACAGAATACATTTTAATACTTGAGTATTGAAATGTATTCTGTTACTACTTGTTTTGTCTTTCTTTCATAGAAATTGCACCAGACATTCATACACTATCATTTGATCTCTTACAGTAATATATCTTCCATTTCATAGCTTTTTTTTTTTCAATATCAAGTATCAGAAAGGTGGCAAAAATGCTTCTTCCAATGACTGTTTAGCTACTTTCAGAGATTTACTTTCTTACATTTTTCTCTATATCCTCAGAATATACCTGCTGACATATTTACCAGGAACTTTTGATATGATTCCTTGGTTTCCTGAAATGCCTCTTTGAGGTTACCATTATCCTCATTTTAATCCTTGCACACATCCCTGGCTGATTTAGTGTTTCAGATTTTTTCCAGAATCCTAGGAACTGGTTCTTATTTTGTTCATGTTTTCTGATAATGTCTTGCAATAATGATTGAATATACAAAGGTCACTTCTCCAGAAGTGGGCTGATTTTTTTTTTAAATCCTGCTTAAAACTCAATGATCACTTCATGTTGTTTAAATGAGCTCAAATATTTTCATTACAGATGTTGACTGTTTTTTATTTGCTTCGTAGTTTTTTGGTTTATTCATGTTATTTCCTGATGAAGTGAAATAAAACATTTCATCAAATCTGTTGAAATAAACAAAAAATTTTCTATTGGGCGTCTTAGTTAAATGCTGGATGATAAAATATTTCTAGAATGTCCTATCTCCATAGCTTATGCAACAAAACAATCAGTATGGTTGAAAGATGCTTTTATTTGACATCTATCAAATAACACTCATGAGTGTTATTTGATAGATGTCAAATAACACTCATGAACCTCATTTTTTACACGTGCAAGTATGTATATGTAAAGTGTCATGTGTATACTAACTGAAGTAGTTCTTAAAAATATGATGGGAAAAAGTTCTAGACATAGTTAATTATTTATTGCATGTTAAAGGGAAAGAAAAAGACTTGATGATACTGTTACATGTAAGCAGAATATCAGTTTATATTTTTTTCCCCTTTCAAGTCTTGTGTTGTTGGGATTGTGATACCTGATAAAGAAGTTCTTACTGCATGGTGTGAGGAAAATGATATACAAGGATGTTGGACTTCAATATGTGAAAATAAGGTAAGCTTATAGACTGTATGTTTGTTCTTTACTCATTTTATCTTTAAAAAATCTTCAGTATGTAGTAAATTACAAAGAAATTAGTTTTCATTTTAAGTAGCTATCTGAATTGAGAAATGTAAAATTTGTTATGATCTGATGGTACTATTAGCTAGCATTTAGATTTTTTCCTATTCTGCAAGACAAAAAAAAACCTAATTTATTTGCTTAGCTAAAAAACTAAGTTATGTTGTGGTAAATTAGTTTTTCTGACTCTCATTAGTTTTAATCTATAAGTCAAATGATCTGTGAAATTTCACTTTCCCATAACATGAGTGTTCCTGAGACTGAATTTTGTTATCTCCCTTCCCTTGACATTGGCTGTCACTATGTATATAGAAATATGCATAACTGCAGTCTAACATGAAATTTAAAAAAATAAGAACATCTTAATGTAATTCTGAAGAAAAGTGGATTTATATATGGCAATTAATAAAATACATTTGTCCCAATTTCTGTAAAGTTGAAACTCAGTGGTATTGTATGTACCTTAACTCAATGCCAATTCTGGTTTGTAGTTAGTTACTTAGCTGTACTATATCAGTATTCTTTTCATTTACTGTTTTATAGCATTCTCTCTCTGCTGTCAGCCAGCAGCATATTTTTTTCTGATTTTGTGAGGCAAAGATTATAAACATTCATATGTTCTAATGTTTCCATTTGTGTACTGTTACACAAACTTCAGTGTGCATGTAAATATGTTATTTGTTTATTTCTAATAATGCATTGAGGCATCAATAGTTCATAGTTTCGAAATTAGAGATGCTGCTTCTTAACACAAACTTTTTTTTTCTGTCAATTGTTATAGACATAAGTTGAGCAAATTAATATTGACCCTTAATTTGCTTAGGCTGTATATTTTTGAGTTTTAAAGAATACATACTTCTGATTCATTCTTAATTGCAAGAAAATCGGCCATATTATGTATGCATTTTACAGACTAAAATATATAATTAGCAGGAAGTAGGTGCCATACTTATTAAATAGTGTAAAAGGTGAATAATGTGGAAGCTTCTTGGAGGCCTTCTATTATTTTTCTGAACTGTTTTTCATGCATTTCTTTCCTATCTGTACATTTTTGTATGCCTTCTATTAACTTCCCATACTGTGCTCGTATTCAGAATTTCACATGCCAAAGTCGGTTTCTTTTTTCTTTCTCTCTCTCTCTCTATGGTCATATGTATATGCACATTACTTAGAAAGAAGGCAACAGACACCCACCATGGGCAATGTGCCATATATACTATTTATTTACTAATGTATTATATACCAGATATACTCTTTTTAGGAATGACAGAAAAGATAGGAGAGGAAGAGTGCTGCTAATGATATTAGATGACTTTTTTCAGTTTGGGTAGAAATACAAAGAAAACAATGATGGTAACAATGCCCCATGTAACGATGAGTTTGAGTCTATCTGGTGTGAAGTGGAGGTTAACAGAATGAAATATATGGTGGGATGTTGCTACAGACCTGGCAGCTCAGTTGTAGAGGATGAAGAAATGCATCGCCAATTTAGTCTTATGGATACCAAGCGAATGATCATTATGGGTGACTTTAATTTTCTAAACATTGATTGGGTAGAAGAGAAATTTCATAAAGAACAGGAATTTATTGAATTGTTGCGAGTCAACTTTCTCAAGCAGCATGTGAAAGAAGGAACTCGAGGTCAAAGAGTGTTGGATTTGCTCATAGCGTCAGAAGGGATCTCTGTCAAGAATATGGCTATTTTGCCACCAATTGGTGACAGTGATCATGCTGTTCTTTCTTGGGACCTATCTACTTGTGTTGAAGCTCCGATTAAAACAGGCTACATGCTAAACTACAAAGCTGGTGTTGGATTCTGAATATATAGAGATTTGAGTAATTATTATTTGCTTCAGAATCCAACATGATTTTCATCACATAAGCTAATCTTGTAATTATTATTTAATGTAAATCACTTGTTTATAAATTAATATTCATATAACTACCTTTAACCTTATTTGATATTTAATTATTTAATCAAGGATATGTATTAATAGTGAAAAGACTGTATTAAAATATTATATAGTTTATTTTATTTATTGCTATATTAATATTATAAGAGTTTGTATTCAATATTTTAACTGCATATTAATTGAAGTGTAAATATTCTTTATTTGTTCCTGTATGTAGAGGTATAATGTTATGCAATACCTCAGTTTTATTATTTTGTTTTGGTTGTCATGGAGGTGAATGTAGATAGCTTGCACGAGTTTAGAACAGTGCATGAGAGAGAGAGAATTGAAGGGCTGGAAAGGAATTTAGTTGAAAAGAACATGAGAACAATTTCAGCGGGAAGAAGGAATATATAAGCTATGAACGCTGAAAGAATAATTCATTCGGATGGAATCGGAGTGCAATAATAGCGAGTCACTCAAGTAGCTAATTAAAGTCTACTAGTCAAGGAGCGGGTTAGCTAGTAAGTTGCAGAACAACAAATAAAGCAATGGAAGATAGCAAAGTAGCAACTGGATGACTAGCGATAATTTTGTTGAGATTTAATTCCAGGCCGACCTTTCAAGGACACACAGAAACTTGTAGCATAGCACAGAGTAACTAAGAGAATAAGTAGAGGCAGTAAAGTTGAAATTAAATGATAGCTTTGTTAAGAGATATAGTGCTTAAAAGATTAATTAAACGTCGGAAATACAGGCAACTGTGCATAAAAACTTCAAGTTAAAGAATTACAGTGTGTTACCTTAGTTCAAGAGTTATTAGCAGAATACTGAATTGGTCAAGTGATGTCAAATGTAGTACAAGCGTTTTGATCTGAGCAAGAATGTTTAACTATGTGAATTGCAACCATTAATTTATTCAGTTATTACTAAGAAGATTTGTTTTAATGAGTGCTGTTAATGGTTTTTATGTGTATACAGTTATAAGAGATGTTCGTATATAAGTAGATGAACAAGGAAGATTACCGGTAAGAATTATCCAACTATTGATATTCCTATGCGGAGATATGCGTGTGTTTCTTCCTAGAATATCCCTATATTAACAGTAACTATTGCTGAGATTAGCTGGAGTGTGGAATTAAGAGTGTATACTTGTGAAGAAGTGTTACTGCATTTTTATTGTATTTGAAACTTGAGTAACTGTGAGATATTAGTGTAATTGATCATTAAGGAACCTTATGACATTGAACGTTATTAAATAGTTAAATGAACCTTGTGAAGACTGTATTCCAGACAGCAGATTAACCATTGCCTGAGATTGTATGACTGTATTACCAGATGAGCTCAAATGTTTATAATACCTTACTCAGTGATTTAAATTAATGTGTATAATTTGTAAGCCTAAATTAAATGTTTGTTTGTTGATTTAAAGTTGTATTTTGCCTGAATCTCTTTTACTGCACCATTCATAAAATATTCGAACCAAAGCGGGTGAATTAAATAAGTTAAATATATACAGGGTGTTCGGGATAAATTTGACATATTTATAATTAATTATATTTTTCCGTAAGTTACATGTATTAACACACACTTCTCTTTATTTAAAAGTTTGGACCCTTCTTCATTCATATACAAGATGTCAGAAAGGATGGATAGCTGGAACCCACCTGAATCATGGAAGAGAATAACTTGTATCATGATGATTCGTGCCCGCCATCAAAATTACGACTGCTGCCCAATGCTCCCTGAATACAGTAAAAACAATCAGGCATGAACTAGAGACTTGCAATGGTGACTACGAGGATGTAGCAAGAAGAAAGATCCCTAGCAGACGATCTGATTGCGTTCGTACAGCAGAATTCCTCGCAAATCTGCAGGAACAGGTGTTGAAGAACCCTGGCATTGGAATTCGGGCTTTGTTCGTGGAGTTGCTAACTGTAGTCAAGCCCTGGATAACAAGGGTAGGCAATGGTAGGCCGTATGTATGGCAGCAGGATTCGGCCCCTTGCCACACCTCTGGGAAAAGTCAAAAATGGTTGTCTGAAAATTTCTACGACTTCACCAGTCCAAATGTTTGGCCTCCAAACTCCCCAGACCTTAACCCCATGGATTATTTTGTATGGGGCGCAGTTGAAAAAGACACCAATCGCACTTCCAGTAATACAAAAGCCCAGTTAATGGATAAAATTAAAACAGTTTTTGCGGCCCTTCCCAGGGAGACTGTAGCATCAGCTTGTTCGAGGTTCCGAAGCAGAATTGAAGCTGTGATCGATGCTAATGGTGGTTATTTTGAGTAAATCTTGTTGATAGTATTGTAATTAACTCTGCCTGTAATGTTTTTTTGTCAATTCATTAAATTTAATAGATACAAAGAAGATTTTCTTTTTCCTTACGAAACTGTCAAATTTATCCCGAACACCCTGTATATACTCGGCCAGTATATATAATAATAACACATAAAAGAGAAATAGTTGAGAGTTGGTTTTACTCTAATTCTTGGACTAATTTAGATATAGAGTGGCACAGTCAATAAATATAAATTTTCTCTATATTTGGATTAGAAATTAACTAGTAACTTATTATTTTTGTTTAAGAACATCGTAGTGATAAACATGTCGGATCCAAAGTATGGGTTAAGACGAAGTAGGATCCAACACTGGAAATTATGATCAACCTAGAAGAATACTATTTTTGCTCCCATGGCATCAGTTACTGAATGGAAAAAATGTCAGCATTGCATGGGAATCTTTGAAAAAGTGCTTGAATGAGGCATTATCTCAATGTATCCCTAGTGTTGGAAGAATAAATAGGTTGGGAGTGAAATGGATGTGCAGCCTTATTAAGCATGAGATCTACAAGAATTAAGAGTGGAAAGAATGGAAAGAACATGATGTGGAAAGAATATTGTGAGAATAAGAGTGAGAGGAGTTATGAAATATATAAATCTCAGGCCAGAAAAGTAACGAGTATTGTGAAAAAAGCTAAAACAGAGTATAAAAAGAAATTGGCCATGTAAAGGCAATCCAAAAGAATTTTATTGTTATGCCGCAAGCAAAAGAAAGAATGAATGAATGTGGAAGAATAACTTTGTTGAATGCAGATGGTACACGAGTGTCGGAAGCTAAGGAGATTATTCAGTTAATGAGTGCCCGCTTTGCTAAGATATATCAACCAGGTGTATGTAGCATGGTGCACAGTGCTACTGCTATGTTGGATGAAGAGTTAGAGGTTCATGAAAATGAGGTTGAAGAGCTCTTGCATAACCTGGATAAGAATTTATAAATAGGGACAGATGAAATATCTGCCTGTTTGTTAAAGGAATGTTCAGCTGAATTGGCTAGGCCTTTCACACATTTGTATAACTTGAGTCTCAGCTCAGGAATGATACCACAGGAATGGAAGGAATGTATGATAGTTCCATTGCACAAGGGTGGCGCAAAAACTAATGTCTAACTACCGACCTATCAGTATCTCTGGTGTGGTAGTGAAGATTTTAGAGAAGTTGGTAAAGAAGTTTAATGTTGGCAAGAACCCGCATACAGAAATGGATAGACAAGCATTCTATACTCTGCAGGAAACAGCATGAGTTTACTAAAGGAAGGAATTTGCTCATATTTTATAACAATGTTACAGCTGAGTTGGATAAAGGTAATGGATACACTATGTCATAGTGTATCCCTTACCTTTGATAGTAACTATGACAAATGACTATATATACAATAACGATAACTATGATATTAACTAAACAGCTATGACACTTTAAATACAATATTGAAACATTATCATAGTTATCGTTATTGTATATCATAGTGATGTTATTGTATATAACGTCACTATGATATATTATAATAATAATATATCATAGTGACTATGATAATGTTAGATTTTTCTAAGGCATAGGATATAAGGATTTGATAGGATACCACACAATAGGCTGTTGCGTAAACTGGAGATTGGAATATGGGATTGGAATATTATTATTATTAAACAAGACCTCATGGAGTCAAAGACTCATCTAGGAGGTCCTTTTATCTCACACACATCTCATCATACCGGGTCTTAAACACATTCAAACTCCCTGCAGACACCACACTCTCAGGCAAGGCATTCCAATCATTCACAACTCTGCACGAAAAAAACCTGCCTCTCACTCCCCTACTCACACCCTCTTTGAGCATGAGTTTACTAAAGGAAGGAATTTGCTCATATTTTATAACAATGTTACAGCTGAGTTGGATAAAGGTAATGGATACACTATGTCATAGTGTATCCCTTACCTTTGATAGTAACTATGACAAATGACTATATATTTCCATTCTTTCCACTCTTAATTCTTGTAGATCTCATGCTTAATAAGGCTGCACATCCATTTCACTCCCAATATAATCTATTGATGTGGATCAGGGAATGGTTGACAGACAGATATCAAAAAGTGGTATAGGTTTTGAATGGGTGTGAATCAGCCAGATTTATGGTAACCAGTGGTGTACAGTCTGGGGTTCAGTCCTTAGGCCATTATTGTTCAATCTGTACATTAATGACATCAAGCAGGGTCTATCATCAGATTTGCAGTTGTTTGTTGACAATGCAAAGATGGGCAGGGCAAAAAGGGATGCTACTGATATTCAGCAATTACAAAATGATTTGAATAGACTGGAAATCTGGGCAAACGAAAATGGCTATCAGTTTAATGTTAGTAAGTGTAAAGTTATGCACTTTGGCGGGATTAGAGTTCCAGCGGCATATTATATTAGCTGAGTTATGCTACAAGAAACTGAAGAGGCAAGGGATCTTGGTTTATTGGTGGATAAGAATTTTTTAAAGTTCAAAGGTCACATAACAAAAGTTTCAAATACAACTTGAAGGATAATTGCTATGTTGAGGCAAACCTTGACATGTAAGGATAAGGAAGTAATTTTGCCTCTTTATAAGGCTTTGATAAGACCACACCTGGATTACTGTGCTCAGATTTGGTCTCTCGGGTTGTTCCAAGGGGATAAAGAAGCTGTGGAAAGGTTGCAAAGAAGAGTTACAAAGATTATATCCAGATTATGGGATTTAGATTGAGGACAGATTTAAGAGTATGTGAATTGCAGACTGGTTAACAAGAGAAAGAGGGGTGTTATGATAGAGATCTGTAAACTTTTGAATGGGTGTTATAGCATTTCAAATGATGAAATTTTTCATTATATGGAAGGTAGGGAGATGACACAGGGGCATCCATTTGGAAGTTACGGTTGTTCTCAGTCAAGAAAGAGTTAAGAGCTAGGTTTTTCTCCAGAGAGCAGTGAGTGGAATAATTTGCCCTTAGGGGGTAGTGAGTGCATCTAGTGTAAATGAATTTAAGGGAAGGTATGGTAGCTGGGTTGGGCAATTTACAGCCTCTCTCAATGAGTTCTCGACTCCCTGGAGGTTATAATAATAATATAACAAGTAATCCAGACTTGTGAAATTTTATAACTTGATAGTAGTCCTTGTATTCATTGATCTTGATCTCAGGCAGATTGGCCTGTTTGTGCAAAATAATTTGCAAGAGCAAGATACTTCATGATACAAAGTAAAGACATAGTAATTTATCCTTGGTGTATGATACAGTTAAAAGCTGCTTTGCTTTGATAGCAGTACATAGATTAAACAAGTTTAATCTATGCACTGATAACTTTAATTTATAATATAACCAAGTGGAAAAACTTCTAACAACTTTGTTTATCAAAAAAACCTTGCTTCATGAGATGTCCATCCATCCTCATATCCATCACAGAAAGGGGTATTATCAAAATTTACTAAGCTCAATTTATCTATTGGAAGAACTAAAAATAATATGACTGCTGCTGAACATGACCAAAGCTTCATTCAGATAATTTTTACTGATCTGGCTCCCACTGACAAGACCTCAATAAAGGTCGAAAAACCAGTTTGGGTAGTGACCCTTTCCATAATGCATATCATTATACATACCCATAAGGATATGTGCTTTGCATGATGGGATACTAAGGCAAGTGATGTGAAGTCATTAGCTTCTATATACGAGTTGCCCTGTGCTGATTATATTTCAGGTGCAAACTTTGTTTGCTTACACTTGGATAAAGGATTAAACCAAGTATATAATTTCTTGGTATCTTCAATTTATAGTATAACCAAGCGGAAAAACTTCCAAAAACAGTTGTGAAACTTACTGAGGAATAAAGAAAATTATAAGATGATGATTTTCAAAGAAGTCCTAATCTATTAGACTCAATTCTTTCACTAAAGAAAGATTTAGTATACTGTCTGGCTTAATTTTCCTTACAGTTTAGGTTACTTTTGCTTTAATGTGTAAACTTGAAATGTAAGTTGCTAACATACTGGGGATTAAATGCAGTGATGGCCCCTAGTGTCTTTTCTCTATATAAAGTAGTTGATAATGCAAGTGACAGTTAATCACACTTTTGTATTTATTTCATCATGTATATTTTGCTTATAGTTTGTGAAAAAGGTGATTATGGATGATATGACATCCCTTGGAAGAAAAGCAGGCCTTAAATCATTTGAACAGGTAATCAATAATTTGAAGTTTTTGTAAATTTATACCTAACTATAAATTTAAAAAATGTATCAGTTATTTGTTAAATTAAATTTCAATTCGCTCTTCACAGAAACAAAAAGTGTGGTGTTATTACTGCATTGCATGCTGCAGAATGGCAGTACCACATTTTTAAAAAATAATTGCTGATTCTATCAGTTTAATGTTTACAATTTGTTAATTAGATAGTATAAATGTCAATGTAATATATTTCCATAGCAGCATGTATCAAAAAATGCAGTTTGTAATAAGGATGTTTTAGGTGAGAAAATATTTGCATCCATTTCATCTGACTAAGCTTGTCACATGAAATTTTAATGACATTGAACAGACTAATCGAATTCTTAAAAAATCATCATAGATTAAGTAAGTTTTAAAAAAAAAACTGCAGGAAAAAAATGGTTACATCTATTTAAAAAATAGCTTGTTGAACTAATTTCAATTATCTTAGTTGGAATGGAAATTTTATTGAATACTTCTTTTAAGTAGGGCGACTATATAATTTATCTAAACTGAGACATTTTTGAGTGTGGAGGATTAAAAATAATTAAAATTACATAATATTTTAAAATATTTGAAACACATTGGTTTGATTATATTGGTGGATCCATAAAATAATTCTACTATAAAACTATTTTTAAAAATTTTCTAAAGAAGATAGAAACGTGTACATTTAAAGCAAAAGAAACTTCATTATAGTGATTTCTAAAGATTTAAAAAAAATAATACAGAATAATTGTTCTTGTTAAATATTCACATACTTCAATCAGTTTATTGAGCATATCAATCTCTAAAACATTGTAATTAGTATTTTTCTGAATTTTTTTTTTTCAATATAATTTTTAAATTTTCATAAAATTACCTGCAGTCTCATTCAAATTTTCATTTTATGGTTAATAAATTTTGAAATTGTTGACACTTTAAATTGACTTCTCTGTTGACCATATTTTCAATTGAGAAAATACTCTCTCAGCAGGTGCTAAAATACCAGGTAAATTATTACAATAATAATTATTTTATTATTAAAAGAGACCTCCAGGGTAGGACTCATTGAGGGAGACCACATACTACATGCACTAGCTATCATATTTGTTCTTGAATTCATACACACTGCTTGCATTCACAACATCCAGTGGCAATTCATTCCAATCACAGATCATTCTATGAGAGAAAAATCTAGTTTCCATCCCTTTCTTAGTGGCATTCATTCTCGGCATCCAAGGATGTCCTCTTGTCCTTTCTCCACAAATTGAAAATTTTCAACTGAAATCCTGTATAACTCTTTCAGAAGTTTGTAAGTCACAATCATATCACCCCTCTTTCTCCTGTTTGCTAATGTCTGCAGTCTACAAATTCTAAATGTGTTATCAGAATCACGACGGCAACCAGACCTGTGCACAATAGTCCAAGTGAGGTCTTATCAAGGCCTTGTAAAGAGGCAAAATAACATCTTTATTTTTACATGTGAACATTCGTTTCAGCATTGCAATTATCTTTTGAGTTGTATTTGCAATCTTTGTTACATGGCTCCTGAACATCAACTTCCTATCTACTAAGATCCAAGATACCTAAAGCCTGATCAGTTTCTTCTAGCATAATCCCACCAATATAATACGACATTGGATATCTAATCATGCCAAAGTGAATGACTTTACACTTACTGACATCCATTTTCCCATACCCACAATTCCAGCCTATTCAAATTATTGTGCGCGTACTGTAATCTTATGTGGTTGACATAAGATTAACTGCCTTATCACAGCATTAGGTTTATATGCATCCAAGTTACTTGAACATGGCATGCTGTTGAGCCTAATGTTAAACGTGAGGTGAGTAAATTTAGAGTCCTGGGGTAATGACCTATCATAATGTATAATGAACATGATAGAGGAGAGTAACTACCCAAGTATAAAGGAGTGAAGGATAATGGAATAGTTAATTGAAATTACACCTGTTTGCAGTATACCAGTGCATCCTTGCAGAAGCATACTATCAATAACAAAAGTAATCTACTTCAGTTTCCATAAGTCATTTAAAATTAATACTGCACCTGGCTGAACTTATTTTACAGCTTTCTTATTAATTGAATCTTGCATGACAGTGGTTAAGGCCACTTAAGGGTCAAAGCAGGTTAACTGAGTGATCTCCACATTGCATTTAAGGAATGTGAGAACCAACTGGGGTACTTAAGGTCAAAGCTGTATAACTGAGAGGAGACCTCCACATAGCCTTTAAAGGAATGCGTAGAACCGACCAGGGCTTCTGACCTAATGTCCAATCCTCACCTTCTCGGGGTGCACCCTGTTGAGTATCTACCTGGATACTGAACGAATGAGGATGGGCTGGCAATTTGGGATTTAGCTGTATTCTTATTGGTTAAACCAATATTGAAAATGATGGTACATGACAAAATTTCATGCCAGCTGGGGTGTTGCCCAGTTAAACAAGGCCTTCATTGTTTTTACCAGGGAACCAGTATGAACAGCGAGACGTCAGCTACTGGAACAAATCTGAAAGCACACTGCCACCTCAACATCACCAGAGTTAAAGATTGGTACTATCAACATAAGAAGCCTGAATGGCAAAGAAATGGAGCTACCTGAGGAATTAGATAAGTACCAGATCGACATAATAGGAGTGACTGAAACAAAAAAAAGACAAACTGGTCAGATCTTCCTGAACAATAAATACAAAATGTTATATTCAGGAAATTACAATCAAGGAAAAGGAGTAGCCATAGTATTCAACACAAAATACGAGGCTAATCTTCTTGAATGGTAGGCAGTCTCAAGTAGAGTGATGTGGGCAAATATCAGAATGGGGAACTGGACAATGAGACTTGTGCCTATGGTCCAACAGAAGGTTCTACTAAGGTAGAAGTGGAGGAATTTTTTGAAGCTTTAGAAAAAGCAACTGACACAATTAAAAAGGAAAAGTTCGTCCTTGTTCAGTATCTAAATAGCAGAGTAGGAATTCATTGTCAGACATACAAAAATATTTTGGGAAAATTTGGAGAAAAGAGCAAAGCCAATAATAATGGCAAATACCTGTTGGATTTCTGCTCAGTACATGGACTGGTTATTACTAACACCATGTTCCAACATAAAAATGTGCAAAAATTCACATGGAGAGAAGAGGCAAGGAATAAGAAAAGTCTCATTGACTATGTTATTATTGATAGTGATGCTTTCTTCCTGGTGCAGGACACCAGAGTGTACAGAGGATTTGAAATTGGAAGTGATCACTATTTAGTCCTGAGCAGGATTAAATTGAATTTTGTATTGAAAAGAATAACATGTAAGAAAGTTTTAAAGCAAATAAAAGTTGAGCAGCTCTCATATGTGAACTATAGACTAAAATACACAGATTATTGAAGAAAAAATGAAAGAGTTTGAGAACAGGAATGAAACCTTGGAGAATCAGTGGCAAGCCTTGAAGAAAACTCTGATTGATTCAGCCAGAGAGGCATGTGGTGAGGTTGTCTACAAGTATAGAAACATCAGAACTCCATGGTGGACACACAAAGTTAAAGAGGCAGTGAAGGAAAATAAGAAAGCATATCAAAATTTCATGGCAAATAAGTCAGCTTGTGCTCTTAGAGAATACAGAGACAAATGTAAGGAAGCTAAACACTGTGTAAAACTAGTAAACAAAAGTCATGGGAGGACTTTGGCAAGAACATAGAAAATAAATATCAAGAAGGTGGTAAGATATTCTGGAGATTGTTGAAGAAGCTTAGAAATGGAGAAAAGAGTACTGTAAAAGGATTTAGAGATGATAAAGGTGACATGAAAACAGCAGAAAAAGATATCCTTGAAGTATGAAGTAATTACTGTGAAAAATTGCTAAATGAAACAAGCTGTGATAGCACAGTGATTTTAAAAAAAAAAAAAAAAAAAAAAAACTCAACAGGCATACAGTCAGGAATACATATCCATACTTGAAGTAGAAAAAGCCATCAAAGGCTTGAAATGTGGAAAGGCAGCAGGAGTAGATGATATTCGACCAGAAATGCTGAAGTATAGTGGTATAAAACTCTTACAGTGCACATAGTTCAGAATGCCTGGACAGAGGGATGAATTTCAGACGATTGGAGTAGAGCTCCCATAGTACATATATATAAAAAGGGAAATAAAACTGAATGTGAGAATTAGAGGTATTTCCCTGCTGAGTGTTCCTGGCAAGATCTATGCAAGTATACTTGAAAAACGGTTGAGAAGAATTGTGGAAGAAAAGCTTGGTTATGAATAAGCTGGATTCAGGTCAAATAGAGGCTGTCAGGATCAGATCTTCACTTTACAACAAATAGTGGAGAAATCATGGGAATATAACAAAGATCTGTATTTAAGTTTTGTCGATTTGGAAAAGGCATATGACAAGGTGCCAAGAGAGAGAAGCAATTCAATACGCTACAGTTATATGGTGTCAATGGGGCATTATATCAAGCAATACTTAGTCTTTATTTGAGTTGTAAGTCAGCAGTTAGAATTGAAGGAAGTACAGGAAGATGGTTTAATGTTAAATCTGGTGCGAGACAAGGATGTACATTATCCCCTCTGTTATTCATTATCTATATGCATCATATTATGAAGGAAAGTGGAACATGATATCAAAATTGAAGATGTTAATGTCAGCTCTTTGCTTTATGCGGATGATGTTATACTACTAAATAAATACACTACACGTGTGCAAGATTCTCTGACTAAATTGAATAACTGTTGTAATAGATATGGTATGAAGGTCAGCAATAAAAAGACAAAGACAATGAAAATAGGCAGAATCATTGAAAATGTCAACTGTGTTGTGAATGGAGAATGTGTGGAACAAGTAAAACATTTCAGCTACTTAGGCACGATTTTTAGTGAAGATGGTAAATTAAATATGGAAATAGACAACAGAATCAACAAAGCTGGTATGGTGGGAAGTCAATTGAATAAATTCATATGGAATAAGAGACAAATTAGTCGGAATTTAGCAGTATACAAGACAGTGTTCAAACCAGTTTTAACTTGTGGATCTGAGAGCTGGGTCAGAAGTAAAACACTTGAAAAAAGACTAGAGACCGCAGATATGGGAGTCCTGAGAAAGATTATAGGCGTGAACAAATGGCATCAATGGCAATATCATATTAAAAATGAGGATATCAGGAAGGAACTTGACATTGTCAACATCCAGGAATGCGTTAGCAGAGCTAATCTCAGGTGGTATGGTCACTTAAACAGAATGGGCGAGGAAAGATTAGCAAAACAAGTGTTCTCTGCCAAGTTGGCAGGAAAACGACCCAGAGGAAGACCAAGATATAGGTGGATTGATACGGTACAAAGTGCCTTAGACAATAGAAATATAAGATCTGATAATGTTGGAGTCTTGACAAATAACAGACTGATTTGGAGGAAAATTGTAGATAGGAAGTTAGTAATGATGTAAATTTTTCATGTAGTACTATCATATCCTGTACACCCCTTGAGGGTACATGGCAGGAATTTGATGATGATATAAAAAGGGAAATAAAACTGAATGTGAGAATTAGAGGTATTTCCCTACAGAGTGTTCCTGGCAAGATCTATGCAAGCATAATTGAGAAGAATTGTGGAAGAAAAGCTTGGTGAAGAACAAGCTGGATTCAGGCCAAATAGAGACTGTCAGGATCTTCACTTTACGACAAATAGTTGAGAAAGCATGGGAATATAACAAAAATCTGTATTCAAGTTTCGTCAATCTGGAAAAGGCATATGACAAGGTGCCATCAGAGAAGCTTCTCAATACGCTACAGTCATATGGTGTCAATGGGGCATTATATCAAGCAATAGTTAGTCTGTATTTGAGTTGTAAATCGGCAGTTAGAATTGAAGGAAGTACAGGAAGATGGCTTAATGTTAAATCTGGTGTGAGACAAGGATGTACATTATCCCCTCTGTTATTCATTATGTATATGAATCACATTATGAAGGAAAGTGGTATTAAACATGATATCAGAATTCATTGGTGCACCCAGGGAGGGGTGCACCAATGAATTCTGAGGTCAAGGGGCCCTGGCCCCCTCTAATTAAAATTTTATTTTATTTTTTTAAAAATGTATATTGTGTTGTGTCCTCTATTTCTATGCTACTTATGAATTAGCGGTTCCATAAGGTGGGAATACCCCGTAGCGCTCAGGAAATCTGGCCGCTGTGAACGCAAGGCGAATGAAGTAGTGCTCGGCCGCTACCTCATTTGCACGAGCCGGGCCAGAGAAGATCACGGGTATCATGTATTGGAGATCACTGCAGATGCCCAGTCTATCTCGTATGCATTGCGTAGTGTGTATTCTCAAATCGTGTACTGAACTCCCCCTTCCCCAAAGATTAAATCCTGAGTGCGCCACTGTCAGAATTGGAGATGTTAATGTCAGCTGTTTGCTTTATGTGAACGATAAATGTGCTACAAGTTTGCAAGAGTCCCTGACTTAATTGAATAACTGTTGTAATAGATATGGTATGAAGGTCAGCAATAAAAAGACAATGAAAATAGGCAGAATCATTGAAAATGTCAACTGTGTTGTGAATTGAGAATCTGTGGAACAAGTAAAACATTTCAGCTACTTTGGCACGAGTTTTAGTGAAGATGGTAAATTAAATATGGAAATAGACAACAGACTCAACAAAGCTGGTATGGTAGGAAATCAATTGAATAAATTCATATGGAATAAGAGAGAAATTAGTCAGAAGACTAAATTAGCTGTATACAAGACGGTGTTCAAACCAGTTTTAACTTATCGATATGAGAGCTGGGTCAAAAGTAAAACACTTGACAAAAGACTAGAGACCACAGATATGAGAGTCCTGAGAAAGATTAGTGGCATGAACAGATGGCATCAATGGGAATATCATATTAAAAACAAGGATATTAGGAAAGAACTTGACATTGTCAGCATCCAGATCCCCACACTGCTGGCAACCACCCAGGTAATTACCTCATGGTCACTCTCACCAATTGGTGGATGATTTGACACTTCATTTATAATTGCATTCTCTGATGAGATGATAGAATCAAAGACCCTGAAATCTTGTGTGCCCTCTGTTACATACTGTCTGAGGTGGTTATCCCTCAAAAATTCACTCATTTTCTTTACTTCCAGTTGTTATCTCGTCATTCCAGTCTATATTGCCATAATTAAAATCACCCATAATGATCACTCTTTTCTTATTTGCTTGGCTAACTTGATTATACATTTCATAGTCACTACCATCCATATTACCTGGTCTATAACAACATCCAACCAAGTATTTTGTTCCATTCACCTCTATCTCACACCATACTGCCTCAAAACCACTTGCACTATTTCCCTCTTGCATCTCTACTTTGTATGGACATAACTCTTTCTCTATCATCAACAGCACTTCCTCTCCCTTTTCACCCCTTCTATACTCAAGGAACACATCATACCCTTCTTTCTTTATTCCTTTCAAAATGTTGTCCTCGTCTAACCATGTCTCACTTTATCTGGCCTCTTTCAACGAAAGGTGAGTTAGCTGGTCTCATACGGAGGTATGGGACTGGCTAAATATGGGAGTTTTTTCACCGGGAAACTCAGATTTATCGTTCCCAGAACAGGCAAACCGGCCCCATGAACACGCGGATCTACAGATATAAGACACACTGGGAGACATAGGGTTAACCACCTTATCCCTGGGTTAGTTGCAAAGTCCATTAACACTTAAAAAGGTCGTGGGCATTTAAGTGTATGTTAGGACCACTGAGAGATAGTTAAGAAATCATGAGCATATAACAAGTTCTTGTGCCTAAGTTGTGAAGATCTGAAAAAGGCATATGACAAGGTGCCTGGAGAAAACTTTTCAAAACATACAATTATGAGATAAATAGAACATTATACATAGTCGATATTTAAGTTCTAAGTCGGGGTGGGGAACCCCTCACCCGCGGGTGAAATTTCACCGCGAGTCTTTTTCAATTTGCCCCTTTGCTGATGTATTCGTATGTACATCAGCACACTACATACACTATATATGAGTTAAAATTTGCCAGTTGCCTGCAGAAGTTGTTAAATTAGCAATTTTCGCCCTTGTTACTAAAAAGGTTCCCCACCCCTGTTCTAAGTCATCAGTTGGAATTGATGGAAATACAGGAAGATGGTTTGATGTAAAATCAAGTGTGAGACAGTGGTATACATATCTCCACTCTTAGTCAAAATCTGTAGAGTGTATGAAAAAAAGTGGCATTAAATTTTGTATCAGAATCTGAGATAACTTAGATATCTTTGCTTTATGTATATGGTGTTATGCTCCTAGCAAAACAATTTGATGCCACAATGACAGAAAAAAAGACCCAGAGGAAGACCAAGGTGGATCGATTCAAAGTGCTTTAGATTGAAATGTCAGATAGGACAATATTAGTGCTGATAAGAGTAATCTGGAGGAAAATTGCTAAGAGATTGGTAATGTAAACTAATCATGTAGTTAGGAAATTGATGGCATAGTGTCATGAAGGCATTCTGCCAACATATCATTTACATCACAGGAAACTTCTAATTTTCTATATCAAAAGTTAACTAAGTATTGTTTTCTGTTTGTCCTGATTTGTTGTGGACAAAGGTGTACATATTAGACACAAACTGAACTGAATAAAAAAAAAAAAAAAAAAAAAAATTAACAGCTTTAACTGATAATTGTACTTCCACTAAAGTCTTATTCATATAGTCTCACTTTGCATTTAAAATACAGGACAAGTCAAGCCAATTTGTCGAAAGTTATATTTGGTCTTTATTAACTATAATTAACACAAAACAGATATTTAGATTATGCGACCATTGGTTTAATACACATGTACAAATTTGTCGACTAGTTTCGCTAGCAAAACTGACCAGCTTTATCAAGACTAAACGGTGAAAAAAACTAATAAATGCAAAATAAAAGGAGGAATACATTAACGGTTTACAATGGTTAGACAACAAAATTGGAAGGCACTGTGTGACATGGTATACATGAAGCGAGATACTTTAGTCATTATTATAAATATGCGTTACATAGTTTTTGGCATACTGTAGTTCCGCTAAACTTGATGAGGTTGTTACCTGTTCGTAGGACCATTGCAGCTTCTTTATCTTTAAATATTCTACATCTGTAATCTTCCTCTATGTGTGGCATTGAGCTGTTATCCCAATCTATAGCGTGGTTTGAAGTTGAGAAGTGATGTGCCAAACCTGAGGTGTCTGTTCTTTTATGATTAACGTCTCTGACATGTTCCGTCTGTCTAATTTCTAAGCTGCTTCAAGTTTGGCCTATGTAAGATAGTCCCCACGTACAAGATATGCTGCAAACACCTACATATTTGAAAAGTGGTCGGTTTAAACACCACTCTGATGTTATAAGGCTTTAAAATTCTAGCTATTTTATTGGAGACTAAACCAACATAGGGTATGGCAATGGTCGATATGTACAAAGTTGCTATACGTTGTTGCTGGAGGTTGTTTTTATAGAGCATTTTATTGATTAAGTTTAGAGGATATTGAGATAGAGATGTGGGAAAGTTCTGTACATAAGTCTTCTTTGTATGTGACTATGTTGTGAGCTCTGTTTTGTAGCATATGGATGATGCTGCATTTTTGTATATGATGATGATTTGAAGAATAATGGAGATACCCTCCAGTATCTGTGGGGGAGAATCTGAACTTTCCCACATCTACTAGCCAAACACCTCGCCAACCTATTACAAGGAAAAATCAGACAATCAGAGTCTTACATAAGGAACTCTCAACACTTTGAGGAGAAACTTAAGAACGTCAAGCTATCCAAGACAGACATAATGGCTAGTCTTGATGTTTTATCTTAAATAAGTCATAGACATTATAAAGAACTCTTTCCTAATGATATCACACAACTGTTCATTCACTGTCTTAAGTCCAATTTCTTTAAAGTCAACAACATTGTATATCAATAATTAGAAGGCCTAGCCATGGGCAGCCCCCTGTCACCACCATGTGCAGACGTGTTTATGGAGAAATTAGAAGATGATATTCTAGCTAACATGACTCCAAAACCAACAGTCTGAAGATACGTTGATGATATATTTATTATCTGGAGAGAAAAAGTAGAAAGCTTAGATGAGTTCTTAGAAAAAATCAACTCTTTTCATGTCAAAATCAAATTAACTTTAGAGTTAGAAAGCAATCATCAATTACCTTTTTTTGGATATACTTGTCAAAAGACTAGAGAATGAAGATATTAAATTTGCTATATATAAGAAACCCACAGATACTGGTGTTTGGCTAGTAGATGTGGGAAAGTTCAGATTCTCCCCCAAAGATACTGGACGGTATATCCATTATTCTTCAAATCATCATACACAAAAATGCAGCATCATCCATATGCTACGATACAGAGCCCACAACATAGTCGCAGACAAAGAAGACGTATGAACATAACTTTCCCACATCTCCAAATCTCTATCTCAAAATGGGTATCCTCTAAACTTAATCAGTAAAATCAGAGCTGGTGCTAGGGTCTTTGGCACCTGGATGCAATTTGCATCTAAGCGCCCCTGTAACAATCCGGGAGAGTGTGGTTGTTTTATGATAATAAAAATTTTAATTATTTGAAATTTCTTAAATAAATTTTGATGGATTAGCCACATGTTGATTCGTTAAATGTAACGAACCAGGGGTGTTGGGTAGCCAGGATAATAGTTAAAAACCAGAATATTCAAAAAATTCTCAAAATTTAAAGCAAATTTTGATAAAGCCCCTTCACTTTAATCGTTTGAATATAATGATACAGAGATTATAGCCTTCTCACCGACCCGAATTGCTAACAAAATTAAAATGAATTTTAATTAAAGTTAAAATTTATTTGAACTAAAGTATAAAAAAATATTGCATTTTACAAGTTACTAAATTCTTAGTAACTTGTAAAAATTTTTTATTAATTTTTATAAGTGGAACTATCTTTTAGAAAAATAAAAGAAACTCAAAATAGATGAGAAAATAAGAAAATAATTCAGAAATAATTAGAACATTTAATATAAGTATTCAAAAAATGACATCTTTACAGAATAACAGAAAATAAATTAAATTAAATTACATAAATATACTTAAAATATTTTTATTTCAAGGTTTTTGATTTCATATTCACAAAATTAGAAATAATGGTCTTAACGTTTAATTCCGCACATATATCATTTTCAATAGCTATTAACGCCAAATTAACAAGCCTTTTTTGTGACATACTTGTTCTTAAGTAGGTTTTAATCAATTTCAACGTACACCGCTCGCTAGGTTTTAATCAAAACCTAGTAGGTTTTAATCAAAAAGGAACGTACACCACTCGCTACACTAACAGTTAAGGTTAATAGTATTCTTAAAGCAATTGAAAAGTTAGGGAAAGATAAATTATTGGACACAATAAAATTAAGAATATCGAAAGGGCTTTTGAATATTTAAATTATTCCGAAAAATATCCCGGGAAGCAAGTAACTCGTCTTATAGTTCTATTGCATATACGTCTTTATTGTCGCAGTCCTTCAAGAGAATCTCTAAATCATCACAATTTTTTCATAAATCTTCTTTATTAATTTGTAGTAATCTATACAAAAATTGAAATTTTCATAATGTTTTTAGTTCTTCAAAACGTTCTATTAACGAACACATTGCAATGTCTATAAGTGTATAAAACACATTCAATCTAAATTTATCTTCTGGCGATTGTGGCGTTTCGTCGTGATGCACATAGTCAAATTGTCGTGTCTTCTTTCGTCGTTGAATTTCCGTACCAGTTTTAAATTCTTGTTCTCCATCCATCTCTTCACTGAGTTCTTTTGCCGTTTTTAGAACTTCTTTAAAATTTGTATCTGATCGATACTCATCATCATCAAATTCCTGCCATGTGCCCTCAAGGGGTGTACAGGATATGACAGTACTACATGAAAAAATTACATCATTACTAACTTCCTATCTACAATTTTCCTCCAAATCAGTCTGTTACTTGTCAAGACTCCAACATTATCAGATCTTATATTTCTATCATCTAAGGGACTTTGTACCGTATCAATCCACCTATAGCTTCGTCTTCCTCTGGGTCGTTTTCCTGCCAACCTGGCAGAGAACACTTGTTTTGCTAATCTTTCCTCTCCCATTCTATTTAAGTGACCATACTACCTGAGATTAGCTCTGCTAACGCATTCCTGGATGCTGACAATGTCAAGTTCTTTCCTAATATCCTCATTTTTAATATGATATTACCATTGATGCCATCTGTTCATGCCTCTAATCTTTCTCAGGACTCTCATATTTGCGGTCTCTAGTCTTTGGTCAACTGTTTTACTTCTGACCCAGCTCTCAGATCCATAATTAAAACTGGTTTGAAAACTGTCTTGTATACAGCTAATTTAGTGATCCGACTAATTTCTTTCTTATTCCATATGAATTTATTCAATTGACTTCCCACCATACCAGCTTTCTGATTCTGTTGTCTATTTCTATATTTAATTTACCATCTTCAGTAAAAATTGTGCCTAAGTAGCTGAAATGTTTTACTTGTTCCACAGGTTCTCCATTCACAACACGGTTGGCATTTTCAATGATTCTGTCTATTTTCATTGTCTGTCTTTTTATTGCTGACCTTCATACCATATCTATTAAAACAGCTATTCAATTTAGTCAGAGAATCTTGCAGACTTGTAGCGGATTTATTTAGAAGTATAACATCATCCGCATAAAGCAAAGAGCTGACATTAACATCTCCAATTTTGATATCAGGTTTAATACCACATTCCTTCATAATGTGATCCATATAGATAATGAATAACAGAGGGGATAATGTACATCCTTGTCTCGCACCAGATTTAACATTAAACCACCTTCCTGTAATTCCTTCAATTCTAACTGCTGACTTACAACTCAAATAAAGACTAAGTATTGCTTGATATAATGCCCCATTGACACCATATAACTGCAGCATATTGAATAGCTTCTCTTTTGGCACCTTGTCATATGCCTTTTCCAAATCGACAAAACTTAAATACAGATCTTTGTTGTATTCCCATGCTTTCTCGACTATTTGTCGTAAAGTGAAGATCTGATCCTGACAGCCTCTATTTGGCCTGAATCCAGCTTGTTCTTCACCAAGCTTTTCTTCCACAATTCTTCTCAATTGTTTCTCAAGTATACTTGCATAGATCTTGCCAAGAACACTCAGTAGGGAAATACCTCTGTAATTCTCACATTCAGTTTTATTTCCCTTTTTATATATGGGTACTATGAGAGCTCTACTCCAATCATCGGGAATTCATCCCTCTGTCCAGGCTTTCTGAACTATGCAGTGCAGCCACTGTAAGACTTTTATACCACCATACTTCAGCATTTCTGGTCGAATATCATCTACTCCTGCTGCCTTTCCACATTTCAAGCCTTTGATGGCTTTTTCTACTTCAAGTATGGATATGTATTTCTGACTGCATGCCTGGTCAG
Organism: Typopeltis vanoorti; assembly: GCF_054136105.1. NCBI lineage: Eukaryota > Metazoa > Arthropoda > Arachnida > Uropygi > Thelyphonidae > Typopeltis > Typopeltis vanoorti. Next base: position 17,293,017 of record NC_143567.1, on the reverse strand, counting down.
TGTTTTTTATCACTGTGCTGTCATCACTGCTTGTTTCATTTAGAAGTTTTTCAAAGTAATTACTTCACACTTCAAGGATATCTTTTTCTCCTGTTTTCATGTCACCTTTATCATCTCAAACTCCTTTTACAGCACTCTTTCCTCTATTCCTAAGCTTCTTCAACAACCTCCAGAATATTTTGCCACCTTCTTGATATTTATTTTCTATATTTCCAAAGTCCTCCCATGACTTTTGTTTAGCTAGTTTTACACACTGTTTAGCTTTCTTACATTTGTCTCTGTATTCTGTAAGAGTAAAAGCTGACTTATTTGCCAGGAACCTTTGATATGCTTTCTTCTTTTCCTTCACTGCCTCTTTAACTTCTTGTGTCCACCAGGGAGTTCTGATTTTTTTATCCTTGCACACAACCTCACCACATGCCTCTCTGGCAGAATCAATCGATGTTTTCTTCAGAGTTTGCTACTGAATCTCCAAGGTTTGATTCCTGTTCTCAAACTCTTTCATTTTCTTTTCAATAATCTTTCTGTATTTTAGTCTACAGTTCACATCTGAGAGCTGCTCAACTTTTATTCGCTTTAAAACTTTTTTACATGTTATTCTTTTCGATATTAAATTCAGTTTTATCCTGCTCAAGACTAAATAGTGATCACTTCCAATTTCAAATCCTCTGTACACTCTGGTGTCCTGCACCAGGAAGAAAGCATCGCTATCAACAATAACATAGTCAATGAGACTTTTCTTATTCCTAGCCTCTTCTCTCCATGTGAATTTGTGCACATTTTTATGTTGGAACATGGTGTTAGTAATAACCAGTCCATGTCCTGAGCAGAAATCCAACAGATATTTGCCATTATTATTAGCTTTGCTCTTTTCTCCAAATTTTCCCAAAATATTTTTGTATGTCTCACAATCATTTCCTACTCTGCTATTTAGATCCCCAACAAGGACCAACTTTTCCCTTTTCATTGTGTCAGTAGCTTTCTCTAGATCCTCAAAAAATTCCTCCAATTCTACCTTAGTAGAACCTTCTGTGGGACCATAGGCACAAATAAGTCTCATTGTCCAGTTCCCCATTCTCATATTTGCCTACATTACTCTACTTGAGACTGACTGCCATTCATGAAGATTAGCCTCGTATTTTGTGTTGAATACTATGGCTACTCCTTCTTTTCCTTGATTGTCATTGCCTGAATATAACATTTTGTATTTATTGCTCAGAAAGATCTCACCAGTTTTGGTCTTTTTTGTTTCAATCACCCCTATTATGTCGATGTGGTACTTATCTAATTCATCAGCTAGCTCCATTTCTTTGCCATTCAGGCTTCTTACGTTGATAGTACCGATCTTTAACTCTGGTGATGTTGAGTTGGGGTTTGTTTTCAGATTTGTTCCAGTAGCTGACTTTTCGCTGTTCGCCCGGGTTCCCTGGCGAAAACAACTGGGGCCTTGTTTAACCAGGTGATGCCCCATCCGGCATGAAATTTTGTCATGTTGTACCATCATTTTTTATTTTGGTTTAACCAGTAAAAATACAATTTGGTCGGCTAAATCCCAAATTGCCAGCCCATCCTCGTTCGTTCAGTATCAATGTAGATACCCAACAGGGTGCACCACGAGAAGGTGAGGATTGGACATTAGGTCAGAAGCCCTGGTCGGTTCTCCACATTCCTTTAAAGGCTATGTGGAGGTCTCCTCTCAGTTATACAGCTTTGACCCTTAAGCACCCCATGATATCGATAAAAGAATATTTTTAAGTTTTCGATACATTCTAAAGCAAGTGTAATGTTCATATTTTTGTCTTGAAGAATTTTACTTGCAGGGTTTATTCTGTTAAGTAAATCATGCCAAGTTATAAGAGAGCAAATAAATTTGTAGTCCTTTGTTTTAGCACATAATGTTTGTGCTTCATGCTGAGTTTATTAAAATTTTCATTATTTAAAATTTCAAAAAGTGCATCATAAATTTCTCCTAACTGATATCGTAGAGGGCGGATTGCATTAATTTTACTTTCCCATCACGTTTCTGATGGCTGTTTCAATGTTAGTTTTTTTACGAACTTTAAAAGGATTGCCCAACGTTTGTAAGAGAATGAAAAGAAATTGTATATTTCTTGAATAATTGCAAAGAAATTAATTGTATCTGCATTCACTTTGGTTGCATCGTTAATGATTAAATTTAGAGTATGAGCAGCACATGGCACTTAAAACGCTTGAGGATTTTTGTTCATAAGCAAATTTTGGAGCCCATATTTTTTCCCTTTCATATTTGCCCCATTTTCATACCCTTGACCTCGCATGTCTTCAATGGGAATGTTCCATTTTTCTAGTTGTTCCATTATTGTTGCACATAAACCACATCCATTCGAATCTGATATATCTGCAAAACCTAAAAAACGTTTTCCCTGATCTTGACAATTCCATTGTCACAGGAAACAAAACGAATAACAATGGTCGTTTGTTCTGTTTTACTTGCATCAGGTGTGCAGTCTAAAATTATGGAATAGTATTTAGATTTTCGAATTGATAATAAAATTGTATCCCTGATTGCGTTACTTAAAGTTTCCAATATTTCATTTTGATCCATTTTTACTCAAATAGTGTACCCTATTGTATTCATTGTAGGGCCCTTTCAACATGAGTTTCCATAACGGGATCAAACATAGCAAACAGTTCGATTAATTTTTAAAAATTGCCATTGCTCCTTTCATATAATTTTTCAGATGATCTGCGAAAAGCTAAATTTCGACTACCAAGGAATTTTCTAATTTCAATCAAGCGTTCTAAAACATTCATCCAATGTTTCTTTTCCATTTCATACATGCTTTGAGTCTGGAAATCAATAGTAGTTTTGTTTTTTAAATTTTTATCAAGTTCCTTCCATAAATGGAAGGAACTTGATAAAAAAAAAAACATCAAAACTATGTAACGTGTATTTATAATAATGACTGAAATATCTCACTTCACGTATACCATATCATGTGGTGTCTTCCAATTTTGTTGTCTAACCGTTGTAAACCATTAATGTATTCCTCCGTTTATTTTGCATTTATTAGTTTTTTCACCGTTTAGTCTTGACAAAGCTAGTCAGTTTTGCTAGTGAAAACTAGTCGATGAATTTGTACGTATGTGTATTCAACCTATGGTTTTATAATCCAAACATCTGTTTTGTGTTATAATCAAGCCTGTTTATTTAAAGCAGCAAATGAACAGCTGTACAGTGCTATACATCTGACACAATATCAACCTCACTGTTTGGCAGTATCGAAGAAAGATGCATGCAAACCATTGACTTCATAGTGCAGAAGGATCATGTGCATGTATTATTGTTTACAACGGTGTTTCTCGAACTTTTCTGTGCTGGAACACTTCGCAAATCCTGAAATTTTAATGGAACACCTTGGTTAGAGTTGAGTATCATTGGTCTTGTATTCAATGTAAAGGTTAATTGCACACTATCACTGAAGCAGGCTGTATTGCATCGCAAAAATGTGACAGCACACACTACGGGCATGTGGGGTGGTAGCACATTGCATTGACCTTGCCTGTGACTGCACGTTTCCAACAATAGATACCTCTGTACTTCACTCATACTTGGAGGTGTCGACAACTGCAGGCGATGAGGCCAGCACGTGCTGGCCTTGATAGCACAATCCACACACAAAGTGAGGAGCACCTGGTTTTCAAACATGCTTGAACTTGTCACAGCATTTAAAACCACTCTAGGTTTATCAATTTTGATAATTTTTCATGGAACACTATTGTTCCAAGGAAACCCTGGGAAATATAGTTTGGGAAACCCTGGTTTACAAAATACAATGTTAATTTGTCTTTCCCAACTCCTCCCCACATTTCCAAATAAGAGTTTGCGCTAAAAGATTCCATGCTTTGCAGTTTCTTCTTTTGGTTAGCGAACGTAAGTTAACTAAGCTAGCCTTGGCATTATCATTTGTTTTGTACTTGTCACCAATTACTGCCATAGACATAAACTGCTTCTGAGATGATGCAAAACAAGAATGTTAAACTAAATCCTTTTAGGACATTTAGAGAAGGAAAGACTTTTCATCAAGAGGAAATTTAAGTGTTAAATCACATGGCAGGGAAGAACTAGATAACTGGCATAAAAATTGTGTAATCTAAGGAATACAGAACTTTTTATATAGTGAAACCTGTTGGGCAGTGGTCGGCAACCTTTTTTAATATGAAGGGCACAATACTGTGGGCGCCATGACGCTTGCGGGCACTGGGTTGCCGACTCCTCCTGCTTTAAATAATTAAACTTAAAATTACAATTGGCATGAATGGTTTTGAAATGTCTTTCTATATTACTTTCTTTAGAAATAGCCACACTATTATTGCATAATAAACAAATACATTTGCCATTATGATTGATAAAGCAAGGCGCTTGCATCTGATCTGACAGATACATGCTAATTGTTAACATGAATAGTCTTTTCGTTTTTATTTTTAATGGTATTTTATATTCAATCATATGTGACAAAAATATGTTGTAAAAGTGAGGTAAATAAAATAATGTTAAAATTTGAACTCTCATTTTTCTAAACAACTAATCAGAATTTCTAAGCCTGAAATGAGAGAAAAATGCCTGTCATGAGCCCTCCATAATTTTCAAATTTTATATTGCGCTCTTCATATTAAAAAGGTTACTGACCTCTGCAGGATGCAAGATGTGCTTTATATTTATGGAAAATACTAAGGAAAGAGGTCTGGAGCTTGCTCCACTTTTACTACGAGTTGCAATACGGCACTACTTATGCTTGCATCTGCCGAAACTGTTAGTTTCTATATATTTGGTACGAAACTCTTGTAGTTTCTATATTTGGCTATGAAATAATGTTGGATTCAATATTCACTTAATTTTTACCATGTATTATATTTGAAGTGTTTTTTTCTTTGTTTCTTGCATTTTAGCACATGCTGGTAATGAATGTATCTCTCAAATTATACTGTGATCTATGCTGCAAAATTACCGCTGTGAACTCCAAAGTTTACAATAATTTCCCTGAGAGCACACTAAAAATTCACTGCGGGCACTGCGTTGCCAACCTCTGCTGTAGGGTATACTATAGAATAGCATGTATGCCACAGTAAATAACTTTATTAAGTAAATATTTTGTCTAAATGGATATAATCCAATAACAACCAAAAAATAATTAATCACTCTCCTACAGATCAACCCAGACAATAAGTCCACAGGACTCCTATACCATATTTTAAAGGAATCTATCACTGAACATAGGAAAAAATTAAGAAAAAAATATCAACTCATTGCTACTTATAAACTCATCAACCAACTTCACAACTCAACTTGCTATCTTCTCCAAAAGACACTCACCAATGATGTTACCTGGTATATATGAAGTGCCATGTTTGCATAACTTGTCTTACTATGGACAAACTGGAAGATCTATAAATAAACGTATCTGTGAACATTACGACCACATCCATCTTATCAAACCTCACAAATCGGACCTTGCACAACATGGAATCAAATGCAGAATCCAATAACAAAATGCTAAGCTACTTCATAATCCATATAAAAACATGAATGTTTATATAAAGAAAGTGCTGAAGCCTTACTTCATAGACCTAATCTTAATCGGAATTACTGTCTCGCTATTCTCACAAAGACTTCTAAGGCCGGAACAGGCCATACTAGGCCTAAATCCTTGATACGGATGATGATGACTATTCCAAAAGTTTGGGAAATTGTTATCCTTAATTGTATTAATTTGTTATATTATATTTTAATCTAATTTTAATTTCAGCCAAGTAGTTTTAATACATGCGACTGTCGACGTAGAGGGATTCCAATTTAAGCATGCGAGCTACTGTTTTTTTTTGAATTCAATTCCTGTTTGATAATTGTAGTGATGATGTCTTATGATATATACGATGAAATTTTTACATAAAATGACTGTGGCAATTGTGTTATTCTATACATATTGATACACATACAGAGAACCTATTACTTTTTTTATGCAATATCCAACCTTGTGCCTCCCTTCTGCCCTGCTTGTAAACTTAATATTCATTCAGATAAACAAAGCTATGCTGTTTTCATTATGAATAGTGGTAAGTTAGCTGCATTAGCTACTAAAAATTATATTATATGGTATATAATATAAAAAATATTATGGTTCAGAATTATTAACTGTTATAAAGAAAAAAGTAACCTACAAGCTGCAGAAATGATTTTTAAGAGCAGTTAGAGGAATCACAAAATTGGACTTTATAAGAAATGAAGACATTAGAAGAAAACTAGTTATTTACATCGTAAATGAAAATATCAAGGAATATAGAGAGAAATGGAAAGATATTGGCTATCAAAAGGTGGATAAATATAGACTAAGCAACATTTATCTTCATGGATGCACTTTTTTGAATCAAGTTTTTGCCAACAATTGGTTCTAGTTGGATGGGAACTCTTAATGGCGTAAGAATAGGACTGTAAAGTCATGTTGTCCGAAGGCTTTGATCTCATCTCCCACAAAACATCTTTATGGGAGGTGAGATGGATGAAATATCAAAACGCTTTGTTTTCAAATGTTATCTCAATGAGCTCTAAATCCATGTAAACATGTCAATTCCAGTATGGTGGTTAAGGCAATAGCAGAAATCATGGTTTTCAACAAGCAACACCTTTCTAGTTTTGATGATCTTAAATGCATACTCCAAATGGCAGTGATGGTATATATTAAAGAAATTTAAATGCAATAAAATAAAAGAACTAATGGCAGTTGGAAGTATAAATTTTGTTTGAGCTATTTCATTGTGACCTGTGTTTGTTAGCATACTTTCAGCCAATGGGTACCCCAACATTTCCAGAATAAATGTAGCGGCAGGGTAGATGTAGCTCCCATTGGATCTGTTGATGTGTATCAATGACTGTAGTGAAGATAGAAGACAGATACTCTGCCTTCTTCCAGATGGATATTAAATGCTTTTCCATTTGTCCAAAGTATGTTTTTAAGAACAAGGGAACTTCAAGACAGGTACATGTTGGAGAGGATCTTTTATCTTTTGGTCAGCAGATAAAGATAGCTAATTTTTAGCTTTGAAGAAGTTCTGTATGTAGTACATTTTTAAGTGTGCGAATTTTTTTTCTGCGTTGTCAGATGTGTAAGAGATGGCAGTGGATTTTTTTTTTTTTCTTTTGCTCTGGATTTTAGGAATGGAAGTTCTGAGAGACAGGTGGAGAGCAGTTGACAAACCTTCCAGAATGGCCAGGAGTATCTTGGAATTGCAAATATTCTCCCCTCTCCTGAGCATACTTTGTCACAGAATTATTTGATTTGGTTACAAAAATTAAAACTATTGAGTTATTTTAATTTTCATATTCCAGAATCCTTTGCTAATAAAGTTGGCTCTCAAATCAAGCAGTCTTTATATTTTACAATCAGGTTTGCCAACAGCTACCTACAGCTTATGTGCTGCATTTAGAACTATGACAGTATCTTCAGCATCTGTATGCTACATCCACCTTCTGTCCAAAAAGAAACCAAATTTTTGGTAAAAAAATAAAACTCAGGCCAATTGTAATTATTTAAATCATTTATTTCAATCAATATACTCTCCCTCAGCTTCGATACAGCGTTTGGCACGGTCAGTTAATTCATTAAATGAGTTTTTTTATATCGGTTTTTGGGATACTGTTGAGGGTCATGGTCATTGCCGCTTGAACGTTTTCAACGGTGTCGTATCACTTTCCTTTCATCGGCAAATGAAGTCGGGGGGAGAGAAAGAAGTCAGAGTGCTAAATCAGGTGAATACGGCGAGTGATCCAACACACAAACTTGGCTTTTTTCAAAAAACTGTCTCACAATGTTCGAATGATAAGATGGTGCATTATTGTGCAAAAGTGACCAGCTGCCTGCATCACGATATTCATGCTGTATGCGACGATTTCTCACTATCAATCGCTTCAAAATTTCGAGATAAAACTCGCCATTGACTGTTTGGCCAGGCAGAATGAATTCTTTGTGGATAATGCCCTTGGAATGGTAGAAACAAATCAGCATTGTCTTTACTTATGACTTCTCCAAGCGACTTTTTCAGATGTCCCTCTTCTGGTGGTCTCCACTCAGCACTCTGGTGCTTTGTTTCTGGCTCATACTCAAAATACCATGTTTTTTCATCAGTAACGATCATTTCAAAGAAGTTTGAGTCCTTATGAGCGGTTTTAATGAGGTCCTTGCAATATTCAATTAGATGCATTTTTTTGGTCGTTGATTATCTTGTGGGGAGCAAATCGCAAATTCAGTTTACAAAGGACCAAACTCTCGGTCAAAATGTTGTGCACAGTTGATTTTGGAATCCCCAATTCATCTTCGATCAATCTCACTGATTTGGGGTTTTCTTTGATATGAAATCATGCACTTTTTGTATTCCTACTTCGCTCAGTCCAGTTTTTGGATGGCCTGGCTTTTCGTCGTCTTCAAATATCTCATGACCACTTTGAAATCGCTGAAACCACTCATAAACTTGAGTACAGGATAAGCATTCATCACCGTATGCTTTTTGAAGCATTTGATGCATTTCGGTGAAACTTTTAACACAAAAGTCAATCGTAGCTCTGTTTGAAACTCATTTTCCGACTATTCGTCAAAACACAGTCACTCTTGGCACTATAACTACTCGGCTTCTAATGAAACAAATGTCATAAACAGTTGACAGGACACTAATGAAGGTTGCTGCTTTTGACAACAAAAGATACAATAGGTGGTGCCACTAGTTTCTTCTGTTTTCGAAAAGTTCGGTTTCTTTTTGGACATGGGGTGTACATGCATATAGAGTACACGGTGACTAGGCGACGGAATAAAAGATCAAATATGCAATTCTATTCTGTTGATCTATTACCAGGTAAATTTAAATAATATTTTTTTGAGAAATGAGCGAAAACGGTATAAATATAAAATTTTTAAAACGTGTTCTTTGCACGTGGTAACTGTAACATCGACACAAATATCGGAAACGATGTAATAAACAAACAACTAGTCTTGCTGTTTAATAGAAGTCAAAATATCTTGTGAATGCGTATTAAACTAAATAACCGCACACAAAACGCCCAAACGATAAATTGTCAAACAAGACACCTTACACAGTGAAGCTCAGAAATACTTCTTCAGACAATAAAAATAAAGTCAATTATAAGCGAGATTTTTCAAATTTTATGTTCCGTAATTCTATGGGAAATCTCAATATAACTTCAATACAATTCGTAATTCTACACAATAAAAATAAGCTTAATTATAAGCAAGATTTTTCAATTTTTTTTGTTTATACCATTCTTTTAATTCATTTTTACCTGGTAATAGATCAACAGAATAGAATTGCATATTTGATCTTTTATTCTGTCGCCCAGTTGACAGTGTCCCTGCATATATGAGGGCTGGTGCTGGAAAGTTCTGAACACTTGGAACAAAAATTATATTAAAGCAATTCTTATATATCCTAAAAGAACAAGTTATTACAATTTGATGAAACATGCGAGCTAAAATGTTTAAAGATATGTTCTTTCTTGTGGTTATCAGTTGCTTTAATATTTTTGTTCTAGATGTTTATCAGAACTTTTCAGCCTCCTTGCCGCATATTAAAAACTGAGTTGTGCATATTAACCTTGACAAACAATGCCAAAAGGAAAAATAATACTGTTCTTTAAATGGTGCATGACTAAAAAAGTAATTGGTTAATTAAATTAAAAGACAAATGTTTTAAAAGGAACATATGTACTACACATTAGAGATTAAAAACTGCACTATATTTCATCCAGTATAAAATGGCCATCATGGAGGAATTGAACCTTACCAGAGGAATAGTTCATAGAATATTTTTCTTTAAAATGACAAGGTTAGTATTCTGCAGTATGAATTTACCAGGGAGTGGCTTTTTCATAAAATGGCTTGTATGCTTTAAATCTGAGATCCCAGACTTGGTTGACAATTCTTCCCATTATGTTATTATTTTATGATAAATTGCCAAATTTAATTAATATAGCATGTACAATTTTGAAAAATAAAGATCTTAATTCTTAAATTGCAATGAGTACAGAAGACTAATTATATCCGTGCAATATATTAAAGGCATAAACAATAGCATCACTTTGGTAAATGATTTAAACATTATACACTGTATACTGTGTTGCTGAACACAGTGAAATATAACTTGGAAGATAATTTAGTCTAATTATTAAATTGTGGATAATATGGCAGATTATCATTCAGTATCAAGTGATTTAGTAATAGGAAGTTTGTATGCCATTGCAATTTGAGAATAAATTCTTGTTAGAAAGGAAATTTTTCATGTCTCTTGGGGGAGTGAGTGCAATTTACATAAGAAACACCATTTCTACATGGTTTCTTATGCATATTGGATTGTTTTCTTTATAGAAATGCACTCAACACATTGGGATACTAAGTTTTACTCAGTTATTTTCTGATATTAAATGTATTGAATACTGTTTTTTTTTTTTATATAATTATAGGTAAAAGACGTTTTTATCCATCCCGAGCCTCTTACGATAGACAATGGTCTTCTGACACCTACTCTAAAAACCAAAAGACCAGACTGTCGCAAATTTTTCATGTCTCAAATTGAATCCATGTATCATCTTTTAGCGTGACTTTTCATCTGTCCTGTAAAATGAAATGTGATTAATGTGTGTACAGAAGTAGGTAATTCTGGACTTTTTAAGGGGTCTGGAGAAACTGGCCACATCAAAAGAAAATGTCTTATTTCCATTTTATACTTGCTGTTTGCATCTCAATACCTGGATTGGTTTTGTGCCCATCACACTGACTTAAGATTGAGATACAGGTGCTACCATTAGATCTGTCAAGGGAGTTAAGTTCTAGCATTGTTCACATTCCATTGGTACTGAGTTACTTGTTTAGCACTGTGCAATATTTGTATTCAAGTTGTATACAGTAAGGCTGTCAACTTGCATTTTAATCTGGATTGAGTGCACTGTAAGCTTTTGTTAATAATGTAAACTAACATATCTTGTACAAAAAGTGACTACTCAGTGAAAGAGCTAACAGAAAATAATATATTGGAAATGTACTTTTTGTATTTATAATTGTATATTCAGAAATTAATTAAAATTTGTAATATGTTATATGATGGAACTAATAGTGAATGTTGTGAATATTTTATGTAAAAATACTTGTGTGAAAATGGAAATATATTTTCAAATTACCTTTACTCGGCATTACTAGTAAGTCCCAATGATAATTTTTGATTTCTACTCACCTATGCTTAAATTTCAGTCTAGTGAATTTTGTAAATGTTTATATGAAAAGTACTTTAATACTGAAATTTAGGGTGTTAATGAAAACTGTTTGGCCTAAAAACATGCTCAATTGCATAATTTGGGTTCTGCAATTTGTTTGTAAAAAAAAAAAAAAAAAATTGTAAAAATTTTAAATTATTCAAATTTTTTGTTATCCATCTACCAGTTGTGTAGATTTTGAAGTTTGTTATTTATTAACTAATACTATATGAATTAATGCAACTTTACTGCTGTGATTTTCTTTTTTTACTGCAAGGATTTTTCTCTTCTACTTGTTGCTTATGTGATATATTGCTTTTCTAATTGCATATCAGTGAATGGAGCTGTTTACTATAACAAGTGCTTGTTACAAAGTTTTTTTTGTGTGTGTGTGCTGGATTAACATGCAATTACATGTGGACAGGATTCTTTAATGCAGCAGGTCTGTGAAAACTGCCAGTTTGATTGTGACCAAGAATTTCTCTGAGGCAGTTTAAGTCTTAAAGCTTAATTGAGAGATTAATGTAGATAACGTATTGTCTGCAGTGTAGCTTTTGTATATAAGCCAGAGTAATTTGTGTTATTTAAGACTACCAAATCTTATTGTACTCCTGATTTTTTTTAATATTGGTGTGGGAGTTAAATTTTTACATTAAATTCCGTTTTTGCCACTATTGTCTTTGCATTATTATATTATCTTTAAATTCAGTACTGTATTTTGAAGAAATGTAACTTTAGATCACAGATTATTATACAAAAAAACTGGCTTACAAAGAATTTTTTTAAGAAGGGCTATGTTATTATCCTTAAAACCCCATGGAGTCACTCATCTATGAGGTCCTTTTTGTCATACACACAGCTCGTCATACATACAATGTCATATACAATGTAATACATATGACATACAATGCCTTAAACACATTCAAATTCTATTATGCAGACACCATGTCAGGCAGTACATTTCAATCATTCAACTCCATGCAACAAACCTGCTTCACACTCCCTTTCTCATAGCCTCTTGTTCTTCCCCCAATCTTCCATTTTATGAAAATCCTCTGCAATGTTAATCCTGTAACAACCCCTTACCAACTTGTATGTCTCTCCTTCTATCCACTAGACTTTGCAAATTGTATCATCTCAACATTTCATATTCATTCAACACCAGAAACCATTTTGGTCAATGGCCTCTGGATCCTCTCCAACATCTCTTCATTCTTTTAAAAACCACTTACCAAATACCTTAGTAGACCACAGTAGTCCATATGTTGCCTAATCAGAGCCTTATACAATGACACCACAATCTCTTTCAAGTCAATGTCCTCTATGACACCACAATCTCTTTCAAGTCAATGTCCTCTGCATCATTGCCAGAATTATTTGTGTTGTCCTCACAATTTTAGAATTTTAGATCCTTATCCACCATCATCTCAAGATCTTATTTTCTTCATCTCAAACAATATATCCCCACTAATAGTAAAATCTACATTCCATCTTTGTTTTCCAGATTTTAAACCTTTCATTTTGCAACATGGAACTGGTATTCCCAATCTTGTTGCCCATTCTGGTAAGGCCACAACATCTGCTCTACTCCTTATGATTCATCCTAACTTTGCATCATCTGCAAACAACTACATGGTATATCTCCTCATTCAAATCTTCTCAATATCATTAACATTGAAGTTAAACAGCAATGGTCCTAAAACAGACCCCTCAGTCATACCAGTAATGACTACTCTTCTGGGATATTGCTCCCCCATACACAACTTGTTTATAATTTTCAGCCAATCTCCAATCCAATGTAATCAAACTTTATCTGCTCTTTGACTATCAACTTATACAGCAATCTATCAAAAGCCTTTGCAAAGTTGAAATATACTACTGTATATTGATCTCCCACAGAGGTGTGCCGGCCATGTGTGCGACACACAGGCGCCAGGATAGTAAGGCACCAAAGAGGAGGAAATACTAAAAATAAAAAAAAGTTTAAGTGATTTTTTTTTTTATTGGAGGGGGTAGGGACACCAACTAAAGTTTTGCACACAGGTGGCGGACACTACTGGCATGCCCCTGATCTCCCATGTCCAATGCTACTGTCATCTTATTGTAATAAGTAGATTACTAAAACATGACCTCCCTTTAGCAAATCCCTGCGATCCATCAAAAATACTGTTGTCAGCCCAATTCTAGATCCTGATTCTCACCAGCCTTTCCAACACTTTAAAGCAACACCTGATACGGACTGGCCTATAATTTGATGCTTGAATTCTGTCACCTTTATGAAATAGTACATTCTTGCTTTCCTTCTGCTGCTTTGGAACATGATCCAATATAAGACTCATCTTAAACAAAATAAGTCCAGACAGATTTCCCTGCCACATTCCTGAAAAATATAGTGATATATCAAGTCCCACAGCCTTATCAAGTTTGCTTAATTCTCCATGTACCTCTTCTTTACTCGGTCTCTCCTCGTCATCCACTGCTCTCAAGCTCTCCATGACATCACATTCACAAGAATGAAAGACTATAAACTTATTCATAGTCTTTATATGAATATCAAATATTCATATAAAATATGAATTAAATATCAACTATATCCTTCACAGCAGTTCTCCATATACCATTTTCTCCAATCAATGCCATCCTACCATAATCATTATTTTTGTTGGCTACATATCAAAAAAAAACTTCAAAATATTTTTTGGCTTCATTAGCTAACAACTGCTCATGTTGAACTTTTGCTACCTTTATCAACTAAGTCGCCCTCCTTTCCTGTTTGCATATTTGTCATGGAAATGATTATTGCCTTAATGTGTTTTTTTCTCTGCATTGCATGCTTAATATCTGTCACAACTACTTTATTTAACCTTCTGACCTTTATAATGAATTGAGACATTACTTCTATTAGATAATTGTTGAATATCACTCAACCAGCATTGATCTAATTTCAACCCAAGTCCTCATTGCATGTTACAGCTACAAGCTGTTTCCTGAGCTTCTCATTATCACCAACCATGTAATTCCACATATATCCTTTCTTCACAGAAGTCCTCGCGTAGTTGGCAATCCCTTCATGGTCCCTCTACCAATGGGAAGGAGATTTGACACCTCATTTATAATATCCTGTGATGAGAAGATCAAATCTAAGACATTCCTTTATTGTGGGCCCTCTACAACTTCCCGAGGTAATTGTCCCTCAAAAACTTGCTCATTTTCTTTATTTCTAGTTGCTGTCTTGTCATCCCAGTCCCTCAAAAACTTGCTCATTTTCTTTATTTCTAGTTGCTGTCTTGTCATCCCAGTCTATATTGCCATAATTAAAATTGCCCTTTCCTCACTTGCTTGGCTAATTTGCTTATACATTTCCTGGTCACTATACTCCACATTACTTGGAGCATCAACCTTTATTCTGTGTTCCTCAGAGTCTCCCTGTTTCTATGTTCATCTTGCACACTTACTCTCTCATTCTCTATACTCATGCTACCAACTTCATAAGCACAACTTCATTCTTTCCTTCCTTACTCTCCTGCTCTTTCACGTTGCTTTTTTACTTGTTCAGATTTATTCTCTGCACTCATTATTTTCCCTTCCAGCAGCAGTCTCCAAATGACTCGCACCAAAATCATGCAAGTGCAGTCCACTCTTATTCAATTCTTCCTTCAAACTACATTCTCTTCACACATTTCTGCTAACATTATTCATAACTCTTGCTCTTTGCCTCATCACTGTCATACCTGGGCAATACACTATCTTTTAGCCTTCTCAACAAATATCCAGTCCTACATTCTCTTTGTTTCTCGTCAAGTAATTTTTCTCTACCACTCCTTTGTTCACTTACCAATGCCTCAATTACTCTTTCCATTTCATCTCCAGGAAAACAATCATTCTTATTAAATTAAATAAATGCTACTTTATACCATATTTTAAATAATGAATATACAGAATTAAGTTTCAGTATTTGCTGATGACATCCATTTCTTATTTTTGCTGGCATTCTGTTTCCTGTTCATTACAAGACTAATAAATTTAGTGATAATTATTGTAGATAGTTCTATTACCAATCACATAAGGTTTATCAGTATTTGTCTTAATTTTGTCATCTTGCTGCCAAGTGAAAATATAGCAATATATAAATTTGCAGTATAATATAGGCTTATCAGAAGACTAACTGGTATTTGTAGGGATATCATTTTGTTGAAGAAAATTTCAATATCACATCCTTAGTGTGATATTGAAATATTCAATCTTGCTATATTGACCATATGATAGATTAAAAGGATATTAGCCAACTAATACCAAGATTATGCAACAGGATGTATTTAACGATGATCATATAACACTTGTATTCATTTTGTTCGTATCATTCACAGGTTATCACTTTAAGCTTGCCACTGGATCATGGTTGTGAGGGTGAAGACATTAGTAATAGTAACTAGAATGGATTCTCTTAGCTTTAATACTCCAGATGGTATTCAGGAAGCCATTCCCAGTTAGAAATGGGTGAAGAAACTATGATAAACATGCATAGGCAGGCAGATAGTCAGTAAAATAAAGTATCGAAGAGACAAGAGTACTTGGCAGTGGAAATAGTGGTATAAGAGAAAATGGAAGCACATGAGGAACAGGGAAATGGGAGAGTGGATGTTGAAAGTAGTGAATGTGTATGGAGATGGAGTATATTGCGACATAGGTGGTAAGTTGAGACTGAGCAGATATATGTGGCGGGGGGGGTGATAAATGGTAATTGAGCAAATGCAGATGTGATGGGAAAATCGTAACCAACCAGTGGCTTAGGACTGGTTATAGACTTAAAAATGAATTGCTGTGTTGTTTGTTTACAAATACAAATATCAGAAATAAGGGGGATGAAAGGGTTTCAGTGATTGAGTTTATTTGCCCCAAAATCATTGGAACAAGTGAAACATGGTTGATTGAAGATAATATTGTAACAGGAATAGAAATGGAAGGATACAGTATTTTTTGCAAGGATAGAAATGGCAAGAAGGGGGGGGGGGAGTGCTGCTGATGATAGCAGGAGAATTAGGTCCACACAAGGTGGACGTAAGAGGGAAATAGTGGCACTGGTTATGAGGCAGTGTGTTGTAATGTAGAAGTTGACAGGAAGACATTTAATTGGATGTTGCTGTAGGCCAGGAAGGTGGTGATGAAATGTATAAACAACTTGATTTGGTGAACAAAGGAAGGGTAATTATGGGCAATTTAAATTTAGGCAGTGTAGATTGGAATGAAG
Source organism: Typopeltis vanoorti (assembly GCF_054136105.1). NCBI lineage: Eukaryota > Metazoa > Arthropoda > Arachnida > Uropygi > Thelyphonidae > Typopeltis > Typopeltis vanoorti. The sequence goes on along the minus strand of NC_143567.1, from coordinate 17,276,482 downwards.
AAATAGCATTTGGGAATAAGGAAAATGAATTTCTTGAGAGAGAACTTTCTCAGGCAGCATGTGAAGAATGGTACACAAAAATCGAGAGTTTTAGATCTGATCATATCGACAGAGAATGTAATTGGAATGACTTTTAATGGGATTATATTGCAGGCATAGACCTGTGGCTAATTGGTTCAAAAGATATATTTCGGTGATTACACCACATTTTTTATTATTCAGTTATACAAAATACTGAAATAATAGTTCCCGACAAGTTTCGTAAATCGTAGGATTTACATCTTCAGAGGGTAAACAGTATAACTTAAAGTTTAAACAAGAGAATTAATAAATACAAATCATAACCATCTGATTATTCATAAACTCAATAACAGAATGCAGATATAAAACGTTATTGACGATGAACAATACTGGACAACGTCACGTGTTCTCGTTCATACAGTCGGAGCTCAGATTTTTTATTAGAGCTGACCACACTTGATGGAGAATTAAACCTTTATTTTTATTGCATTGGTTTGGGTTTTTTAGCATATTAGCAGCTTCTTTAAATTTAAATTTTCTTATGACTGTTGTTTTCTATGTATGACATCGTCGTTTTTTGCCAGAGTACATAATGTCCAGTGGAAGTGGTATTGAAAGCGAGACCCGTTTTTTTCTCTTTTTGGTGTTCAGCCATGCGTATTTCTCCAGATCTTCCTGTCTGTCCTACATAGCAAATCCCATAAGAGCAATGGATTTGGGCAATTTTGAGATTTTTTGCATAGGAAGGAAGGCTCCTTTTATGTTGTTTGTTCATTAATTTGGCTAGCTTATCTTAACATTTTTAATATAAGGAAGCGAGATTGCGTTTTTGTAATCCTGTTTTATTGTGTTAGTTGGAAGCATTTTAAGGATTCTCTTTATGGTTTTTGTTTCATATCCATTCTGTTGGAGGATTTGTGTTAAGTATTTTAGTTCTTCATTACATCTTTCTTGTGTGCTGGAGATATTGTATGCTCTGTCTCGAAGAGTTTTAATTAAGCTTATTTTTTGTGAAGGATGGTGGTGGTGTGAGGTTGCATTTAGAAATCTTCCAGCATTTTGTCGACTTCCTATCTACTGAGAAGAAGAGTTTACTTTCTTCATGAACTTCTATTAGAATATCCAGAAAAGGAAGTTTTTTTATTTTCTTCTTGTTCTAAAGTGAATTTTATGGTGTTGTGCAAATTGTTGAGATAATCTTTGAAATTGATAAGTTCATCTGTTGTTCCATTGAATATGATGAAAATATTGTCCACATAGTGTAGCCATATTTTTGGTTTTTTATGGTAATTCTTAAGAGCATTGTTTTCAAATTTTTCCATAAATAGGTTTGCTAATACCGGTGATAATGATGAACCCATGGCCAAACCTTCTTTTTGTTCCCAGATTCTGTCTTAATAGGTGAAAAAAGTATTGTTTATACAATGTTTAAAAAGATTTAAGATGTCTGGAGGGAAGAGGTCTTCTAGGAGATTCAAAATTTCTTGTCTTGGGACGTTTGTAAACAAGCTGATAATGTCTAGACTTGCTAAGATGTCTGTTGGACCAATGTGTATATCTTTCACTTTTTCTATGAAATGTTTACTATTTTTTATGAAGGAAGATGTTTTTCCTATATGTTGTGAGATCATGTTGGTGAGGTATTTCGTCAAGTTGGAAGTCGGTAAATCTTTTCCATCTACTATTGGTCTTAAAGATATATCTGTCTTATGGATCTTTGGAACACCATATATTCTTGGTATCAAAGGATGTTGTGATTGTAAGTATTTTGTAAGTTCTTCTGTCCAGAGAGGCACTTTTTTTTTTTATTAGATCATTTGTTTTTTTTTTGTGTGTATGCCAAGTCAGGTCTCTGTCTAAGGGTTTGTAGGTGTTTGTATCTTCCAGGAGACTTTTCATTTTGTTATCATATTCTGTAGCATTTAAAAAGACAGTTGCGTTACCTTTATCTGTTTTGATTATGACAATATTTTTGTCATCCTTTAACTTTTTAAGGCAAGCGTATTCATTGTAAGGTAGATTTCTATGAGTTAATCTGCTTTTTAATAATAAAGCTGTACTTTCTATATGGATAAGATCTACCGTGTTGTCCAGTAGATTTCTAATTCCTTTTTCTATTTGTGCCATGATATCAATTTTTGGTAGGAAACGTGGGGTTAAGGCGAAGTTAAAACCCTTAAGTAAAAGGCTATTCTCTTCTTTTGTTAGGACTCTTGAAGAAAGGTTAATAACTACTTTTGAATGATCTAGTTGTTTTTTATGTATTTCCTTCTGAAGGAATAAGTTGAACTTATGAATTAATGTCTGTTTCTTCTGTTCTGAGATCGCTATTGCTTTGTTGAATGTAACACTATCAATGTTGTTCCATAGGTAGGATGGAAGAGATGCAATGTCTAAATATGTTCCAAGAGAGTGAAAGTTAAATTAAGGTAGGCATGAAATGGATGAATAAAAAGATTAAGCATGTTAAACAGAGAAAAGGGGCATTATGGAGGCAGCATAAGAGAAGTGGAAATAACCAATTCCATGAGGATTACAAAGACCAGGCAAGGCGGGTGACTTGGTAAAGGTGGCAAAAGTGAGGTATGAACAGAGCAGTTAACTAATTAAGCCAAAAAGAATCCTAAGGAGTTCGTTTGATATGTAGCCAGCAAAAGAAAGAATTATGGAAGGATGACAATGATTGGAGAAAATGGTATAAAGATAGCTGTTGCAGAAGATGTGAAGATACTTAATGGGCAGTTCATAAAGGTTTTAAAATCTTGTGAATGTGACTTCATAGAGCGATTGAGAGCAGTTGATGATTAGGAGGAGAGACTGACTGTAAGTAATCAAGGGGTGTATGGGGAGCTGAGCAAACGATGTTAATAAGGCTGTGGGACTTGATAATATATCACCACGTATTCTGAAGGAATCAGGGAGTTGACGCCTGCCTTGACATATTTTTTTAATACGAGTCTTGCACTGGGTCAAGTTCCTAAGGAGTGGAAGGAGGTGACAGAACTCAAGCATCACACTATAGGCCAATCTGTGTGTCAAGTGTTAAGTTGTTGGAGAAGCTTGTGAGAACTAGAATCCAGAATTGGGTTGACAACAATGGTATTATCTTTAGATAAATGAAGAGCCAAAGGCTTCAATTCGGCGACATATAACTTGTTTAAGTTAAGGGATATTACATCCAATATGGGATGTAATATCCCTTAACTTAAACAAGGTATTATCTTTGATAAACAGCGTGGATTTGCTAAAAGGAGGTCATGTTTTAGTAATCTACTTATTTTAATAAGGTAATTGCTTCCATGGACAGAGGAGAAGGATACACAGTAATATGCTTAGATTTCGCAAAGACTTTTGATAGATTACTGCATGATAACTAGAGCAGATGGGGGTTGGATATTAGATTAGTGCATTGGATTGGAGACTGGCTATCTGATAGGTATCAATAAGTTGTGTATGGTGTGCCTCAGGGGTCTATTTTAGGGTGATTACTGTTTAACTTGTATATTAATGATATTGGTGAAGATTTGGATGGAGATATTCAGTTGTTTGCAGATGATGCAAAGTTGGGACAAACCATGAAGAGTAGAAGATGTTGTGGCCTTACATGAAGACTTGAATAAATTGAGTGATTGGGAATGGGGATGTGAGTTCAATGTTGCAAAATGTAAGGTTTAAAATTTGGGAAACAAAGATGGGATGAAGAATTTATGCTTGGTGAGGATATGTTGTTGGAGGTGGAGGAATTAAGAGATCTGGGGGTGATACTGGATAAGGATCTGAAATTTAGGGGGGACATTGCGAAAATTGTGAAGACAACACAAAGGCTTCTGGGAATGATGTGGAGGACACTGACTTGTAGAAGTAGGGAGATTCTTGTTCCATTGTATAAGGCTTTGATTAGGCCATACGTGGACTATTGTGCACAGATTTGGTCACCATTTTCAGAAGGATGAAGAGATGTTGGAAAGGGTCCAGAGGCGACTAAGGTAGTTTCTAACCCCTGGAATGTCAAATATGGGGAAAGATTGAGAAGGCCACAATTATAATACGGGGTTGTTATAGGATCAATGTTGGAGCAGTTCTACAGAAAACAGTGGGATCAGGGGAGAACCAACAGTCATCCCTGGAAACTGTATGAAGAGGATGTGAGTAGGGGAGTGAGAAGTAGGTTTTTTCATGCAGATTTGTGAATGATTGGAATGCCTTGCCTGAGAGTGTGGTGTCTGCAGAGAATTTGAGTGTGTTTAAAACACGGAAAGATGAGCTGTGTGTGTGTGATAACAGGACCTCCCAGATGAGTCTTGGATAATAAGTTGACTACCATGATGTGACTCATGGTTAACTACAGGCATTACAACATGTGATGACCCTATGTCGTCCACATATTACCATAAGTATTCATAGCTGTAAATCTGTGTATATTCACAGGGCCAGTTTGCCTGTTCTGGGGGACAAAAAACCTCTACCTCCATATGAGACCATCTAACTCACCTTTATTCAAAAGAGACCAGATAAAGGTTTCTCACATCATGGATGGGAATCGAACCCAAATCTTTCTGACCAAAGGGCTTCGTCTATATTAAATGAGTTATGGAGGCTCTTCAGCTATTTAGGCTCAGTTTTTGTTAAAGATAACTTGAATTGGGAAATAGTCAACAGAATAAGTAAGGCTGGTATGGTGGGTAGCCAGTTGAATAAATTAATTTATATGGAATAAGAGAAATTAGTCAAATTACTAAGGCATTTGATCAAAAATTAAGAGACCATAGATATGAGAAATCTTAGAAAAATTAGGGGCCTGAATCAATGTCAGAATTCTATTAAAAATGAAGACATTAGGCAGGAACTTGACATTGATGGCATGCAAGAATGTGTGAGCACGGTTAATCTAAGGTGGTATGGTCGCTTAAATAGAATGGGAAAGGAAATGTTAGCAAAACAGGTGTTTGATGCCAAGGTGGCAGATAAAAACCCAGAGGAAGACTATGAGTCTAGGTGGATTGATTTAGTCAGAAGTGCCTTAGAAGAATGAAATATTAGACACAGCAGTATTGGAATGCTAACAAGTAACAGACTGATTTGGATGAAAATTTTTGATAGGAGATTATTAATAATGTAGTTCTGTCATAGTAGCCTGAACACTCCTTGAGTACATATCAGGAAAGTGAAATTTACAACCTGTGGAAAGATTAGTTCCCTTCTATTCCAACTAATTCAAACTGTGGACAAACAGAACAATGAATTTTATGCTAGGAATATGTTTTCTGGTATTTTTCCACAAAAATATCACAAAGAATGTGTTTGATGCTAAGATGGCAGATAAAAACCCAGAGGAAGACCAAGGTCTAGGTGGATTGATTTAGTCAGAAGTGCCTTATAAGAATGAAATGTTAGATACGGCAATATTGGAATGCTGACAAGTAACAGACTTATTTGGAGGAAAATTGTTGATAGGAGATTATGAATAATGTAGTTCTGTCATAGTAGCCTGACCACTCCTTTTGAGTACATATCAGGAAAGTAATGAAGTTTACAACCTGTAGTTTCCCTTCTACTCCAAGAATTCAAACTGTAGACAAACAGAACAATTGATTTTATGCTGGGAATATGTTTTCTGGTATTTTTCCACAAAAATTTCCATAGAATAAGAAATTATTTTTTTATTTTTTCGACTAGTTTCATGAAAATTCTTTTGTTTCACTTCATCAGGATAATTACAAGAATAAACTAGAAAATAAGTAACAGTTACCAACTCTAGTGAAAATATTTGAACATGATTAAATGGAAAGTGTGCATTTGCTGTTACACTGGCTGCCAATTCGTGGGTTGATGTATACTACTGGTAGATATGTGTCATGAGTTAATGAAGACCAAACCCAATGTAAAATCATCCCTCGTTTTTTTGTAGCACTGTAGAGGATATTTCGACCAATTCTTTAAATGCTCTCGAGAAAAAAAATGGTAATCTATGTCAGGCATTTTTGTTTGTTGTCATGCTACTTGATGTTTCGTTTCTGTTGCATCTACTGCTAGCCCTGATTTATGTCTTTTTTAATTCTCAACATTGTTGAAATGTTCTGATCAGCGTACCTCTCCAGATATGCCCATTTGTCATGTAGCATATACCACAACTACAGCTGATCTTGCAGCCACCTGTTTTTTTAAGTGGCTGATGTGGAGGTTTCAGGTGATTAGAGATCTTGTTGATCAGGTAGATGGTTTCAAGAGGCATCTCATTGGCTGGATGCACTGACTTGTATGTGCTTCATAGCAGAACCATGAAGGCTGCAACTTATAGAGACAAGGTCCTGGATCTCTGCTTTCATATATGAGTGTGATAAGAGAGACATTTATCCTACAAGATGATAAATGCTTGTCCTTATCAAGTGAAGCTTGTGCACCTATATATTCAAGAAAAGACTATCGTACCTATGGACTAGCCAGCCAGGTCACCTGACCTTAATCCCATTGAACATGTCTGGGATGTCTTGACTTCCCTACTCAAAACACTGAGGAAATTAGGAGAGCTTTGCAAGAGCAATGGTTGTTATTACCAACCGAGCTCCCAGACACCACCATAAACAGTATGAATCATCATGAGTTCTGATTGCTGTGAGGGGGTGACGACATTCCTTATTGAGACACTTTGACAATCTCATTTTGACTTATTGTTTTTAACCATTGTCATGTGCCCATTTGTTACTGAATTAAAGTATTTATTTACAATTTTTGTGGGTGTTTCACATCTCATATTATACTATTTTTTCACTGTACTGCATAAAAATTCAGACAGATTTTAGTTATTGTAATTTTTCTTTTTGTTCCTTAATTTATCACCATAGTATTCTTCTCAAAAGTACCACACTGATGATTGAGGACCATGGGTCCACATCATTTGGGATCCATATCTAACTAAAATATATGATAAAATAATGAAAATGTATTATAATAACAAATATTTTTGCATATTTCTCCATTTAAATTTAGGACACATACCCAAGCATATTTTTTTATGGATAAAATCAACTCGACCATAGTGGCTTCAGTAGTATATCATGAGACACAACCATTCAGGAGACAGAATAGCTTAGGTCCAACAAAGGCTCTGGGATGAAACAGTTAAAAATTCTCAGTCTCAAAGGGCTAGTAAAAATTTTGTATAAGTAGAACTTTGAACAGATAGAATTTTAATTGCCCATATCACTATCATTTCTTTTGTTCAGTTAGTGACAAATGAATTTACTGCAATGGATAGGAGGTAAGTGCACTAACATGTTGAAAGCAGACATCTTCAACATAGACGAGTGATATTGTAAGATGCATATATACAGGGTGTTCGGGATAAATTTGACATATTTATAATTAATTATATTTTTCCGTAAGTTACATGTATTAACACACACACTTCTCTTCATTTAAAAGTTTGGACCCTTCTTCATTCATATACAAGATGTCAGAAAGGATGGATAGCTGGAACCCACCTGAATCATGGAAGAGAATAACTTGTATCATGATGATTCGTGCCCGCCATCAAAATAAGGATATTACGACTGCTGCCCAATGCTCCCTGAATACAGTAAAAACAATCAGGCATGAACTAGAGACTTGCAATGGTGACTACGAGGATGTAGCAAGAAGAAAGATCCCTAGCAGACGATCTGATTGCGTTCGTACAGCAGAATTCCTCGCAAATCTGCAGGAACAGGTGTTGAAGAACCCTGGCATTGGAATTCGGGCTTTGTTCGTGGACTTGCTAACTGTAGTCAAACCCTGGATAACAAGGGTAGCCAATGGTAGGCCGTATGTATGGCAGCAGGATTCGGCCCCTTGCCACACCTCTGGGAAAAGTCAAAAATGGTTGTCTGAAAATTTCTACGACTTCACCAGTCCAAATGTTTGGCCTCCAAACTCCCCAGACCTTAACCCCATGGATTATTTTGTATGGGGCGCAGTTGAAAAAGACACCAATCGCACTTCCAGTAATACAAAAGCCCAGTTAATGGATAAAATTAAAACAGTTTTTGCGGCCCTTCCCAGGGAGACTGTAGCATCAGCTTGTTCGAGGTTCCGAAGCAGAATTGAAGCTGTGATCGATGCTAATGGTGGTTATTTTGAGTAAATCTTGTTGATAGTATTGTAATTAACTCTGCCTGTAATGTGTTTTTGTCAATTCATTAAATTTACTAGATACAAAGAAGATTTTCTTTTTCCTTACGAAACTGTCAAATTTATCCCGAACACCCTGTATATATATATATATATATATATATATACTGTTAAGTTAAATTCTTAAATCACAAAAAATTCGCAGATAGGGATCAATCTGAGAGAAAACTGGCAATCCAATTGCCCAACAATATAAGCAGTCCAAATAATGCTAACTTGTTGAGAAGCCCTCAGTGCCAGACCCTATCAAAAGCAAGCACTGAAGATGCCAAGAGCAATGGCACTCATTTCTCCAAACCTTTCCATGCAATGGATCCAGAGGTGAGTGACATATGACAAGAGAACTCCTGTGGATCTAGATTGTCAAAATCCATACTGGTAGTCACTAATTCAATAGCAATTCTCAAGGTGATGAAGAAGTTGACTGTTGATAACCTCCTTCATTACTTTAAAACAAAACTGATGTGAGAGCAATAAGTCAATAGCACAATGGTAAACATGTCTCTCATTTTTTGGGGAGATAAATGTTTACTGATGGACTTTCTTCTATGCTGTAGGATTGATGCCAGTTGAATACAGTAGTGAATACATAAAGAACAGGTTTTAGTTCAGAAGCACATCTCTTGAGCACACTGGGTGGGACTCCATGAGGACCAGCTACCTATGTGGTATCCAAGTTATTCAAGACTCATCTGATGTCTTTCTGTCAGAAAGTCACAGGAGGCATGGGATGCAAAGTTCTAGGCAAAGCAGGAGTTAATTTTCCATGGTCATCTATGGAAGAGTTGAAAGAGAAGAATGAAGCCAAGACATCAGCCTTGTCTTTAGGTGATGTTACAATGCTACCATTAAGGTGAGATAAAAAAGGTATGATGGACAAAAGTTGTGTCCAACAGCATTGACTAGAAGGCAGGACTGCTAGTGCCATGAGCAGTGAGTTTTCTACATTTATACTTATTGAATTTATATTTTACCTTTTTAAGTGCTTCACAGCCTACACAAGTGCTGTGAGCAACTGTGTAGGCTGTGAAGAAAGCTAGTTATGATCTCAAGTCACTTGTGATAGGCATTCGCTTTTTTTGGAGCATCCTGGCACACTTCTTGGAGAACCATGGTTTAGATACGGGTTGTAATATTGTAAAAAGTGTAATGTTGATTTATGTTTACTGAAGAATATAGTTAATATGGTAAGAGATAGATTAATTGGAATTATGGCCAGAACTACTAATGCTGTGAGGTATTATGTCTGTTGTATTATGTCTAAAATGAGAAAACTCATTTTCCAGGAAAAATCCTGCTATCTCTGTATAAAACTGGTTAGCTCATCTTTGATCAAAAGGCTTTTATAAGGATACTTAGATGAGATTCAAATCTAGGTCTTTCCAACCAAAGTATTTTGTTGATACTGACTGAGCTATTGAGGTGAGGCTTGGTGAGCTGAAGAGTGCATAATTGAAAATAGCAATTATGCACTCTTTTGTTCAAGTGCCTAATTTTGTATAATTTGCTGGTTGGTTGTCAAAGTGGATTAAATTTGTATGCCACTGTCAGAATGGATATTTGTGAATATCTTTAGGTGAAAGATGAATTTCATATTGATCCTGAAGTGGCTTTAAAAAGTTGCAAGTTTGATCTCTAGAGCAGGCTTTCTGGATTTTCTAGCCTGTTACCCACCATTATAAGTAGCATTACTGACATTAATTCCCATCAGGAAGATTTAAATAGATTTTTGACTTGGACAAAGGACTGGGGTTGTAGTTTTAATATTAATTAGTGTAAGGTGTTGCCTTTTGGAGTGTACAAATATAAGGCTGTGTACTATATTGATGGTGCTATACTGCAGTTCAGAGGGCATTTGCAAGTGATGCAAAGGCTGCACATCATAGTGCTGCTATGATAAGAAGTACTCTAACATGTAGGGATAAGGAAATGGCTGTGCCACTGTATAAAGCACTGGTCAGACCACACTTGGACTATTCTTCTCAAATTTGGTCACCTGGTTTTCAGTGTGATGTGGAGACAGAGGGGCCAGAGACAAATGACAGACAATATCGGGACTTTGGAATGCTGGCTATGGAGAGAGGTTGAAGAAATGTGGATTGCAGAGTTTGGTGGACAGGAGGAAGAGAGATGATGTGATAGAGACATTTAAGTTAGTGAGGATTTTATCAGATTAATCCAGAGGGGGATTATAAAAAGAGGAGAAGGCAAGAGGGGAAAACCAGAGGCCATCCCTGGAAATCATGTAAGAGTGTGGTGAAGAGGGGGTGTGAAGAGTAGATTTTTTACATGAAAGGTTTACAACTTTTCATAGCTAGTATTCACATAAAGAAATTTACAAATATAAAATTAATTTAGAAACTGTATTGTAGAGCTTAAAAAAAAAAAAAATCATATTTAATGTCTGTAGATGCCATATGGTCACTCCTGTACCTTACCAGGTTTTGGGAGTGAAGTCTTCTGCTAGAACAAGTGGTAGAGTTGCACATGCCCTTTCCACACAGAGTAAGTAGGACAATCACAAACATCCATGCCTTTGGTGCGATTCGAACCTGTGCAGCCTCTTGGCTGAAGAGCGGATACACTAACCACTCAGCCAACCGGGATGGCTTTGTAGAACTAAAAATTATATCTGATACCAGCAAAAATAATTTCTGGGCAGGTATATACCACAACTACTTTTATTCAAACTATATGTCCACAACTTCTGTTATATAGAATCTTCTTCTTCATCAATGATCTCGTATGATTTTAAGCGTCGAGATTTTGCAAAAGAGATTTCCATGCCATCCTGTCCAAGGTAATCATCATGTAAAATAAGCCAGGATACTGAGAGAGAGAGAGAGGGTTTGGAATAAAGATGTCTGTCTGTTAATTGCATGTGTTTTTCATCAATTTGTCTGTTTTGCAAGATTAAACAGCCCAAGTTTCTGGAAGGAAAAAACCAACCCTGCCACTTCAATATAAGACTGGATTTTGAGAGAGACATGCTAATGAAAGCTTTCATCCTTCAAGGAACTTGGTACTCTTTCTGTTCATTCAGAAAAGTATTGGTAGGAATCAGAGCTGAAGCAACTACAATATTATGAAACTAGTATTGCACGTTGTGATTTTTTTTTTTTTTTTTGTTAATTTGTGTGTTTTGAGAGAGATTAAAATAATTCCAGTTTTTGGAGAGAGGAGGAAAAGAAGGAAAAAAAAACACCTTGCCACTTTCAGAAGCAACCGACTAACTTACCTTCAACAATAACTCCTATACACAGTACCGTCGACAGGGTGTACCATAGAGACAGCCTGTTTCACGGTGCGGTTTAACACGTTCATTGCCAATCACGCGATATCGCGCGCTGCGAGTTCTCACCAAACGGCCGATCACGCGTTATCGCTAACTAAATAAAAAAATAAAAAAAAATTGACCACCACACGAAATTCCAATTTTCAGCTTGGCAATGAAAGTGTTAATAAAGGCGCTCATTCAGCTATATTACGGTAGGCACTGTCGCTACGAATTGTTAGCGTAGCAAGTGCGCAAAAGAAGTTTTTCCAATCCTAACCTTACAGGCCATTATGGATCAAATACGCATCCTTATACGCTTCGTATCCATCGTATATTTCAATGGTATTACAATTTTAATATGCATTTCGTATCCATGATAACCTTGACGTCTTTGCCGGTAGCGTGGTTAAACTGATTATTATTATTATTATTATTCCTGACACCTCCAAGGAGTCCGAAGACTCATCGCGGGAGGACATCTTCAACTGTCTCTACACCTTACCTCTACTACGAATCAACGCCATCTACCGCCCACCTCCAACACCACCACAACTAGTAATTTTTGTCTGTAAATTGCGTGTGTTCTGAAGGGCCGATTTGTATGTATGCGGGATGAAAAACCCGAGTTTCCGGGAGAAAAAACCCTGCTACCTCCGTATGAGATCGGCTAACTCACCATCGATTGAAATCGACCAGATAAAGATTCCTCCCGTCGCGACGAGAATCGAACTTAGGCCTATTCCAATCGAAGGGCGCAATGTACCGTCGTTCTTCCAATTGCGCTACGGAGGCGATTAAAAATTATTTGCGAACAGCAGTGACCCAAGAAGGAGTGATTGTTCTAGCAACTATATCGAGAGAGGCGGAAATAGCTTATAATTTAAATTTAGAAGAGCTTATGAAGTTTTATTGTGCGATATCACCGTAGAGCAAACATTTAATTAATATTATTATGTAATCGTTTTACATTAATGTTTCTCTTGTAATAAAAATAGCAATTGGAGATTTTCTTATATTTTTCTATTATAATCTATCAGGGACGATATTTAATTGTTTGCCTCAGAGCGCGATCTAATCTGGCGACGACCTTGCCTATATAGGTCCGTCTTCTGGCTGTGGAGAAAGATTGTTGTATTTTCTTGCGATCACACTATGTACTGTACTCTGAAAGTAGCTAACCGAGTGCTGCTTTCGTTTGACGCAATTCTGTTATCATTATTTGTACGGTTTTTTTTTTTTTGTTTTGTTTTCATGTAGTCTAGCGTGTATATACCAACAAACATTGGAATTGAGAAAATGCAAATATTATGGGAGGGAGGGAGAGAGAAAGAAACAAACCCACTCCAGTACTGACTAGTTATTACGGGCCATAACAACTGTGCTGTTTCTGCAGAGATGTACATGTGCTACGCCACTTTGTACACAAGATTCCGGTTGGGATAGACTTCTAAAACAGCTTTCATAAATTATTATTTTATTCTGTTCTGGGCATCCTCTTACTTCGAACTGTATGTTGGAAGGGGCTGTTTATATCTCTATTTGTGCTGTAGATTTGCTTTGGAGTTGAGAAGTTCCAATACATGCTGGAGAAGAGAATAACATAAGCTACTTATGTAATAAGTTGTTTACGTTGTGTGTATTCATAAGCGGGCTCAAACACATTTCCAAAAGGGACGTACATGGTGCATAATAACTGAGAAGATTGAATCTATTAAATGTAATTTGAATGCAATTTACTCTTTTCACTTTAAAAATGGTTTGACCTGCTGAAAGCGTAAATGACCAATCCACTATGGCGAACTGACATTGCGACATAGAATTTAGTACTAAAAAGTGACACGCCGACTGACCCTGCAGGATGCAGGCATCAGTGGTCCAGTCACATCTTTCAATAAAGCGAGAATAATGTTTGACACTGATGAGTCGTGAATGTCAGAATAATAAACGTAATATAAACTTTTAGACGTTATGCTGAGCATGTATATGAGCCAGACAAGTTGTGACAGCGAAGTATATCACGTGATTTTCTTCTGCTTCCTAATAGCAATAGATCGGAGAAGGTAGAAGAAAGTCAAGTCAGTGCATACTACCGTATTTTTCGCATTATAAAAAGCACCGTTGTTTTGGACGCATCACATTTTTCATGTTGAATTTTTGAAAATAAAATATTCTTTGCAGTATAAGACGCACGAATTATGCATCAAAATTTCATGTAAATATTATTTTTGTAAAAAATTTTACATCTTAATACATGTATTATCCGTTTATTTTCCGTGATATTGTCGTTTTTTTCACGCATACATAAATCGTTTCTTCTCTACATAAATTTCAAGTACCATGATGGAGATCCGGGAAAATCGATGACATTTCTTTCTGTTGTCAATAATTTTGCTTATTGAATGATCATCCTTGTAGATACAGAACAACCCGATCTTTGATCCATTATACATGCATTTAATTCATTTTCAATTTCTTGCCATTTTGCATTATGTTTTCTGCAGAGATTGTGTTTTTTAGAATTTACTTGTATTAATTGCTGCTCTTGTGTCCTCCAAGTTCGCATCATTTTTTCTGTAGGCGGAGGCCCAAAATGCCGCTCTTCTGCTCTACTGCCATATTTTTTTGCTTACTCGATCACAGTACGCTTAAACGCAATCGTATAGCCATGTCTGTGCTATGAAGAATCCATGGGTTATAAATAATAATAATAATAATAATAATAATAATATTATTATTATTTGACACCTCCAGGGAGTCCACAGACTGTATTAATTACTACTTCAAATGACCGTGCAACTATTCAAACTGATCACGCATTACCAACAAGCGATGACGCACCGTGACTGCACATACATAAAAAATACTTAGGTGTATAAGGTTCATAAGACGCATCCTAATTTTCAGATAAATTTTAGGTACAAAAACGCGCGTCATATAAGGCGAAAAGACAGTATTTCATTTCCAGAGAATTTTGGAAGGGAAGATAAAACGTTTGAAAATAAGACACTGTTAAACTATAACCGCAGGGAAATCTCTCAGGTTACAAGGCCAAGTCATTTTATTAAAATAAATATAAACACTGTAACATCCCTTTTATTCCCTGAAAGGTACAGACAGTACTGTTTAGAAAACTGATAGTTGGTCTTTACTTTAGCATCATCACAGTTATAGACAAAAGCGATATCGCAAATGGATAGCATTTCTGCTAACCAAACAGCAATCTGTTAGTTCAATGGACTATGTTCGTGAATGGTCTTCAGACAGTCCATTGTTATTAATATACTTTAGAAGTGTGTGTGTGGTGCGTGCGCGCATATTTAAATCTTGAATTTCTTCCAAAAAACTTCTGCGAAAGATTAACTCTAAAATTGAATGAAAAGCCTAGAAAAATTCCTTTAGTCAATGAGAATCGTGAGATTTTTTCTTTTTTTCTGAAAATCTAACGAAGTTCAGAGCAATTATCACAAATCTACGGTGTATTCTCTTATATTTTATTCTTTACTTTACACACTGTACTTACAGTGTATATGTATATTTCGAAAGTTGCAGCACACCTACGATTTCAAGCCACGAGCAACCACTGCAGGTGACTAGTGGCGCACCTCAGAGCTCTGTACTTGGTCCTCTGTTGTTTGTACCTCAATGATATAGGAAATAATTTGACAGAAATCCAGTTATTTTCCGAAGATGCAAAACTGGGGAGAGCTCTTATTTTATTCTTACTTGACACAGTTGCAGCACCCCCACGATTTCAAGCCACGAGCAACCACTGCAGGCAGAGCCGCCCCTAGACTCTTTGACACCTGCATGCAATTTCTATCTAAGCGCCCCTGTAACGATCCGGAAGTGTGTGGTTCTTTTACGATAATAAAAATTTTAATCATTTGAAATTTCTTAAATAAATTTCGACAGAACAACCACACGTTGGTTCGCTAAATGTAACGAACCGGGAGTGTTGACTAGGCAGGATAATCGTTAAAAACCCGTATATTCAAAAAATTCTCAAAAGTTAAAGCAAATTTTGATAAAGCCACTTCACTTTAATCTTTGAATATAATGATACAGGGTTTATAGCCTTCTCACCGACCCGAATCGCTAACAAAATTAAAATGAATTTTAATTAAAGTTAAAATCTATTTGAACTAAAGTTTAAAAAATTCCAGCATTTTACAAGTTACTAAATTCTTACTAACTTGTAATAATTTTTATAAGTGGAACTATCTTTTAGGAAATTAAAAGAAACTCAAGATAGATAAGAAAATAATTCAGAAATAATTAGAACATTTAATAAGTATTCAAAAAATAATATCTTTACAGAATAACAAAAAAGAAATTAAATTACATAAATATATTTGAATTTTTTTTTATTAAAGTTTTAAGGTTTTTGATTTCATATTCACAAAATTAGAAATAATGGTCTTAACGTCTGATTCCGCACATCTATCATTTTCAATAGCTATTAACGCCAAATTAACAAGCCTTTTTTGTGACATACTTGTTCTTAAGTAGGTTTTAATCAATTTCAACTTGGAAAAGGAACGTTCACCGTTCGCCACACTAACAGTTAAGGTTAATAGTATTCTTAAAGCAATTGAAAAGTTAGGGAAAGATAAATTATTGGACACAATAAAATTAAGAATATCGAAAGGGCTTTTGAATATTTAAATTATTCTTCCGAAAAATATCCCGGAAAGCATATAACTCGTCATATAGTTCTATTGCATTTACGTCTTTATTGTCGCCGTCCTTCAAGAGAATCTCTAAATCGTCACAATTTTTTCGTAAATCTTCGTTGTTAATTTGTAGTAATCTATACAACAAATTGAAATTATCATAATATGTTTTTAGTTGTTCAAAACGTTCAATTATCGAACACATTGCAACGTCTAGAAGTGTATAAAACACATTCACTCTAAATTTATCTTCTGGCGACTGTGGCGTTTCGTCATGAACTCGTAGTCAAATTGTCGTGTCTTCTTTCGTCGTCGGACTTCCGTACCAGTTTTAAATTCTTGTTCTCCATTACCTGTTCACTCAGTTTGCCGTTTTTAGAACTTCTTTAAAATTTGTATCTGATCTCTTGTAAGAATATTTTTAAGTTTTCGATAGATTCTAAAGCAAGTGTAATGTTCATATTTTTGTCTTGAAGCATTTTACTCACAGGGTTTATTCTGTTAAGTAAATCATACCAAGTTATAAGAGAGCAAATAAATTTGTAGTCCTTTATTTTAGCACATAATGTTTGTGCTTCTTTATTAAATTTTCATTATTTAAAATTTCAAAAAATGCATCATAAATTTCTCTAACTGATATCGTAGAGGGCGGATTGCATTAATTTTACTTTCCCACCGCGTTTCTGATTGCTGTTTCAATGTTAATTTTTTACGAACTTTTAAAGGATTGCCCAACGTTTGTAAGAGAATGAAAAGAATTGTATATTTCTTGAATAATTGCAAAGAAACTGGTTTCTCCATTATTTGTCCAACACTAGTCATCGTCATCTGGTAGAGATAACTGAAATCTATGATTGCATGCTTGATACAACAGCAAGATAAACTGCAAGAAGACTGGACACACCATGGAAAATCCCAAAAATGGAAGTGTGAAGCTAAGTATTCTGATGTTGAGGATTCACTGAATCAGTAGTTCTCCATTATAACTGGATGAGGAGTGTGCATTAGTGGTACAATGTTAAAAAAGAAGTTAGAGGAGCTAGCTAAGAAGCTAGGTCATGATGATTTTAAATAGGATTGCATTGAAGGACTTTAATGACAACAGGTAATTTTCTCTGTTCATATTGACAATGAGAGAAACGTAAGTATGCACATATTTTGCTACTATAATTAATTTGAATAAATGATTTGTTGCTCAGTGAAATGTTACTTGATCTTTTTTGTGTCCTTTTAACTATTAACATGAAGCTTTGAATTATTCGAGCAGCTACTTAAATGTGTGTGGTGGTGGTGGGGAGGGGGGAATGCCCTGATTATGTCCCAACCAACTGGAATTTATTGTATATATTCAGATTGCCAATTCCCTATCCAATTTTGTATTCATTTCCAGCTTGTACAACAACTTGTCATGTGGTAATATATCAAATGACTTTGCAAAGTCTAAGAATTTAATTGTACAGGAGTGTTGCTTATCCAATGCATTCATCAGTTTTATTGTGAAAAGAGTAAATTATTATTATTATTCAGGCCTCCATGGAGTCAAGAGACTCATTGTGGGAGGTCCTTTCTTGGAAACACAAAGTCTATCATACAGCTCCTTGAACTCATTGACTGTTCTTGCTCTCACCACTCTAACAGGCAATGCATTCCATGGTTCAACCACCCTCCATGCAAAGAAACCACTCCTCACCTTCTTGCTCATAGCTTCTTTTCGTAACTTCCAGGGATGGTGCCTTGTCATCGCTTCTTCCCACTGTTACACCAAGTGAAAGAACTCCCCAGTGTTAACCCTGTAATTGCCTCTCAACAGTTTAAAAGTCTCAATCATATCACCTCTCCTTCTTCTATCCACCAAACTCTGCAATCCACATTCCATCAGCCGATCCTCATAACTGACATTGTACAGTCCTGAAACCATCTTTGTTATCCGCTTCTGTATCTTTTCCACATTTAATTTATCCCTTTCAAATCCTGGGGACCAAATTTGAGAACAGTAGTCTAAGTGTGGTCTGATCAAGGTCTTATACAATGGAATGATATATCTTTTATCTCTGCAGGTCAGTGTCCTTCTCAGTATTGCAGCAATCCTCTGGGTTACCTTCACCACCTTTCAAATATGCTCCCTGAATTTCAGTTTTCTATCAATCATCACTCCCCTACTTCCTCCAGTAGGCTCCTCCAATCGAGCATGCAGTCTCCCATTGATGTATCCCAAACTTCAAGACTACATTTTGCTGCATTAAACTAACACTCCCATTCATTTGCCCATCTGTCTAGTTGATTCAAATCCTCTCGCAGGGCCACATCTGTACTATTACTAATAACCCTTTACAGCTTCACATCATCTGCAAACAACTGAATATTGCCTTGCAATCCATTGACAATGTCATTGATACAAAGGTTAGACAATACAGGTCCCAGTATTGACCCCTGTGGAACCCCCACTGTGTAACCTGCTGCCTCCTTGATATTGTCCCACCATACACAACTCTCTGATACATCAAATGAGACAGCCAATCCTGAATCCATTTGACTAACCTAACATCTAAACCAAATTCTCAAAACAAAAACAAGCTTTAAAAAAAAATACCATGTTTTTAAACTAAACACCATATTCTCTTCCTAACAAACCAATCAACATCACTGTTTTGCTTTCTTTTTGCTTTATGGAAACCTTCATATTGGAAGACTGTTATCTCTTTGCACATGCTCTAAAAATACATGGTAATGTGCCCTTCATTCCCAAGACATATTAACATCTAGCACTCCCTTGATACTTTAACACTCCTGGTTCTTTCACTGCTGGTCCCTCTTTGTGGCTTCTAGGTGTTGCATGGCATTATGTACTCTAATATATTTACTGACATTGCTGCATCCTTTGCTGATATGAATTACAGGTCATTTATATTGCACATTTTCATTTTTTACTGTATACTTGCCTCTTTGTCTGCATTTTGTATTTGTGAATATGATCACTAGTGTTTTACATTTCATTCATAACAACTTCTTCAGAGACTTATCATGGAGAACCACTTTAACTATTGTTAACATAATATCTATCATAACTCTGCTTTAACTCATTTACCAACAAAGCACTCTGAACAAATTCTGGCAACCTATTCCATCCCTTCACCACATTCCAAGCAGAAAAATTTAGCCTTAACACCCTTACTAATCACACTCTTTTACAATTTACAGGAGGGGGGGGGTTGATCTCTTGTTCTTTTCCTTCCTGCAATATTCTGAAAAGAAATTTCAGTGTAAATTTTATAAAACCCCCTTTAATAACACATGCTTCTAGCATGTCTCTTCTTTTTACCTACTGGCTAGTTTTTGAAGCCCAGGGAGTTTCAATTTATTCTCATAGCGAGCATGAGAATCTGATATGCGAGAGTGGTCTGAAAAGTTCTCATCCTCAACCATAAATGGCAACACTAATGGCAAATTTTTTTGTTTTAAGTTGATACATCTATCATAAGCATCCATGTGAAATTGCAAGTAATTCTACTAAGTAGTTTGTTTTATACAGCTGTCTGAAGTATTGTACTGTTATAAAATTCTTTGTAAAAGAAGGTTTAACACCAAAAGAAATTCATTCGAAGTTAATAAAAGTTTATGGGCACTCTTCTCCTTTGTTTTCGACGATTAAGAAATGGGCTGCCAAGTTTAAATGTGGCCATACCAGCCTTGAAGATGATCCATGTGAAGGACGTCCAAAAAGTGTAGCAAAGCCAGAAATCATTGATCGAGTGATATGGTATTGGATGACCGGCAAGTCAAAGTGCCTAAAATTGCTGGGATTATAGGCATTATAAAAGAACGTGTAGGATATATTTTGCATGAAGAATTGCAAATGAAAAAGCTTTGTACAAGATGGGTGCCATGCTTGCTCACAGCAGATCAAAAACACACTCACATGAAATCTGCGAACAATGCTTGGTGCATTTTAACAAGAATAAAACTGATTTTGTGCATTGATTTATTACTATGGATGAGACTTGGATTCACCATTACACACCAGAATCCAAATAGTAGTCAAAACAGTGAACAGAAGCCAGTTGTTCAGCTCCAAAGGAGACAAAGTCAGTTCCATCAGCAGGAAAGGTCATGGTATTGGTGTTTTGGGATGCTAAAGGCATTTTGTTTATTAATTATCTTGAAAAGGGTAAAACAATAACTGGTGAAGATCATTCCAATCTTTTAACCAGATCAGAAGAAAAAATTCGTGAGAATTTTTTCTTCTGATCTGGTTAAAAGATTGGAATGAAGAAGATGAAAGATGTTTCATCTTCTTCATTCGTGCAGAAGATGAAAGATGTTTCATTGTCCTGATGAAACATCTTTCATCAGGACAATGCACCTGCCCACAAAGGTGTTTTGGCAATGGGAAAATTAAGGGATCTGCACTATGATTAGAACATCCACCCTGTCCCCCAGATTTGGCTCCCTCTGACTTCTATCTCTTCCCAAAACTAAAACTCTTCCTCGCTGGTCAGAGTTTTTCTTTGAATGAAGAGGTGATTGCAGCTGTAGAGGGGTATTTTGCAGATCTTACTGAGAACCACTACGGGGACAGGATAATGGCACTGGAGCATCGCTGGAATAAATGTATTAGTCTTAAGGGAGATTATGTTGAAAAATAAAAATAATTTTGATATTATAAATTTGTTTTTGAATTGTTAGGCCGAGAACTTTTCAGACCACCCTCTTACTGTTTCATTAGTTACTTCTAAGTTCTCTGATGCTGTGATCAGATCTAGCACTCTCAAACCTTGTGTCCCTTCCTTTGCATATTGTCTGAAGTAATTATCTCTTAGCAGCTGTATAAATTCCATTTTCTTCCCTCCCTGTAACTATTCCTCATTCCAGTTATGCCTCTATAGTTGAATGTTGAAGTCCCTAATAATAATTGCTCATCCTGCACTCATTATGCTAATTTGCCAGTGCATGCCATTTACATTCACGCTCATACCCCTGGACTGTTGTTGCTACTATAGTTGCTGCATATTTCATCTTATTGGCCTCTATCTCACACAATATGGCTTCAAATAAACTATCCTCTGCATCCCTCTCCTATATACTCCTACTCTTTATGGGTTCATTTCTTCTGCTATCATTGGCAAAACCTTTTATTTTCTGTTTCTTGTGTCCTCTGACAATACTTAACCCCTTGCATTCTACCCCTATAATTATATTATCTTCCATCAACCAAATCTCACTAATGACTATAACTGTTTGGCCAAGTTGTACTAACCAGTGCTATGGATTCCCATATTCCCAATATGGGAATCTGGGAGAGAAGTCCATGGCACTGGACTTCTCTCCCAGATTCCCAATACTTCTGGTATTAGCATGCATAAACTACAAAATCTCCTTCATCTCATAAGCTCCTGTCCACCTTGTGTTGATTATCCAACTGGAATTAAGAACCCGGAGAGCTATATTCAGTACCATGCAATCACTTTCCCACTTAGAGACATCAAGGTTGCCTGTACCCACCCTCACCTGCATTCTCCAAAACATTTTAACTAACTCTGAACGATACTTACTTAAAGCAACTAACACCGAATCTTTTCAAATGCAAACTGTCCTACATATAAAGTTTATTTAAGTCCTTTTGTCCACAAAACTCACACATTCCTCCTACACAACCTGCACACTGACTCGTTCACAACCATATCTTAGTTTGCTTTTATCATACTGTGGAAGCAGACTAACAGTTTTTACATTTTCACCCTTCTCATTTGTAATTACCAGCAAATTCTTTCATATCTTCTTGCATACCACCCTTATTATCTGTTAGATAATCATCTCTTTCACTTTCCCTCTCTGCATCTGTTCTGCATCACCAACATCCTTAATCTAGACCCCAACAGAACATGATTTTGTCTAGCTGTCCTCGAGCACTCTTCTTATCATAGAATCACCATACAAAATTTGATCCTTATTCTCCCTCTTTTAATTTTTAAAACTTTTTAACAGCAGTTTTTATTTTCTTTTATTATAATTTCATTTTTATTGGCAAAATATTTTAGAAGCAGGCCACCCTCCTTTCAACTATTTGTGTGGCTAAGTGTGATTATGAAATGAAACTGGCTCTGCAAGCTAAAGACAACCAAAACAATTCGTCATTATGTTGCAGGTAAAAAAGAATGAATCTAAGAGAATAACTGTCATGAATGGAGATGGTATGCAGATGGCAGATGCAGAAGAGATCATTCAACTAATGAGTGTCCATCTTGCTTAAAGCTATCAACCTAATGTATGCAGCATTAAACTCAACACCACCTCTACAACACTGGGGAAAGAAATCATCATCTACATACCGTAACCACACTAGTGGCTTGTATGTAGCTGCGTTAAGTACTTTGTTTTCAAAGTGTTCCATGTAAAAATTTGCTGAAGGAGGGGATAATGGGGAACCCATAGCAGTACCATTAATCTGTTTATAGATTTTTCTTCCCCATGTAAAGTAGCTCGCATACATGGCAAATTTAAATAATTCAAAAATATCAGGAAATTTAGACTTGATTAAATCAAGAGTGTCTATAGGTGGTATATTGGTAAATAAAGAGGTGGCATCAAAGCCCCATTGGCGATTAAACTGGCCCAACAGTTAGCGAAGTCACTTGCTCCCCTTACTGGCAATTCCTCTACTTTTCTAAAAAATTCAGTCCATTTCAAAACACTTGTTAAAAATCTTATCCTAAAAAATTCAGACATAATGGTTAACTTTGATGTCGCCTATTACTAATATTACTATGACAAATCAGGACCGACAGACCATGCCTTGGACACTCCTTCACACGGGATTAGACGGAAGGAAACGAATGTGCTATTTAGGAGTTGTTACAGATATGAAAGATTATTTTTTGACTCAGCAGTGCTTCTGAAGAATTCTCCCAACCTTGACAAATATGGTTGCATTAATTTGGCAAAAATTTGGGAGACTTATCCAGAGAGCAACTCCCACATAGCTGCAATGTAATGTTTTTTTTTTCAACATTAGAGGGCATCAAAATAGCACTGTAGATCTTTTGTCCATTGCAGTTGTACTGTTTCACTCACTCACTGTCATGTGTACAAGTGTGTTGTGCTCTGATGATGCTGATTTAAAATTCAGAGAAATATAAACAATTAATAAAATATCTTTTTGATAAAATTGTTTGATGTCGTTAATACCATTAAAAAAGAAAGTCATGAATAACCGTCAACACCTAAGGTAATATATAATGTTAGATTGACTTACTACAGATCTTACACAAACTGAATATGAATGCAACAATGAGAACTGACTGGATATAAGCATAGATGCTAAAAGAATGTTCAGCTGATCTGGGTGTTCCTTTGACCTGGCTGTATAATTTGAGTCTGCACAGGAAAGATGATTTCACAGGAATGAAAAAAAAATCTATGATAGTCCCATTGCACAAGAATGGCACCAAGACTGACGTGACTAACTTTGAACTGTTGATATCTCTGGAGTCGTGGTAGTGAAGATTTTGGAAAAGTTAGGAAGAGATAGCATACAGAAATTGATTGACAGAAAATCTATACTTTGCAATGAACAGCATGAGTTTAGTAAGGGAAGGTTATATTTGAGTAATTGGGTTAAATTTATAATAACATCATAATTGAGATAGAGAATGGAAATGCATACACCATGATACTTTTGGACTTTGCTAAAAACTTCTGACAGGATTCAGCATGGAAGATCATTACATAAGTTGGAAGGTATGGGATTAAATTATAAATTACTAGCTGGTATAAGAGCATGGCTGAGTGACGGATATCAAAAAGTGGCGTATAGGAGATATACAAGTCTACAAGATAACCAGGGGTGTATTACAAGGATCAGTCCTTGGTCTACTGTTATTTAACCTTTACATTAATGATATTGGGAAGAAGTTATCAGGAGACATACAGCTATTTGCTGATGATGCAAAGATAGGCAGGATTATCTGAAATGCAACTGACAGGCAGTACTTGTAGAATGATTTGAATAAGCCGGAATTGTGGGCATGTGAAAGAACTATCAGTTCAATGTTAATAAATGTAAAATTATGCACTGTGGTGTAATGAGATATCCAATAGTGTATTATATAGTTATGAGCTTTGGTGTAATGAATAACCCATAAAGTTATGCACTTTGATATGAGATATCCTATAAGAAACAACTGACCAGGGTAGGAGTCTTGGAGTTTTAGTAGAAGTTGAAGTTCAGGGGTTAAATAGCAAAAACTGCAAATACAACTAAGAGGACAATTTTAATGCTGAAACGAACACTGACATGTAAGAATAAGGAGGTCATTTTACCTCTTTACAAGTCTTTGCTATGACCTCCTCATCTGGACTATTTGTGCAGATTTAGTCTCCTGGTTTCCCAGGTGATGCAAGTGTAGGGACTTAGAATGTAGATTTTGTGGGGAGACTGAGAATGTGTTGGCTGCAGATGCTAGCAGACAGGAGAACAATGGATGATATGATAAAAACTTACAAACTTCTGAAAAGATCATGTAGAATAACAGTAGATGGAATTTTTCATTTTATAGAGAGTAGGGAGAGGATGATAGGGCATCCATGGTGGTTGAGAATGAATATAGTGAAGAAAGGAGTAGGAGATACATTTTCTTTTTCTCTGAGAGCATTGCGTGAATGAAATAGACTGCATTGGAAGTTCATGAATGCAGATAGCATGAATGAATTCAAGAGAATGTATGATGTGTAGTGTGAGTAATATGTGGCCTCCCTTGCTCCAATGAAAGTCTAATGATAATAATTTCAATGTTTTTCATTCAAGAGTAAATGAAAAATTCTTTCTCTGCCTGCTTATTATAATTCATTTTATTAACAAAATTATTTGATTTTTTTTTACTTAATTTTAACTATTTTTATTTTCAAAACAATTCGAAGGTAAAGTCACATAAAAGAGAAGAAAAAATACTTAAGATGACTTAAAATATGGCGATCATATTCAAATGGACAGCTTGAATGGCGTACGAGAAACAAATTTATATCTACAGTCATCCAGCAAAGAAGGCTCTGCAATCAGTTAAGAGCAGACGGTAGAGCCGTCTTTGCTCTACAATTAGGTGTTGTAATAATGAATAATTTCATTATACTATAATGTGGTAACGAATCCGATGTATTTTTTTATGACTGTGCATATCATTTTCCTTATTTATGTCTGTATACGATAATACGATTACGAACCCGATATATGATTTTTTATCCTATCTTCTTATCCTTATTCTATCAGCACTGGATCAATATGCAAAATCTTATTGCATCCCCTCCCATTCCGTCTAAAATGAGTTAATATAAGGAGTATAAAATAATGGAACAATTAGTGTAGAATAATATTTTCCCCAATTATTTCCATATAAGAAAGTGTCATAATTAGCATCTTATCTTTATTTTACAATTCCACAAACAATGTTATACCACTTGTATTAATAGTATTTATCCGCTATCTATTAGGTGTGAGTTTGACTAGAAACACTTCCTGGATTAGTTAGTTATCGTATTACACTCGAAATGTAGTGTTGGACAAGGAAGTGGAACAGCTTGTTCAACCACATGTTCAATCTTCCGATGCCAAACCAACATGTGGTTGAGTCAGCTGCTTATAGTAGCTGGTGTTTGATACGCTTACACTAGTAAACACGGTTAAAATTACTATTTTTAATTGTTAATAATGAAGAGATAAGCGAATGATTAGAAAGATTAAATTTTGTTGATTTCTTGTAATAACAAAAGTGGAAGAGTGGATCAGCTTATAACATATTCACTATCGGCCTGCATTAAGTTACAAATGATAATGCAAAAAATTATTCTCATGAATCACTTTATGACGGAATGAGGACACGACACTCCTTTCAAAATCAAGAGAATTCAGATATGTAAAGAAAAATATAAAACTATTTTCGTGTATGTCATTTTTTCCTCCTTTCAACTTCCGTAGTTACTTTTTAGATACGCGAGCAGAGCCGGCGCTAGGATCTTTACCGCCAGCATGCAATTTCTATCTAAGCGCCCATGTAACGATCCGGGAGAGTGTGGTTCTTTTACGATAATAAACATTTTAATTATTTGAAATTTCTTAAATAAATTTTGACGGAACAGCCACATTGGTTCGCTAAATGTAACGAACCGGGGATGTTGACTAGGCAGAATAATCGTTAAAAATCCGAATATTCAAAAAATTCTCAAAAGTTAAAGCAAATTTTGATAAAGCCCCTTCACTTTAATCGTTGAGTATAATAATACAGGGATTATAGCCTTCTCACCGACCCGAATCGCTAACAAAATTAAAATGGATTTTAATTAAAGTTAAAATCTATTTGAACTAAAGTTTAAAAAATTCCAGCATTTTACAAGTTACTAAATTCTTACTAACTTGTAATAATTTTTATAAGTGGAACTGTCTTTTAGGAGATTAAAAGAAACTCAAGATAGATAAGAAAATAATAAAATAATTCAGAAATAATTAGAACATTTAATAAGTATTCAAAAAATAATATCTTTACAGAATAACAGAAAATAAATTAAATTACATAAATATATTTGAAATTTTTTTATTAAAGTTTTAAGGTTTTTGATTTCATATTCACAAAATTAGAAATAATGGTCTTAACGTCTGATTCCGCACATCTATCATTTTCAATAGCTATTAACGCCAAATTAACAAGCCTTTTTTGTGACATACTTGTTCTTAAGTAGGTTTTAATCAATTTCAACTTGGAAAAGGAACGTTCACCGTTCGCTACACTAACAGTTAAGGTTAATAGTATTCTTAAACCAATTGAAAAGTTAGGGAAAGGTAAATTAAGAATATCGAAAGGGCTTTTGAATATTATCCTTCCGAAAAATATCCCGGAAAGCACATAACTCGTCATATAGTTCTATTGCATTTACGTCTTTATTGTCGCCGTCCTTCAAGAGAATCTCTAAATCGTCACAATTTTTTCGTAAATCTTCGTTGTTAATTTGTAGTAATCTATACAAGAAATTGAAATTATCATAATATGTTTTTAGTTGTTCAAAACGTTCTATTATCGAACACATTGCAACGTCTAGAAGCGTATAAAACACATTCACTCTAAATTTATCTTCTGGCGACTGTGGCGTTTCGTCATGAACTCGTAGTCAAATTGTCGTGTCTTCTTTCGTCGTCGAACTTTCGTACCAGTTTTAAATTCTTGTTCTCCATCCACCTCTTCACTCAGTTCTTTTGCTGTTTTTGGAACTTCTTTAAAATTTGTATCTTATCGATACTCTTGTAAGAATATTTTTAAGTTTCGATATATTCTTAATTAAGTGTAATGTTCATATTTTTGTTTTGAAGCATTTAATCACAGGGTTTATTCTGTTAAGTAAATCATACCAAGTTATAAGAGAGCAAATAAATTTGTAGTCCTTTATTTTAGCACATAATGTTTGTGCTTCATGCTGTTTGTTTATTGATTGCCCAACGTTTGTAAGAAAATGAAAAGAAATTGTATATTTCTTGAATAATTGCAAAGAAACTAATTGTATCTGCATTCGCTTTGGCTGCATCGTTAATGATTAAATTTAGAGTATGAGCAGCACATGGCACGTAAAAAGCTCGAGGATTTTTGTTCAAAAGCAAATTTTAGAGCCCATATTTTTTCCCTTTCATATTTGCCCCTCATACCCTTCACCTCGCATGTCTTCAATGGGAATGTTCCATTATTGTTGCACATAAACCGCGTCCTGTGGAATCTGATATATCTGCAAAAAACCTAAAAAGTTTTCCCTGATCTTGACAATTCCATTGTCACAGGAAACAGAGCGAATAGTAATGGTCATTTGTTCTGTTTTACTTGCATCAGGTGTGCAGTCTAAAATTATGGAATAATATTTAGATTTTCGAACTTCTAATAAAATTGTACCTCTGATTGCGTTACTTAAAGTTTCCAATATTTCATTTTGACTATCTTTACTCAAATAGTGTACTCTATTGTTTCGTTGTAGGGCCCTTTCAACACGATTTTCCATAACGGGATCAAACTTCGCAAACAGTTCGACTAATTTTAAAAAATTGCCGATATAATTTATCAGATGATTCGCGAAAAGCTAAATTTTGGCTACCAAGGAATTTTATAATTTCAACCAAGCGTTCTAAAACACTCGTCCAATGTTTCTTTTCCATTTCATACAGGCTTTGAGTCTGGCAATCAATAGTAGTTTTGTTTTTTAAATTTTTATCAACTTCCTTCCATTTTAAGAAATTTTTCATGTGAGTTAAACTAGTCTCATGTCTATGCAAAGTTGTACTTACATTTCTCCAATCGTTATAACCTTCTACAAGACTACTTGATTCGGTAGGTGCGAAAAGTTTGCAACAAAAGCTAAAAACAGAATTTAAAGTTTCGGAATAAATGAGCCATGTTCTTAGCACGAGCTCCCCGTTTTCCATTTTTCTATTATAATACGTGTCGCCAAATTTACGATCATATGTATCTCTGGGATATATCATATTTTTCTTTTGAACAGGCCCGGTTTCAATTAAACCAACTCGTAATTTTTCATCAATATTTCCCCGTTCACCTGGATCCTCTAAATTTACAGAGACTAACAACGTGTTGATTTCATGGTCAACTACAACTAAATTTTTTCTTAACTGTTTTTCACTTAAATCATGTTCAATAGTTGCAATAGTACTTTCATGTAAACTGGATGATGTGCGCAGTTCGTCAACTCTGATTTCTGATGTATCGAGTTCATTACAATCTGCATCAGAATATTTTAATAAATTTATTAAGAGCCCCAGTTTGTTTCTTAATATCTGCTTCTTTCTCAGCATGACGCTTATGATTTTGTGCACCGGATAACTTTTGTTTAATTTTTGATTGCATTTCAATTTTATACTCACAAGAAATTATTACACAACACGACACCTAGACGAAATAATAGTCTGCACTGCGCTACTGTCAGTAGTCTACTGAGATGAGTAACATATTACACAACACGACACAGAGACGAAATAATAGTCCGCACTACGCTACTGTCAGTAGCCTGAGATGCGTACCATATGACTGGTTAGCTAGCAACAAATGTTTCGTACGAAAATTCGTTTCTGCGCATAAAAACCATTCACCGTTTCACTTTAGATAGAATGCAGTAGACACAACATTCTCGCTGCAAAATTGCAAACAGCCGGCTGATCAAAGAGGTGGCAATATACAATTTTTTAAAATTTTTATTCGGTGTATCCGGACTTATTTATTTTAATATTGATCATTCTAAGAATTTTTTGTTTTATTATAAAAATTTTGTTTCTTAAAAATGAACCGTGTCCCGGCTGCGTTTCCCCCTTCGTAGCGGCGTCCGCATGCCCGCTTCCGCCGGCCCCGACTCTATTGTTTCGTTGTAGGGTCCTTTCAACATGATTTTTCATAACGGGATCAAACTTCGCAAAGAGTTCGACTAATTTTAAAAAATTGCCGTTATTCCTTTCATATAATTTATCAGATGATCCGCGAAAAGCTAAATTTTGGCTACCAAGGAATTTTATAATTTCAATCAAGCGTTATAAAATTTCTTTTCCAATGTTTCTTTACCATTGAGTCTCTCAATCAATAGTAGTTTTATTTTTTAAATTTTTATCAACTTCCTTCCATTTTAAGAAATTTTTCATGTGAGTTAAACTAGTCTCATGTCTATGCAAAGTCGTACTTACATTTCGCCAATCGTTATAACTTTCTACAAGACTATTTGATTCGGTAGGTGCGAAAGGTTTGCAACAAAAGCAAAAAACAGAATTTAAAGTTTCGGAATAAATGAGCCATGTTCTTGGCACGAGCTCCCCGTTTTCCATTTTTCTATTATAATACGTGTCGCCAAATTTATGACCATATGTATCTCTGGGATATATCATATTTTTCTTTTGAACAGGCCCCATTTCAATTAAAACAACTCGTAATTTTTCATCAATATTTCCCCATTCACCTGGATCTTCTAAATTTACAGAGACTAACAATGTGTTACTTTCGTGGTCAACTACAACTAAATCTTCTAACTGTTTTTCACTTAAATCATGCGTCTTGTTATCTTGTTCAATAGTTGCAGTAGTACTTTCATGCAAACTGGATGATGTGCACAGTTCTTCAACTCTGATTTCTGAAGTATCGAGTTGGTTACAATCTGCATCAGAATATTTTAATAAATTTCTTAAGAACCCCAGTTTGTTTCTTAATATCTGCTTCTTTCGCAGCATGACACTTACGATTTTGTGCACCGGATAACTTTTTTTAATATTTGATTCCATTTCTTATTTTATACCCACAAGAAATTATTACACAACACGACACAGAGACGAAATAATAGTCCGCACTGCACTACTGTGAGTAGCCTACTGAGATGCGTACCATATGAATGGTTAACTAGCAACAAATGTTTTGTACGAAAATTCGTTTCTGCGTATAAAAACCGTTCACCATTTCACTTTAAATAGACTGCAGTAAACACAACATTCTCGCTGCAAAATTGCAAACAGCCGGCTGATCAAAGAGGTGGCAATATACAAAATTTTTATTCGTTGTATCCGGACTTATTTATTTTAATATTGATCATTCTAAGAATTTTTTGTTTTTATTATAAAAATTTTGTTTCTTAAAAATGAACCGTGCCCGGCGACGACGCCCCCTTGGTAGCGGCGCCCGCATGCTCTGCATGCTCGCTTCCGCCGGCCCTGCACGGGGGAGCACTGTTCCCATTATTAGGCAGTATCATTGTTCCTTTATTGAGTTCACTTATTAGAAAATGGATATGTTTAAAAAATTTACACTAGTTCAATCACCAGAGGAGCGTGAATTGAACACACTCGATGATGAAGTGAGTGCCATTTTAAAAATAAGAAATAAACATGCAGATGAAAAAGTAAAAGCATATTTAAATGTTCTGCAAAAGTATTTAGGTTTGAAAAACCAATAAGCTCACACAGAAAGAGAGCAAAAGGAACATAGACTGACACATCCAGAACCTTCACTGAACAAACCGAATACCCAGAACCATTCCCATCAATCATCAACGTCAGCCAGTCCCAGTGAGGAAAATACTCCCACTCTACTCCCTGCCCGCAAGAGAGCTCGAAGAAGGAGTACTAAATTCGTCTTTTTATCTCCCCCGAAAGCTACGTGGGAATAAGAAACTGGTGTGCAAAAAATGGTAAATGAAAAAAACAATTTTTTTTAAATTATTTTTTATTTTCAATAAATGATCTGTAACAGCATAAGTTACTACAATATCATTTAACCACAAATCCTTAGAATAACATTTTCTAATAATATTTTGCATAGAAAGACCACGACATCTCAATATTAAAAAATATACACAGTGCAAACCACACGCGACAGATTCCTTAGCTTGTACAGCTACAGTATTATAATACCATTTATTAGTGTTATATTCAGAAAGTTAACAATATCGTTTTTGGGTGGACGACCGAAGCTATCGAAAAAATCGCCGTGTTTGTCTTTAATATAGATAGCTTTCCAATGTTGTCCTAGCAACCAGGTCGGATTTGTGTTTACGACGAACATCGACCCTTGTTTTCTGATCGGCTGTTGTGACAATTCATCACGAGCACAAACTCCTAAACCCACTTTTCTTGTGGTGGGTTCTAACTCTAGTATGCTTACTAATTGATCAGTGTTCATAGCGCAGTAACACAGAACAATCCTTTGTTACGGATAACGTACACTCAAATTCTGCATAAAGAACCCCTGCGATGTTTTCAGGAAGAGGTTGAGCAAATTTAACTTCGAGTCGCACACTTCCTCTTCTTAACAGGCTGACATAGGGGGCAACGGCATTTTGATCTGGCGATAAGTCAAATCCATAGAGAACATCATTTCCCTTTACCTATTCCTCATAAGAAATGTCATTACCACAATCTCTGTTCTATTTGCTTAGCGATGTGAACAGTGATATGTAACATCTGCTGTAATGCCTTTCTTTGAAGTTCGGAGTGAAAGGTTGTGAGGGATACTGAATACCGTCAGCTGTTACAACAAGAAAATTCAGATTGAAATGATGAAAATTAAATGGATTTCCGTTGAAAGTTTCTTTGGATTTATTTTGACTTTGTGGAAAAAAAGTGTAGCCTCTTCAATTTGCACTTTAGCCTTAGAATCAGCATTTGCAGTCAGTAAACAAAATTCGGGAGAACTGCGAACCATACGAACAGTAACGTTGTTGATCAAGTACCGGTCTTGATGCATGATGTCAGCGTGTATTCGCCCAAGCATCTCCACACTTTTCGATTGGTTAATTCGAGCTTGTCGTCTAAGCATCCCACATTCACTTTTGGTAAACATATCACTAACATTAGCCACATCATCTTTAACAAATAGTTCATTTGTCAGTTGACAGATTTTAGCATCTCTGTCATAATTTAGTAGGTTTTCAATATAAGCCCTATAAGGATACTTGTCTGATGCCACATTCATTAGTTTATCTTGCAGAAAAAAAGTCAATTTGACTGAACAGGGAATGGAAAAAAATTATTCACAACACCAACTGAAGAATCTTCAATAGGTTTACCATCATTGTCAGTGATGCGCACACGAACGCGTAGGTATGATTTTCCCAAATTCAAATATTCTTCAGATGTACCTGGTATGCAAAACTCCACAGACCTCCACTGTCAGTAATGGATATTGGTTGGTAGGTGACATAAGAACTTCCTTCCACACACATGTTGACACAGGGGTGGGAAAAAAGATCTAACTCTGACATCATATCCTCAGCAAAAATTGTCATCTCGCTTGCGCTTTTTAGTATTCGTTTTTTTTCTGCTTGCTTCCTTGACCTCTCTAAAGTAATCGGCCCTGAGCCTTTTAGCAATGTTTTCCCAGCTTCTGATGCTCTGTTTATAAAGGCTAGATACAGGTACCCCTTCCAATACATCTCGTATCATATGCTGACCGGCTTTTAAGGCTTGACGACCGACAAATTGAGCTGCAGGTTTTAAAAGTGGACTTAGAAAGGAGAAGGCACTTCTGAAAATGCTACCTAATCCGTACCCACTCTGTATTGGGGCCCCGTAAATATTTGAGCCCCACCTGCCTGCATTGTGTAATATCTGAGATAATCAGTCATCCTTCACTTGTCGGAACTGTAATTTAACCATTGTCTTGCCGCCACGAAAGTGGAACATCTCGATGCTGTCAGAACGAATTTCAATGCTAATTGACTGAAATGTTCGTTTTCGTAACGGATAATAATCAGGTTGAGCAAAAACGAAGGAACACTTGAACAGCTCATAACAATGGTGCACATGTATCACCAACTACCTGTTCTTGGATTAAATCAGAATAAACAAAATATGCAGCTACACCCCTCTTTATATCAATTGATATTTCCCTGTTTGTACCTTTCAGTTTAACACCAATCTGATTAAAACCCAGTAGAAGGCCCGAGGCCTCCTTAGGAAACATCAAGTTGTAATCTTTTCGGACTGTCAGAGAAATGATGTTGTTTGGGTTCTTTTTTCCAGTAATCACAGAACTCACATCAAACACTGCTTGAAGAAGTTCAGAGGTGAATTGTAACTCCCATGGGGAATCTTGTACACTTTGTGAAATCCTTCTTTAGACTTTTCAGAAAACTTTATTTCCTGTGATGTTGTTGTTAACTCCTCGTGTTGACTCCTCATCCTCCAAATGCACGTATCATATGAAACTCATCGTAACCGGAATCGATGTTATTAAATTCTCCCGGATGATGAATTTCGGCAAGGGCAACTTCCCATTTACCTTTAAGTCTGATCTGGTAATTCCACTTGAAATTTCGTTTGCGTGTTTGTAGGAAACATTTTCATACTGGCGTTACCGGGAAAGGTTAAGTAAAACATCTTCACTACGAACTCAAGAATTATACGATGAGGGATAATCGAGCCACTTAACAAAATACTGAAGCTTTCCTTTCTGTTTGCGGTGTTTAAGTACTTGTTCGATTAGATACACGTCTTCCGGAAGTTCATTGGATATATCAGCCTTTTGCAGTTGAGGTTCATAGAACGTTCCCTCCACTATCTCTCCGTTCCGACTGCGAACTCCATATACTACAGGGTTTCTATTAATAACTTGAGCAATAGTGAACAATTCTCGTGTCCAGTTACCCAATACCCATTTCTAAATGTGTGGGTATCATCACTTAAAACCACACTATCACCTACTTGAAATTTTGGTTTGGTAGTCTAATCTTGGGTTCCGTACAAATATTTCCAAACACGATCCTCGTTGTGAAGGTTAACTTCCGAAGGAGCCGTACCGATAGTGCGGTGTGGTGTGAGGTTATAAGTATGTACAAGGGTCGGCAAAACTTTCGTATAACTTTTACTTTTAGTATACGTCATCTATTTGTAGATCTTTGTTTTCAATGTTCTGATAAATCTTTCTGCAATGGGTGCTTTCATTTCGCTCCTGGTTGTGTAGAAATGAATATTATGGTTCTTAAACAATGCACGAACTTTGCAAAACTCTTTTCCTTGATCAGTGTTTATGTAACATGGCACTTCCTCTTTAAAAATAGACTCGAAAGCATTAACAACAGTGTCTGCTAATTTCTTCAATGTTCGAACCCACGCAAATAGGGAAAAACAATCAATGCATACAAGAAGGAAACACCACCCCCAATTCTCTTTTGCATGGGATGATATATCTGTCAATTCACATTGAAAAGTATGTAAAAGTGTCGGGACTTTGATTTGATTGCATTTAAACTTTCTTCTAATGGGTTTATGTCTCACATAAGTAGGCTGTGTTGCTAACCAACTTTTCACGGTTTCATGTGGCAAATTTGTATGTTTCTGTAAAGCTTTGATACTTCCAAAACTAACTACTATATTAGGATTATAGTAATCTGCTAACTTTTCCATTACTAACAATAAGTTTTTTTCTTTGCAGGTGAAAATCAAGAACCATCACGAAAGTATCAGATACTTATAGCAGTGCTGCTAATATTGGTGTATGTTGAAATTGGCATACTCATCTGGGAAGCAGTATCAAAATCAGACAATCACACATGCCTCATCAAAGAAATGTTACGACAAGAAAAACACCACATGCATTGGTGATATCTGTAAATTCCAATTTCTGCATATTGCATTGTAAATAATATCTGTGCAATAAAATGTGTAAACTTAAATGAACATATGGTATCGTTGATGTGTTATGCATATTTAAGTAAGATCACTTTGGAAATCAAAGTGAATTCACACAATTTATTTATTTATTTAATGAACTTCAAGATCTTAATTTTAGACAAATCAAAATATTCGGATGAATTATGAATAAAATATGAATTTGATTAGATTATGAATATAGAAGAAAATACGGATGAGCTATAGAAAAAAAAGTGTTTGAGAGACACCAGCATATAATTAAATTATTCAGAAAAGCCTAATCACTGCCACCATCACGACGCTACTCTAAGAATTCCCACCCTTTAACAGGAAAGAAATACCCAAAATGTTTTGGAAAATTAGTACAGCCATCTATCGACAACCAAACTCAAAACATGACGACAATGACAGATGTGTGTCACCCTCGGAAAATTCCAAGATATCTTATCTCAAAAACATCGTCCACAATTCCATAGCCAAACCAAAACACTATGCGATATCACAGAGAGACAGTTCCCCAGAAATTTCCAAACACATAACGTCACGATTCTTATCTCTAAATATTACCCAAAACGCATTAAGCGAACCAAACACACCACGTGATGTCCCTGACAGAGGAAGGCCCCAACGAAATTCCAAACATTCCAAAATCTATAATAACACACATCCACGTCACGATTCCTTATCTTATCTTGATCTTGTTACGATAAGATAAGGAATCGTGAATGGAAAGGAAGATCTTGATCTTCCTTTCCATTCAAAACAATAACGTCACTCATTTACGACTAACAAATGACGTCACTTATCTTCATCTGATAACAACAAACATTTGCGTCACGATTCCTTATCTTATCTTGATCTTGATCTTGTCAGAAGTGTCCCACCAATCACGACACGATTCCTTATCCACTAATATAACTCCCTTTTCCATTCAAAACAAAAACGTCACTTATTTACAACTAACAAATGACGGCACTTATTGATAACAACAAATGACATCACTTATCTACATCTCATAACACACACCCACGAATCCTTATCTTATCTTGATCTTGTCAGTAGTGCACCACCAATCAGGACACGAATCCTTATCTCTAATCATCACCCATAATTCCATACGCGAACAAAACAAACATGACGTTGCACACACATATGCCCCGAGGGAAATTCCAAACATTCCAAAAGAATGACGTCATCAAATGAACAACCAATCACGTCACGATTCCTTATCTTATCTTGATCATGTCACTAGTGACTACACTACTACTGACGGATCTTCACAGACGTTGGCCAATGTGGTCTCCTCGTGGTTCTCCCCACCCACTGAATGACGTACGAAAAGGCACCCAGCTCCTTAAGGATTCTCTGTAGTGATCGCCTAGGTATCCTAAGTTTTACCGCTACTCGGCGTTGACTGCATTTCGAAGACTAACTTTTGCTCCAGCACAAGCCAGTGATTCTCATTTGCGTTAACAGTTTGTGGTCTCCCCGAATGCCCTTTGAATTGTGGCAGAACACTCCCGGTACGTCAGAACCTCTCGATTAAAGCAATGGTCATACTATTGATTGGAGCACGCTTATGGAAACGACGAACAAACTGCTCACAAACATGTCGTAGGCTTGGACCATTTCTCTACCAACTCCGTATGAACGAAAATAATGCTCAACAATAAGTCTGTTCTTCTAACCGTCAACACCATAAATGCAATGGCGTACACCAGAGCTGTCAAAAGCACTGCCCGCGGGCCACATGCGGGTTGATTTTCACGAGAAAAAAATAAAAACAATTTGATCGAATGCGTACTAGATATTTTAATTCAATCACTAATCGATAATCGCGATGTTAATTTTATATGGTGTTTACATCACTATATATCCACGTGTTTTTCAAATATTAGATGTGTCAAAGAAGCGTTCTTACACTATTTGTTCAAACGAGCATGCTCTGGAAACTCACGGGGAACGTGAGCGCGCGATTATTGTTGTTTGTTTGTTCAACTATCGAGGTTATGTCGCTGCTGCTCACCAAATTACTATATATACGTATTATGATGCGGCCCTCGGATTACCAAAGGTTGGACAGTCCTACTACGCTCTCTTCTATTAATATATCGCAGTCGAACGGTATATCTCATACTGCGTGTACTGAATAGGGTGTTGTCGAAGTTCAGTACTTTTTTTTTTTCTTTTGCGCGATACCGTATAGAGATGTAGCGAATGCAAATAATGAATTGCCGCTCTTATAATACAAACGCCAGCTGATTGTTTTCTTTATATCGTGCTGTTTTTTTTTTTTTTTTCTGTAACTGGTACATAATATATTTGACAATGGCGAATGCATCGCAAATTGCGACACGGGTTGCCAAGTGTCAACTAAAATTGACATAAAAGACCGCATTTCGAAATTTCCCTTAAATAGTACTACTAGCTAATCACGTTTAATAAGTTATAACTTATGTATTTTTGGCTCTTCGGCTTTACTCTATGATCACCCTGTACTAACTATTTATTCTGTAGAAATTTTCAACTTTTCCGACAGGTAATCGATTTTGATTTTATTCTGTCATGTCTTGCATCCAGTTTTGGTTACAAGTAACGTTACTATCTAAATTATCGAATATTATAAGAATTATACGGTATTATATGTTCAGTGGCATGCAAGCATGCAATTATTAGCATACCAAGTTACAAAGTAGCTTTAATTTCCTAAAATGAGTAGCAGAACTCCTTTAGCTAGCATGTCCTTAAACACTTAGATGTAATTAGTTCTCTATTTGCTGGTCTCTTTTGCTAGCTGTCAGTGAATTCATATCTCATATCCGTTTCTTTCAGATTGCTCAGCAAATTTAATTTATTTTCTTTGATTATCAAGTTAGGTACATGTACTGTCTTCTTCTTCTTCTTCTTTTTTTAT
This sequence comes from Typopeltis vanoorti, assembly GCF_054136105.1. Classification (NCBI taxonomy): domain Eukaryota; kingdom Metazoa; phylum Arthropoda; class Arachnida; order Uropygi; family Thelyphonidae; genus Typopeltis; species Typopeltis vanoorti. The sequence goes on along the minus strand of NC_143567.1, from coordinate 17,238,278 downwards.
TTCCCCAGAGTCAAAGATTAATTTTGACAGCACTCTGAACCGAACCACTTAAAATCATATTCTAATATTTGTATTGGTTTATGATATGGTCGAGATATCTTGTGCACAACAGACACGCGTTTATATCTGTCATTCCTAACGTTCTAAATAACGCGTGTATGTTTATCCTGTGCTAAGCGCTTGCCAGACGAAGATAAAATGTAGATGTACTACCGTAAACCATGCAGACGATCAGTAATCGTTATTACATTAATTTCAGAATGACTGTAAGAAAATTGTACACTCCCCATCGCCATCTGTATATATTTATAGTTTATTTGTTATATACAATGTTCACATAAGTCTTTCAAGCTGAGTACATACTTCGCGATCAGCAACTGTTTGCTGGTAAAATTCATGCAACAAGCATTCATCCTTAGGTTTTATAAATAAATGACGAGCAAAAAAGAAGTATAAAAGAATTTTCTTTTTAAATTATAAAGAATAAAAGAATTCTCTTTACCTCATTTGTCACTAGTGGCTTCTTTAGATTGCACGCAGCCAAACCGCTTACTTCATTTTGAGCAGACGATTTTGTGAAATAATTTTTAAGCATCAATTGTATACGCACTTATTTTCATAAAATTTTAAGCGTCTGTTAGATTCACTTTGTTGATTCATCTATAAATATATAATATCTTTACTTTCTAAACTCACTTTAATAAATATTCGTATTCAGGATCCTTATAAAATGAATTAGGGCATTTCAGCTCTTTCAGTTGAATCGAATTATTTGAAAGAACTCAAGTAAACAAAGTACTTCGAGCGGATACGAAGCAAACAACTCAACTGTGGTGGACGATATTTAGTAAAAATTTGGTATTTAGCATCTTTGCTAAGATTTTGTCAGATGATCTCAATTTTCGTTAAAATCGCGACATTTGCATGTGGGAAATTAAGCATAATATTTTAGATCAATAAAAAAATAATAACTTCGCTTTTTTGGATAGAATTTAATAAAATTTTATATTTTTGGATATCTGCTAAGATTTCTCGTATGATCCCTTTGATTTAAATCAGATTACTGTCAGTCATAATAGTATTTGGTTGTTGTTTTGGAATTACAGCCAAAACGACTTAGGCTAAGTCAGTGTAATGTGTCTGTAATTTACGTGTGTTCTGGCCGATTTTTCTGTTTAGGAGGTTGAAAACCCTCAGTTTCTATTATATATATATATAAACAAATGATTGCAGGATGTCATCACATTATATTAATAGTGGAAAGAAAGTGTCACGTAATAATTATAATTATAATAATATATTGTATACGTAAAAACTATTAATGTCTAAAATTCATACTACTGATAATTCATTTTCTTTGTTTGCTGTGCTGAATATTTAATGGCATCGGTGCCCCCCAAAATATTTTTTCTTTTTCTTCCTCATAAAATCGTTCTCTTTCTGTGTGTCTGTCTCTCGTGTGTGCACCGCCCGCTCGGTGTGCGTTGTTTCAAAGTGAATGTGGAAAGTGAATTATCCGTTCCTTCCCCTCTCATTCTGTTGCTTTTTATCGTTCGTCTCCGTTGGTTCCAAGAAGGTATGTGCAAAAGTGGTGTGGCAGACGTGTAATAAATATTAAAGAGCCTTCGAACTTGGAAAGTCCCACGCGAGACATTCCGAACGGGAGACAGACTGGTTTGGGTGGATTTTGACTAATGGAACTTTTTCACTGTTGTTGTGTTATCGACCTCGTGACCTAGCAAACAAATTCTTTTAATTCTATGGGAAAAAAAAATTTTTTTTAAATTCTAAACACGATGCGGGAATTAAAGGTCAACCTTAAAAGCGACATTGAACGTTCACACCCTTTGTCGATGAATCGCGCTGGTATTAAACTCTTATATTATGATCTTAGGATAATGCAAACATCGACTTTTGATGGCTAAGTTGTCACTGTTAAAAAGAACAAAGACAGTTGTAAAATTAACGAATAATCAATGTCTCTCCTCTAGAAACAGATATGATTAATAATCACATTTTTTTTCTCCCAAAGAGCCTTCACAGCAGCAGCAACTTAAAGGGAAGACAGGCAACTGCAATGCCCTTTGCTTCAGAAAGACCTCAGTTCGTCTGGCATTGCGATGAACATTTATAAGAACTTCACAACTTCTAGAGAGCTAGCTGGACTCGCAGAGAAAGGATTCTTTCACATAGAATGTCGGGACAGAGGCAATTGTTATGGTAACTATTGGTAACTGTGATGTAATGTGAACAATTACAATCTCTCCCTACCCTTTTTTTGTTTGTTTGTTCACTCAGATCTTCAGCGTTTCTTTGTCAATAGTTGATTTTCATATTTTTCCCTACAAAACCAACAATTTCATCCTACCTCAACATATTAGGCACACCACTATCTCATAGACAGTTAACTTTTTTTTTTTTTTTTGCTGCTGATCCCATCTGCATTCTCTTTTATGTTTATAAATGCGTGTGTTCTTCGGACTGGTTTTTCCTGTTTTGCGGAATGAAAAATTCTTCAATCTCTATATAAGACATTTGAAAGTCTCGATAAAGGTTCCTCTCCTCCTGGGCAGGATTCGAATCCAGTTCTTTCCAACCTAAGGACATCGTCGATGAGGAAGAGCTACAGTTATTAAACTAACACTTACAGTGTTGAACATGACACGGCAATACTATTACTATCCTCGGTGCACTTCTGACCTAGCGCAAGCTAAATCACACTTCAAATAATATTCAGGGATCCCTCCTGTTTCATATTTGCGTTATTTCGCTTTTCCTCTGCAATGATTAATAGGCAATAGCGCCGAACCATAACAAAGGTTACTTCCTTTCACTCCACAATCACATCACACTAAATAAATAGCCAGAAACAGCTAAATATGCATTTTAGAGAGGTTCATAATTTTAGTCTTTTTGTTATATAGTTAATGATCACTACTAGAACTGTAAACTAGTGCAATAGAAGACCCGACAATATTATTTCTCTCTTTCGGTATGTATATAACTCGTCATCTTTCAAGCTTAGGGTTGTTTACAATTTTTCCGTACTCTGTTCACTTGTAAAATTTAGTATTACAGGTCTATGTACTTTTTGCAATGATTTTGTAATGGTGGCCTGGTTGGCCAAGTGGTTAGCATATCCGCTCTCCAGCCAAAAGGCTGCTGGTTCGAATCCCCCCATGGGCATGGATGTTTGTGATTGTCTGTGAAAATCCTAGTTAGTGATGGTGATTGGCAGTAGGTGGCGTGGGTTTAGATGATGAAGGTAGTTGCGGTTAGTGGAGACGGAGAGTTGTGGAGTAGGTGACATCCCTCGATGAGTCTTTGAACTCCCTAGAGGTGTCACGCAATAATAATAATAATTCATATTTCGAATCTAATTACCTTTAGGTATTTCGTAAATGATGTGGTTCATATTTGTAATTAACGAAAATAAACTTTTCTCTAATTATAAAGCAATCGGACCAATGACATTTGACTATTTTATTTATCCACGATATATAATCTGGTTTAAAGGGAGCCTTTCAGTTATTGGAAGGGGTTATGAAAAATAACTTCCTCCCCTTTCCCAACTTTGAGTAGGATTAATTACTTTTTATGATCTTTTTTTTATAGTAATCTTATGGAAGATTATAGGTTATTTCATGTAATCTTCATGGAACTCTGATGTAGAATTCCTACCGGGGGCTTCAGACAGGCTGTCAAAGCGGGCAGAAGAGCTTGGATTTTGCTTCAGTGTCTCCAGTGTAAGATATTTGTTCTTTGGACTGAAGACATGAAAAGCAGTGTATTATGTTAGTAGAGATTTATTGCAAGATTTGAAGAAAACGAGAAATTTTGGAACGAATGCGGATCGAGGGTTGAAGTTTCAAAGAGATATACTAAAGGTGGTGAAGACGATACAGTGGATTGTGGAATAATGAAAAAACACTAGTAAGTTGCAACGAAGAAGTGGTTATGCTATTATATAAGCCCTTGATTCGACTGCATTTGGATTCGATATCTTGGGTTTAAAGAAAAGAGATAAAAAAGAAAGAAAGAAAGTTTTTCGTCCCATAAACTCAACAAAATCGACCATAGAACCCACGCTATTACAGACAATAATATATCGTGCTAAGGTTATGGACCATGAGATGGCAACAGTTGTCAATCGTCGCTTCATCTGATGCTGCTTGTTTTGGGCCAGCTATCTCTGATTGGCCTGGTGGAGATTGAACTGCTCACTCAGTCTCCAAAAGTTAGTGCTAAAACGGCCTCGCTTACTCCTTATATGGAAATAAGAGGATTTTTTTTTTGTTGTTGTTGTTGATTTTTAGCGTTTAGTAGGGTCTTCCAAAAATTGTAAGAGAGCAAAAAAATTTTTATCGCTCGTATTTCATCTGGGCATAAAGATGAACATGTAAGTCGACTAGAAAACACTACTAGGATAACACAGTGTTATCTTCATGTATATGACTTCCATAGGTCTCAGCGTTTCAAAAATCAGAGTAAGTAGAACATCACATGAAGATTTCTATCGATATCAGACTTTGAATGTAGGAATTTTGGGCAACAGCGGTAGTCACCAGTTGATGATTGCATCGATACATACCCTGCTCTTTAAAGTCAACAGCATTCACATGAATGATCAATGCACATGACTCTTCGTTCCACTGTTAAAAAGTATTTTCAACATCGCTTTGGTGTCAACATGTAGTGGGTATCCTGTACGATTGCACTCAGTTTATTTCCGATGTCTTCCGGATGCCAGTTATCTATGTATCATTTCTGAATGACGAATTGTCGTTACTTTCAGATGATATACCTATGGCTACTTGGTCGGTATCGTACGTACTTCCAATATTGTGGAACTCTTGTATATTTTTTCCGTGCACTGTAAACAGATTTCATTGGTTTCTCTGTCCAGTGGATCAACCATGGTGAATCCCCCCCCCCCCGATACAATCCCTCTGTGTATCGTGGAGTCATTTGACGAACAGTAGCGTCTGCAGTCCTGTCGCTTCTAACTTGTGGTTCGATGAGGCGTGTCTAGCGTCTTCGCATGACTACTCTCGGTAGGGCTTCGGTTTTCAAGGTACAATCTTAATTGGCTCTGGTTTCACTATGATCATCGTTGTCTAGATAACGCAATAATGGGATAGCTTATTTTGAATTAGAGTGGAAGTAACTAAAGCCATGAGATAAGTATCTTATTGCTGTTAACTACGTTTGTTCTAGTTAGTTTGCACGTTTTGCGAGATGAAAAATCCTGCCATCTCTATATGAAACCAGCTAACTTACATTCAGAAAAGCTATGATATGAATATGATAATAATAAACATTTGCTCATTGTATTTTACATAGTATGAATAGCTTATATTAGGAAAAGTTACGACATCGAGTCTTGAGGCCAATTGTAGCATTTCACGAATGATTTAATCTTCTTCTTCTGCAGCTTCTCCCTCTTAAGTGGGGTCACTGTTGATGATGAGTCTCCTCCACATCCTCCTGTCTTGGGCTGTCACCACATCCAAGTTCTTCATCCTCAAGTCCTCTTCTACCAGCTTCCTCCATCTCTTCTTTGGCCGACCACGCTTCCTCCTTCCTTGCACATCCATCTGCATGACCCTTCTTCCCACATATTCGTCCTCCCTCCTTATCACATGACCAAAATGAATCATTATTAAATATTATTAAATCACGACTGATTTAATAATATTGAATATTATCTGTTGGTCTATTCAAAGAGAATATTCAACAGGACAGACTCGTGAAAAATTGAAATAAAATTAACGAAAGAGCTAGAAAGTTTTAAAATACTGAAAAATAATATATATTAAGATTAATATAAGAATAAAATATAACAAAATATAATATAATATAAAATAATATAATAAATATAATAATAATAATATAATAAAATATTGAAAAATCATATTATATAATATTAAAAGAATACTAGCCGGCCTGGTTGGTCGAGTGGTTAGCGAATCCGCTTTCCAGCCAAAAGGCTGCGGGTTCGAATTCGGCCATGGGCATGGATGTTTGTAGTTGTCTGTGAAAATACTTGTGGTGGTGGGCGGTAGATGGCGTTGGTGTAGTTGCTGTTCTTTGTGGGTTTAGTAGAGCAGGTGCCCTCCCTCGATGAGTTTTTGGACTCCCTGGAGGTGTCACGTAATAATAATATATATTAATAATACGAGGGGTTCTGATAAATGCCTAAAATGATAATGATGGGGTTAAATGGTTTTAAGATATGTTCTTTCTTGTGGTTATATCAGTTGCTTTAATATTATTTTTGTTCTAGGTGTTTATCAGAACTTTTCAGCCCCCCCCCTTCGTATGTATATATATATATATATATATATATTGTTTCTTTTCCCTGTAGATTTTGATTTTGCTTGAACTCGATGACATATTAGCATATTACATATCCTGTAATTCATTGGTAAAGTAAGTATATAATTGCAATTTAATTCAAGATACATTTATGTTTTTTTTTTTTTTTTTTTGAGAGGAGCGGATGGGGAAGCGAATGCACTTTTAAATGCACAGATTTTAGTGACTACAAGCACGAGAACAAAGTCCAACATGCTTTATATGTCTAGTTTCGGGTGGTTTGTTACCATTTTACACAGCAGCGCACTACTTTTTCTGGCATTTACTCCTCTTTCGTCCTACTTCCTGAATTCGAAAAAATTCGGACGCCGATGGCAGGGGGGAAGGGGAAGATAAAAAAACTTTGTATGACAGAGGGAGCACCCGAGATGTTTCTTGCTTGGGTCGTCCACTTAGTCCATGACCGGTATTGTACAGTCACATGTATTGATGGATAAATATCCATTGAATGTGATGAGTCCGGAAAGCTTTACAACAATTGTGAGAAATGGAGAATGAACAGCTGGTGCACAATTTAGCGAAGAATGAAGATATTTTACGAATGAACCTGTCTCCAGATGAGATTTCTTACGGGTGCAGACTCATTCAAAGTATCCTACGGTTCTTGACCAAAATTATCCTACTAGTGCGTACAAGCATAGGGAAGGAAGCGATCTTTTATTATTTTCTCTTAATATTTGTCAATTGTTCATAACCAAAACTAAAATCTGGATTCGCTTCTACTTAAAGATATGATTCCGTGGGACTTTGTTTTCCTTTTTTTCCTCATATGAAAACTTTAAAACGCAAAGATTTGTTTATGCTGATACAGGTAAACAAAATTCGCCGACAGTGTCTTTGTGACGCTGAAAACTTTCGGGAAGTAATGGCAGTGATAGTACTGTTATAATGAGAAAGGCAACAGATGAGGTCTGTTTTGAAAAAAAAATTATTAGCCCCTCTCATCCTATTTCTCCACACTATCTATCTGTGAGTTCAACATTTTGGTGTTCACATCTCCAATCTCGTGATTTGATGAGATTATTTTGTATGTGTGTATATATACATAACTTTTTTTTTTTTTTTTTTTGTGAAATATTGGGGATAAAACAATAGTTTTATAGGATTTCAGTGCATCGCATAAGTGTTTTGATTATCATTATTACTCACCAGTCTTCACAGGTATCATTTGTAATGGATTTAGCGAGATTTCCATGAGCAAGGTGAGGGGTGGGGGGAGAATACGCACCAGAGTTGTAGCAAAAAGGAGCATCCATATCCGTTGCCATAGGGTGTGGGCCTGCAAGCGCGGTGGCGTTCGGTAAAGTCAATTAATTCCTATTGGATTAGAATCCCTCCTTTTCGGCTTATTCGAAAAGGTGGGATTTTTGTTTCGTTTCGTCTCACACTGTTAGTTTGCAGTGAAAACATCACGGCGAGTTGTACTGTTACCACAAGATAACCGGAGGGCTTCATGTGACTTTATTATTATTACGTGATACCTCCAAGGAGTTCATGGACTTATTGCGGGAGGGCAATCCACTCTACGCAACCTGACATCTTAGTTTCTTGGAAGCAAATGTACTTTAAATCACATATTATTTTAATACAAAATAATATGAAAAAAATTAACGTATAATGCCTTTAGTTAGTGAACTCTTATTAACAGCGTAACCTAACATTCTCTTAAAAATTTACCATCACTTTCCATTTTTATTATGCCTTGTAGCAGACGCGCTGCATACCTCTTTCAATTAGCTGTTTGACAGGTGCTAGAAAGATGGCGGAATTAAAGTTAAGGTTTCAAATGTACACGTGGTTGTTGTTTGTCTACAGATAGCATTTGATGAGGAACGTTTCTATGGCCACTAGCTCCTCCCCATTGCTAAACACACACCGGTTTACGCACCAATCACCGTTTTCTCTTTAGAGGTGTGGTCGTAGTGTGTTATTCCAGACTATATATATTCGTAGACGTCATTTCGTTCGCGTTTCTCGTGGCTGAGTTTTTTTAAGTTGTAATAATTTTCCAACAAAATGTGTGGTAAGTTATACGCATGAAAACGTGTTAATGATTTTTCTTAATAACTTTCATGAAACAGTCTTTCCGTAATTAAGAAAAGTATACGTGTATATAGTTTTAAGTCGGAATATAATTTTTATTGTATACAGTTTTGCCAATTTTTGAGAATTAACTGGTTCGATTGAACTGCTTACCTGTCAGTTTAGTTACACGTATACCGGTTTTCGCTAGTTTAATTTGATCGTAAAGTTGCATGATGATTTTTGTGGCTTATTTTTGCAATTTTGGATTGCGTTTGATAATTTCATTTAGGTTAGATATTAAAAATAAAGTGTTGCCAGATTAGTTATTATATTTTAAATATAAAAGTATATATTTCGAGCACACTATATAATTAATCGTATTAGTTCCTTATAAAGTTAGAAATAGTTATCCATCTTATATAATTTCCAAAGTTTAAGAAGCCTCGCTCACACGCACACAATAAATAAAAATAAAATTGTGGTATCGTATGGTAAATGTCATAAGTAAGTTTTCGTCATAGCAATCTGAGGGATGGTGGGTTCCTGACAGCTTACTTGGATCCAATAGAAATTGATTCTCTAGGATGCTCAACAACAGCACTTGCTGGATTGCAGGATTATTTTGTAGCACATGCTGCGAAATAAGGCTGAACACTGAGTCACACAAATAACTACGTATTAAATAATATTTTACCTCATCAGCATATTTACGATGCTAGTGTAAGTAAATAAATAAAAGTTTATAAGGTTAGGAATGTATCAGCATAAATTCTTGAGTAATACATCTTGATAACTATTATCAGAATAAACAGGGCATATTTAATGCTTGCATACCATTAGCCAAACTTTAAAAAGTTGAATGGGTTTATAGGAAAAGAGAGAAATTTCTATTAATGAAGTATGAGTTTCACTGTGATAGTTATATTACTGATTGAATGAGATCTACCTTGGTGAATCTGTTGTCCCCATGATTTTAAAGTAATATTAATAATAAGAAATGCAGAACAATCCCAGTCTGCTCTGTTGTATGAGAGGAATGGTCCCATTTGATGGCAATGAGGTTTAGAAAATTTATCAAGTTCCTCATTATCCATCGAATGAAGTAATGTTGTTCATTGCAGAATTACAAGACTAATTGTTGATATTCATACAGTTTCATTTTCTCTGATGTTTCTTCATCAACCTGAAATCCATAATACTTTATTTGTGTACAGTGGTCCATACATATGTAAAACGACTTATACAATTGGCATTTTTTGTTTTTTTTTCATTATTTTGGTAATCTTTTATGTTGCCTTTGTTCCTTTTACAATGTTCTGAGCTTGTGTGTTTCATTAATTTTGCACAGCACTTATTTGATCCCAAGTGCTTTTTATGCTCGATAAGACTGAAACTGGCATAAGATTCCTTGACCAGTGTTCATCTAATGAACACTAATAATTACTCCTTCCTCTGTATTTCTATAATAAAATCTTTTGGCAATTTTGCTTAATTCTTTCTTTCATTTCACTTATGCTTTGCAATGCAGCTTGATATTATTTATTTGAAATATACTCAATGACTCAAACAGCCTTGATCTCCCTACCAAAAACAGGTACAAACTTGTCATTCACTCAACTCTTATTTATATATATATATATATATATATATATATATTATTTTTTTTTTTTTTTTCTTCTAATTCTTCTTTTCATTAATAACATTAATAATGTATCAGTCCCTTATATCTTTCTTGGTTAACAACTTACTTTTGGCAGTAATTTTTGGACAGTACAACCAAGTAGTAAGTTTGCATTTGTTTTGTTTCATCATTTCTTTCTTTAAGATTTATTCTGTGTTTGTCATGCTAGAACAACTTTCTATTATTGTTTGTAATCTTTCATTAGGTATGGCAAGTGGTTATTTCACACAAGGAAGTATAAAACCTGAAAATGAAATTGAAACCAAGGCAGGACCACAAGAACAGCTAAACTTGCATTCAAGTCAATAATCTTTTTTTAGGTCACTAGTCCAAGTGTGTCTTATAGCTTTTGTCTGTTGGTTTATTTCCTATGTGACCTATATAGGTCAAGACTGAAGGTTCATTATTCCTCAAAAAAAAAAAAAGAAAGTGAGAAAGGACTGTAGTTAATATGTAATTCTTCTGTTTTTACAGTATTAATATAAATTTTATACAGTAATAAATTAATTCTTAAAAAAGATAGCGGTATGAGTAATCATATTATTCATAATTATATTTTTAATATTTTATTCAAAATGTATTGAAAATGGCCTTGCATTTGTGTATTAGACTCGAGGATTACAGCAACATAATTGATTTAGCTTTGTTAGAAAAGATCACCTGTTTTCTACATAACCTACTTAACTGCATTAGCACTTCTCCAAACAAAACTTTTGGAGGATCATGTTATTAAAAATTGTATTAGTGCATTATCAGTAACCATTATATATTATTTAATAATGAGATGCTCCTCTCCAATAATATAATGCAGATGATATGCAATTGGGGAGGTTAGAATGAAAGTTTATAGGTTGCAGTTTTTTAGTTGAGAGGTAGAAAAGAGATAATTAAAAAAGAAAAGAGATGTGAGAGAAACATTTCAGTAAAGGCATTTTTATATAGTAGACTCTGACAGGAGAAAAGAGAACAAGCATCATCCTGGAAGTTATGTAAGAGTAGTGAGATTAACAAGTGTGTGGATGAGATTTTCAAGCAAAAAACTTACTACTCACCCCATTGATCACCTTCCTTATACAACTTTCAGGTATGGTATTCTGTTTTGCCTTTCCCTCTACTTTATAAAGTCCTTTTTCTGCATTATTCTGATAACATAAGTTGAAGGATTTGTATCTCTACAAGGCTGTGCAGATGACAAGTCTTATAAACAAGGAGCTATACAAGCTTGCAGGCTTTTGCAAACATCCATGCCCAAGGTGGGATTTGAACCTTTTGGTTGGAGAGCAAGGATGCTATCCACTCAACAATCAAGTCGGCCTTCTAAATTTCTTGAATCTATCATCATACCCAATATTCCAGAGACACTAGATTACCTTAGTTTTTATGTAGACTGAATCTGTAGCAGTCTGTATGAAGTGTCTTCCCCCCCCCCCCTCTCATAATTTCTATAATTCAGTGTGGTGCCTTAGTTGGTAATGATGCCATATGAATGAGAATCCTTTCTGTTACTTGAAGAACCTTCAAGTAATTTCAACAGAAGGTGAGCTAGCTGGTCAGTCTTCATATGGAGGTAGCAGAGGGTTCTTCCTGAAAACTTGGGTTTTTCATCCTGTGAAATGGGCCATCTTATTCAAACACCACTTTCTTAGCCATAATTGTTTAGCTATAATTTGAAACAATCTAATATAATGCAGTTCTCTTGCATTTCTAGTAGTGTAGTCCCTAAATTTTGGGTCCTTGTCTACCATTACCCTTTCTTAACTTCAGGTCACTTATTTTCTCTGCCTACTGCATCATCAATTGCATGTCGTCTTGCACATTTCAAAATGTTGTACTTCTACGTATTGTTAGATTTAATCATCTATGCACGGTCTATTCAATCATGGACAGCTGTAGCTCTTATTTCACTATTCATAGATCTTCCCGCCTTTTCATTATCTATAAACAGCTATATATACATTTTTTTTTCCCATTAACATAAGTTGAACAATAATAGCTCTAGAACAGATGCTTTTAGCACATCATGAGTGGTGCTCCTTTTCCAGGATACTGCTCACTCCCATATATAACTCAAAGCCAGCCAGCTAGTTTCCTATCATATACTCTAATATTTTTATCCAGTTGAAATTTGTCAAAGGCATTTGCATCTAGATTTATTATTTTTGCATTCCAGTACACTTCTTTGTCTAATACGTTTATCATGCTCTTTTAATATAGAAGGAAATTGCTTAAAAACCCATGTTTTATCCTTTACAGAAAAATTCTGTTATTAACCTAATACTAGCCACCTTCACTAATAGCTATTAAAATTTATTTTATTACAATGGAATGAATGTTACTCAACTAGATATTGCATAAGAAATGGATTTAAAAATTTTTTGAAAGGTTTGCTGTTTATCAAAATGAGTTTTTTGCACCTGAAATCCTGCTGCCTTAAGTACTAAATAATTAGAGAAAAGAGTATTTGTGTCAGTGAAATTATTTCCTCGTGTCCCAGTTCCCTGTGTCCCTGGTATGTGTGCAATTTGGTACCTTTATATAAAGGAGGAAGTAATGATGCTGCCTAAAAAAAAAAAACAAGGACAGTATTTGTTGACTTACAACATAACTGTTCTTACATCATAATGAAGTGCAACGTGGTTGTAAACCAGACACTGCCATTTAGATCTTATTTTCATCTCAACTTAAGTGTGTTATTATTGTCATGTGGCTTTTCATTGAAACACATGGTTATAATAACACTGAAGGGATTGTCATCTTGCCTATGACTAATAATTAAACTTTGGGGATGAGATTAGTAAGAAACGTAGGTTTTTATAATGCATTTTTAGTGAGCTATATAAAACCAAAATTTATATTAGAACATTAACACATAATCTAAGGTTAATTTCTCTTAATTTTTTTAACTGCGATATTTTAAATACATAAAAATTTGATTTAAGTTAGAAGATTAACAATGAATTATTTATAATTAAAAGAAACACACGTATTAACCGCAGTGAAAATTATTTAATTGTAAATATTTCATCCTAAGTATCTTAGGACATCATCATCAGTACAGTAGTTTAAACAATAATAGGAATAACATACAGTTAGGTGCATGATTACAATAGAATCTCATTAAACGTGCATAACATGTTACAGAAGTAAAAAAAATAAATAAATAATATTTATTTTTCGCTTGGTTGAACAGCGGGAAGGAGTGATGACAAGAGGCCATCCCTGGAAGTTACAAAAAGAAACTATGAGCAAGAGGGTAAGGAGTGGTTTCTTTGCGTGGAGGGTGGTTGAACCGTGGAATGCATTGCCTGATGGAGTGGTGGGAGCGAGAACGGTCAATGAGTTTAAAGAGTGGTATGATAGACTTTGTGTTTCTTAGGGGGGGGCCTCCCCTCAATGAGTCTTGACAGACTTTATGTTCTTAGGAAGGACCTCCCACGAATAGTCTTTTGACTCCATGGAGGCCTGAATAATAATAATAATTAATTATTTTACACAATTTTGTATGACAATTTCCCATACTTTAGGAATAGTAAGAACGTCATTACGGTTTAAATTTGGTCTGTGTAGTAGGGCTTCAGAACTTTCTTTATATAAATGTTCATGTTTATATAAAAGATCTATGTAAAAGTTTAGACTTTTCCCAATGGATCCTATGGCTTGGATTTTCAATTCTGTGTTGAGAGAGGCCAGATTTCTGCGGTTTAAATTTTTTTTTACTTCTGTAACACGTTACGCACATTTGATGAGATTCTATTGTAATCATGTGTCCTAACTGTGTGTTATTCCTATTGTTTAAACTACTGTACTGATGATGTCCTGAGATACTTAGGATGAAATATTTACAATTAAATAATTTTCACTGTGATTATGATTTCACCACAGGTTTCGTTATTTAAAAAAAAATGAATTATTTAATCTTGTAATTGTTGCAAAATAACTGAAGACAAAGGTATTATCATAGCACATCTAACATCAAATACCTTAAGGACTGTTCACATCTGTCTTTTTCAAGTAATATTTCAAGTAAAAGCATTTCTCCGTGGTTTAACACAAGAATAAATAGTTCAGTGACACCTGAAGTTTTGCTAACTTGCAAGACCAGTCTACTGTCTGCAAGAGACTTAAATTGACACCGCTAAGCAGCTTCATAAATGCCACTTAATGTGATCCACATAGTCTGCCAATACTCAATTTACAGATCAGAATTTCATTGCAATATTTCTTTACATTCTGTAGCTACATTACTTGAATAATAATAGAAATCTTTACTTGTTAAAAGAATGTTTTGTTTTGTTTGCTTCATTAAATTTTTAACATTCTGTAATCAAAGACCTAACAGTTTAGAGGAATTATTATTCTTGTTATAACAATAAAAAATTTCTTTTAAACAGCTTGTATTCAGGAGGGAGGATTAATTTGTAATGAAGAATAAGTTTTCCATGAATTTCCTAAACAGTTTTAATTTAATTAAATATGAAATAAAAATATAATTGGATTGGATTATACAAATGACCAATCAATCTAATTGGAAGTGGCAACCATACTGTCTTCATTAATGGAAGATTGATACTAGAATGCCAGATAAAAATATGATGTATAAAAAAAAAAGAAAAATCTTTTGATTTAAAGATTTTAAGTTAATGCTTTTATAATGATATCAACAATCCTGCTCAGCTGTGGTGCTAGTCCTTTTCCATTCTACCTCTTTATCAAGATATTTTTTCTCTTCTTTCTACCTAATTTGAAGTGTTGTTTGCAATGTTCTGTAATCAGAACATCTGAAGTCCTAGTGGTTGAGAGGACTAATAGTTATGTCACTTTGGTTCTTTGCTTTAGAGGCATGCAGCTCTAGTTAGCCCATTCAAAATCACATGTTTAGCAGATTTCCATGTTTGTTTCCTTTATGCCATATTAGTGAACCTAGTGATAAGCTACTAGAACCATAAACGCTACATGGAGTTTAAAAATTAGACTTTTTGTGGTTATGAGACCATTGGTACCTTATTAATATAATCCTGCCTGCTAGTTTCACTAACGATTGTAGCTTTGTCAAGGCTGAACGGTACACACACAAAAAAAAATGAGAGAATACAGAAACATTACTAACTGTTAGGCAGTTAAGTTTTTGAAACTATGCGTGACAAGGGTGCCATACTGAAAGATATATGGAAAAACTTAATCAACTCACTCAGTTTAACAGAACTACAATACGCAAAAAATCATGTAACGCGTGTGCATACAACACATATCCATGATACTGACTGAAGCTTCTCAACACATGCACGCATTGTCATACATAGCTTCAAACCTAACTGCCTAACAGTTAGCAATGTTTCTGTATTGTCTCATATTTTTTTATGTGTACCGTTCAGCCTTGACAAAGCTAGACAGTCGCTAGCGAAACTAGTAGGCAGGATTATATTAATAAAGTACCGATGGTTTCGTAACCACAAAGTCTCATTTTTAAGTATTGTATGACTAAATATGTATAATTTAAACTAAATTGAGTTCTTCAGATTTCAATATAAAAAAAGGTAAAATTTCTCAATATCAATTTTTAAAAAAAAGTAATTAAGAGATTGACAGTAAACCAAGAGCACATGCCGTTTGTAATGTAAGTGCTAAGAAATCATCCCCATAGAAATTTTTCATGAGATACAGTCCAGAGTAGGACATTCCTTAACATTGTGGATGAGTTATTCTGGACTTTCCTAAGAATTTTAAAACTTATTGCAGGTGGTCTGCCTTAGATAAATTCATATCACTCTTTACTCATACACTGCTTACATTTCTCCCTATGAAAAATCTGACTTATCCACCTGATAATTACCTCTCAACTGCTAAAGATTTCAATCCTAATACTCCTATATCTCTGCCCACCAAATGCTTCAGACTAAATGTCCTCGGACAATCCTGATATTCAACATTTGGCATGGTTGGCTGAGTGATTAGCATATCTGCTCTCCAGCCAAAAAGGCTGTGGGTTTGAATCCTGCTGTGGGCATAGATGTTTGCGATTGTCTGTGAAAATCTAGTGCTGGTGGTGGGTGGTAGATGGCATTGGTGTTGATGATGATTGTTGGTGGAAGTGGAGAGTTGTAGAGTGGATGCCCTCCCTCAATGAGTCCTTGGACTCCCTGGAGGTGTCATGTAATAATAATATAAATTCTGCAGTCCTGATATAATTTTTATCTACTTTGTACCCCTCTCCAAAATTTCTTCATCCCATTCAAATCCTGGTGACCAGATCATGACACAGTAATAATTATCATTAGACCTCCATTGAATTTGACATCATGTAAGTTCCCCCTTTCACACACACATACAGCTTGTCATACTGTGCCTTAAATGTACTCACATTCTCTGTAGTTACCACTCTCCATGAAAAAAATCTGTTTCTCACTCCTTACTAACACCCTTAAACAGCTTCCAAGGATGACTTCCTGTTCTTCTCCATTCCACAATTCTATGAAAAATCTCTTCCACATTAATCTGATAAAGCCCATTACCAACTTATATGTCTGTTATATTTCTCTTCTTATTCACTACTCTGCAAATTGCATTTTCTCAATCATTCATGCTCACCATTTCAAAGACGAGTTTGGAATGGTGAGCATTCCAAATAATCCAAATAATGGTTTGGATCACATTCCAAATAATCAATTTCATCTGGACCCTTTCCAGTAACTCTTCATCCTTTTGAAAGTAGCTTGATCAAGGCCTTATATAATGTAACTATAATCTCCTTCCTTCTACAAGTTGCTGGCCTGGTTGGCCGAGTGGTTAGCTTCTCTGCTCTCCAGTCAAAAGGCTGCGGGCATGGATGTTTGTGATTGTCTGTGAAAATACTAGTGGTGCAGTGGTAGATGGTGTTGGTGTAGATGAAAGTAGTTGCAATTTGTTGTAGTTGGTGAATTGAGTGGTGAAGATGGATAGTTGTGAAGTAGGTGCCCTCCATCAATAAGTCCTTGGACTCCCTGGAGATGTCATGTATTAATAATAATAAAAGTCGCCCTCTGCATTATTGCCGGAATTAATCATGCTGGCCTATAAATTTTAGGTCCTTATTCGCCATCACTCCCAGATCTTTTATTTCCTCCACCTCCTTCAACATATTCCCACCAGTTGTATACTGTGTATCCCATCTTTATTTTCCAAATTTTAAAATCTTACACTTTGCAACATTAAACTGGCCTTCCTCCCCAAGCCCATTCACTCAACCTATTTAATTCTCTCATAATGCCACAGTATCTGCTCTATTGCTTATAGTTCTACCAAATGTTGCATCTGCAAACAACTGAATATTCCCATTCAAACTATCGTCAGTATCATCAACATACAAGCTAAGCAGCAATGGTCTTATTCCAGATGTTTTGGGGCCTTATTTATACAGTAGAACTCCCACCTTATTTCTGTTGGTCAACAACTTTTTTGATATTTACAGCAATCTTCTGGGTTTTTAAGGTTTCTTCACCACACTGTATGTCCTCTAGATTAGAAAAAAATTCTCTCTGCCATCACTCCAAGACCTCTTGTCATCTCTAGTATAATTCCATCACTAGAGTATGCAACCTCTCCTCTGTGAATTCCAGATTTTCAAAGTGTACACAGAGTTCCATTAAACTGACGTCTCCATTCATTGCCTTACCTTTTCAGTCTGTTGGTACAGTTACTAATAACCCTTCTGAGCTTCACATCTGTAAACAATTCAGTATCTCTCTCTGCAGTGTAGTGAAAACATATTTGACATAAATGATTGTTCAACAGTTCAACTCTATTTTTTCTAGTTATTCTTCTGCATTGTCATCCTGTGAAACAGGCATACTCTTAAGAAAATGCATGCAGTTAACAGATATAATATACTGGCCCCAGTCTAAATTTCTTTAGCCATAATTTGAACTAAATCAAAATTAAATCTTATACAACAATTTTGTTCTTCACCGCACTGCAGTTGTCTTTGTTAAGATTTCCTTTGGTTAATGAGGAATTTGTAAATGAGGTTACGAGAAGCCATGAGCTGCTTCTCATAACCTCATTTCATTTTCCTTACCATGTTTGTTGCTCTTGTAGCAGATGCTCTATATTACTTGTTAGCCTGCTCATCCATCCTCTCCCAAAAGTCTCCACGTTCTTTTTATAAATGTCTTGCTGTATAAGGACATTCACTCATTTAACTCACTAACCAATTGATTCTTCAAACTCTAGGAAACTTATTTTTTTTCTCCCTTAATACCTATTGACTTTTTCCTCTTCATTTTCTTTCGATTGAGATATCTGGCACCATCATCTGCAAGCTGTTGCCCATGCTAGTAATAATTCCCTACCCTGTCATTCAACATATACTCCCTAATTAAAACACCCACATTTCTTGTTACTCCCAAAGTTAGTTGTGCATGGTGTTCTTAATTAAATCAGGTATCTAATGCTATGATCATATCTAATATCCTGACCTTGTCCATGTGCTGTTGTGATTGTCCTGTAAGCAATCCTTTGAACTGCCTTTCTTTCTTGGGCTTTTTTTTTTTCTGCCCAGTGTGGCTCTAAAATTAAGTGTTTATAATGACTTGAATTATACCATAATCAGTTCTCTGAATCCCCTTCTCCTTTTGTCCTGTAGCAAATTAACTATATATTTTTCATTTTATTAGCATCTTGCACCAGATCTGCAAATCCAGAGTTAATGTTTGGATGGCAATTGATGGATGGAAGAATTGGGTCTTCCACCAATGAGCAAAAATTAAGCAAGAAATGAGAATAATTGAATCTTACCTTCAATTAGGAACATGTTTGGTATTCATTCCTGTCAGTTCTCTTATACAACTCTTCCTCCCTTCATGTTACTTAGGTTATTCACATTTGCTCATCTAAACAGTGCCTTTTTAGGGTGGAATTCTCATATTTCCAGCATAACAGCATTAATTTCTTTATCATTGATATCCATTTTCTTACTGATCAATGTCCTGATCTGAAATGCAGGCCATTTTGTGTGTGTATGTATGTGTGTGTGTATATATATATATATATATATATATATATATATATCATTTCATCCATTAATTAATTTCATATATCTACTAAATGGTTATAAATTACAAAATGGTAATTTGAGTCTCAGAACAGGGAAGATTCCACAGGAGTGGAAAGAATGTATGGTAATCTCATCGAACAAGGGTTGTGCAAAGACTGATCTATCCAATTATCAACTAATCAGTATCTTGGGAGTGGTAGTGGTGAAGATTTTTGAAAAATTTGGTTAGGGCTTGCATTCAGAAATGGGTTGACAGAGAATCTCTATTTTGCAACAAACAGCATTGGTTTATTAAGGGAAGGTCATGTTTTAGCATCTTGCTCACATTCTGTAATAATCTTACCACTGAGTTTGACGAGAGGAATGGATACTTTTGGGTTTTGCTAAGGATACCATGATACTTTTGGATTTTGCTAAGGCTTTTGACAGAAAATAGCATGCAAGACTGTTGCATAAATTTGAGAATATGGAATTGGATTATAAACTATTGGCATGGATAAGAGGATGGATGGCCAAGTGACAGATATTAAAAAATTGTATATAATGGGTATGAATCTGCAAGATTCAAGGTAACCAGTGGTGTATCTCAAGGATCATTCTTGATTCATTGTTATTCAAGCTGTATATTAATGACATCGGGAAGAATTTGATAGGCAACATCAGCTATTTGCTGATGCAAAGATAGGTAGGGTAATCAGGAGTGCTGCTGATATTCAGTAATTGCAGAATAATTTGAATAGGCTGGAATTGTGGGCATGTGAAGATGGCTATTAGTTCAATGTTAATAAATGAAAGATCATGCACTTTGGTGTGATTAAATATCCAATGTCATATTATATTAATGGAATTATGCTAGAAGAAACTGAGGCTAGCGATCTTGGAGTTTTAGTATAGACAGGAAGTCGAAGTTAAAGGGTCATGTAGCAAAATTTGTAAAGACAACTCATAGTATAATTGCAATGCTGAAATGGACCTTGACATTGTAAAGATAAGGAAGTCATTTTGCTTCTTTACAAAGCCTTGATAAGACCTGACCTGGACTATTTCATGCAGGTTTGGTTTCTGTTGTGATTTTGATACAGTGGACAGAGTGTCAAAAATATCAGGTTTGTAGAATACTGATTCTGAAGACAGATTAAGATTTGTAGACTGCAGATACTAGCAAACAGGAGAAAGATTATTGAGATTGAGAGTTACAAACTTCCAAAAGAGTTATACAGAATTTCAGGAGATGGAATTTTTAATTTTATGGAGGGTGAGGAAATGATGTGAGGACATTTTTGGAAGTTGAGAATGAATGCTGTCGAGAAGGGGGTGAGGACTAGAATTTTCTCTCATAGTGCATGATTGGAATGGATTGCCATTGGATGTGTGTGTGCAAATAGTGTGAACGAATTCAAGAACAGGTAGGACAGCTAGTGCGAATAGCTGTCCTACCTGCTATCGACTCCCTCGATGAGGTCCTGACTCCCTGGAGGTCTCTTAATAATAACAATAGTAATCCTCTTATACAATCTCTGACATTTTCTGAAGTGTAAAATTGTGATTTTACTGAAATTAGCAGTGCTGAACTTAGAACATCACCATCCTTGCACTTTTTTTCCTGTTCAAATTCTTAATTTTTCTTCAGAAGGAGATATGAATAGGAATTCATAACGGAAGAGAGGTATGCAGTGATCCATATCAAATAAAGGTGCTCATGAAATAACACCACTGTATTTTTCATTATAGTTGTTCATAATTTTGCTCAACTAAAATTTATTAATTTTTCTTCTTACTGGCTATACATCAACTCCAGATAATTTTTTTTAGCCTATTTAGTCTCCTCAGCTGCAAGAAATTATCTTTACTCATCACTTTCTTAGCTCTTACTTGATATTTCTCATTCTTGCTTTCATTATTTCCTGCTTTTCAGAATTTCACAGAAATTTTTATCTTACCCTTCTCTTTTACTCCTTTCCTATTTTCACTACTCTTAACCTACCTTTTTAAACATAACAGTCTCAGGAGATTTAATAGATGATGTGGGTTACCAGGTATGTATCACTCCAGTTTCCTTGAACCTTTTCCATGTGTACATCATTGTACTCATTTTATTTTTAATTATTTATAACTTTCACCATACTTTTCTCTCCCCATTATAGGTATTTTTGCTTACCTGAATTATCTAGAACCTCGTACACGGAAGGAAATACTAGAATTTCTCATCAAGGGATTGCAGAGATTAGAATATCGTGGATATGATTCTGCAGGTAAATCATTCATGTTTATCACAAAAGGGTGACATCAGTAATTTTACATAAATGCTTCATTTAATATTTTTGCAATGTAGGAATATATAGTGTGATGGCATTCTTGGTAAAAGTTTTACCAAGCACTATAACTTGGTAATACCTCTAATGAAACAACTGTCATAAACAGTTGACACAACACTAATGAAGGTCGCCACTTTTGACAGCAAAAAGAAACAGGTGGCGCCACTAGTCTCTTCTGTTTTCGAAAAGTTTGGTTTCTTTTTGGACAGAGGGTGTATGCTACATGATTTCTAAATTATGAATTTGAGGTGATACTGCATTGATTGAGGCCAAAGATGTGAATGGCTGTTATGTTGAGTCTTGATGAAAGGTTAGTGACAACTTGAAGAGGTTCTGTGGTTGAGAAAAAGATCTGTGAAGGTTTTTATTTTTTTTTTATGTTTATCCTTTATATTCTGAAATTCTTTGCAAGCAGATTTATCTAAAATATCAGAATACTCCAGAGTTTAGGGTTGAGAATAGAAGAATTCTGCTCAGAGAGCTAATTAACAGCAGATAACAAATATAATCTAAGATTCACTTTCTCTCCACTTCTGTTTCAGGGTTTTACAAAGTTTCTTGTTCTTGCAGCTTATATTATGGTCAAAATGGAAGATCTGCCAACATCTACCCTTGTGAACACAAGAAATACATCCCCTTCCACAACCATGGTCAGTCTGCTTGCTGACTATGCCTTAGATAATTTTCACAGAATCAGATGAGGGAAAAAGCTGCTATGTTTCATCATAGCAAATACAAATTTAAAAGATGTTTTTAGAATCAGTGGCAGATTTAAAAAAATCAGCCCAATCTAAATTAATATGGTTGCATTACACTTCCCAAGATTTGGGAAACTTTAATTCTTAAGTCTTCTACCCAAGAACACCCATAGAAGGCATCCCTCATAGGACTTCAGGCTTAAAATAGTAATTTTTTCCACTTATTGTGTTGTGTTATTACAATTTTACCATTGTATCCTGAAGATGTTTCTGTGATAGAGACAAAATACCTGAACGATTAAACATATTTAATTAGTTTTGTACTGATTTGAAGCGGGATAAATTAATCATAGAAAGAGTGCAGAAGCAAATAACAGATGATATCAGAACTGTACAATGTTAGTTATGAGGATAGGCTGAGGGAATGTGGACTGCAGAGTTCGGTAGATAGAAGAGATGATATGATTGAAACTTTTAAACACTATTGAGAGATTGTTACAGGGTTGACACTGGGAAGTTCTTTTGTTTGGTGGAACAGGGTGGAGCGAGGACAAGGGACCATCCCTAGAAGTTACGAAAGGAAGTTGTGAGCAAGAGGGTAAGGAGTGGTTTCATGGAGAGTGATTGAGCCATGGAATGAATTGCCTGATAATGGTGAGAGCATGAACGGTCAGTGGGTTCAAGGAGTGGTATGATAGACTTTTTCTAGGGTGTGCCTCCCACAATGAGTCTTGTGATTCCATGGAGGCCTGAATCATGAGAATAATAATAGATTCATCACATTAAATTTAATTATGAATCTACTTGCATATTACAGGCTGGCAAATGCATTACAAGATGCATATATAGGTGCATTTAGATTTTGCAATGGGCTTTTATTACTACATGACAAGTTGGTAATTAAACTGGAACATATAGGATTAGAGATAATAGATCAGTGAATTGAATAGGAGAATTGGCTGTCTGATAGGTTTTAGTAAGTTGGGTGTGGTGGAGCAGTATCCTCAGAAGAGGGAAATCACTAGTGATGTGTTCTAGAAGTCTGTTTTCTGACCATTATTTAACTTGTATTTTAATGTTAAGAGTTTAAATAACGATGGACAGTTGTTTTGCAGATGTTGGGAACTATGAGAAATAGAGCAGATGTGGCTTTACTGGAGGATTCGAAACTTCAAATCCTCCTGTAAATTCCAGCTATATAAAGTTTTGAAAATGCTAGTTCAGATCATGTTTATGCATTCATTTTTATATACGCACACACTCATATATATAAAAATGAGTTTGTTAGAGCAGTGTTTGCTATACTGAGCATACTGTGTATAAATTTGATAATAAAATAATACAAGTATTAAAATAATGTTTTTCACATATGTAAAATTATTCTATGCAGGTGTAGCTTTTGATAATGATCTAGAAGGGAGTAATACAGCTATTATTCGAAGAAGTGGGAAAGTCAAAATGCTAGAAAATGAAATTTGGAGTAAGTGATTTTTTTATTTTCTCTAATATAGCAGTGTTAGAATAAAAAGTGAAATTGAAAAACTTCACCAGAAAGGGACTTAATTTCTAATTTGCATTTCATTCATATAACTCAAAATGTGAAATTTAGTATCACATGGAACACATTTTATGTATGCAAATAACTTAATTCAAAGATGTATTGACACCTAGATGAATTTCTAAATATTCGTAATTCACTTCAAAATTATATAAACATATCACTGTGCAGTGGTGCAATGCTGTAGCAAGGACAACTAATGCTATAGCATTAGTTGTCCTTGTGCCAATAAAATCAAACGAAACTACATGGAAGTTTACAATTTAAAAAAAAAAGTCACATAGACTTAGGTTGAATTTTGTTGTATGATAGATGGGATTCATGTGTACTATTCAGTTGAGTATTAGGCTGTTTATTAATCTGAGCATGTAATCCTTATTCATCAATCTGAGACAAAATGGCAAAGTGAGGTTATTATATCAACAGGGAAAAAAGCAAATATCGTGAATAGTGCTGGTTTTTTCAAAGATAGTATGCTGCCATGAATGCAATACACATGCATGGAGAGAGAGGTTGAAGATCTGCATGAGAATGGGTTAAATAAGAGATGTGAGTATGGGTATGCAGAAATTTGGCAGAGTAATATGTGTCATCCTTGAATCAATAGAGAATATGGGAAGTAAGCAGTCATGGACCAAAGGTGAAAGAATATGGAGTGTGAGAATGTGAGTAGGAATGGTCAGAAAGGAGAATCATATGCCTGCAGATATGGAATCAAATGAGACTAATAGAGAAATAATAAACTAACAGCAAAGCAGTGACTGAGACTGATGCCAAGAAAGAGTGCAGCAGTGTCAAGTAGAGCATTAGTTCTCTACTTGAGAACTAATTCTCAAGTAGAGAGAAATGTGTGAATGGTGGTGTGACTGGCAGTGAAATTGTGAGCAAGACCGATGATGAAAAAGATGGTGAATAATAAATGAATAACAGTGAAAACTTCAAGATATAAATAGAAAGGTGAGGAAGGGTGGAATATGATGAAAGTGGTTCATGTGAAAGAAGTAAAAAAAAAAATAAATGATACTGTGTAGGGATTCGGTTATTAGAGGTGTGAATGAGAAGGTGCACAAGATTGGTTTTCCAGGAGGAAGAATGAGCAGGTTTTGGATATAAAGAGTAAGTAGCCAAGAGTTGTAAGTGGTTAAGAGCAAATGATTTGATTGGTCAGAAGAATGTGAGAGTAGATGTCAAGATTGTGCAAGTCAAAGGTGGCATGGCCAGGTATGTCATGTTGCAACAGCAAGCAAAGATTATGAATAACATGTTAACAGAGTTGTGTGAGAAAGGAGTTCACTTTGTGAATGTGTCAGATGAGTTTGAAGGGCAGATGAAATTATAACTAGAATTACATCTATGCCACAGTTAATAACTTTTATACACTGTTAATAAATTATCACCAAAGCTGACAAAGGCAATACCACTGTAGTCATAGTTGCTAAATTATACGATCAGAAAATGAATTTACTGCTTTGTGATCGCAATACATATTCCCAGCTTAATAAATGATCCTACCAAAAGACAGCTTAAAAAATACTTGTTATTGGATGAAACAACATCCATAGAGCAAGAAACATCAAAAGACTCAAAACATACCATGCAAGACTGCCTAGAATATATGATTAACCAAAATTACATAAAAGTAACTGTCCACTTAGACCTATTGTGGATTCTACAGGCAGTCCCATGTATATAAAAAAAAAAATAAAGATTTCTGTCTAACCTTCTTCCTCCCCTCATTAGCCACTCGGCTTCTTCGATAAAAAAAAATTCCATAGAATTTCATACAAGAATAACACATTAAACTAGCAGATACAGATATGGTAGTAAGCTTTTACATTGTATCTCTCTCTTCGCCAATATCCCTCACAAAGAGACAATAGAATTTTTAACCCAAAAATTTCCATTGGACATAATGGAATTATTCAAATTTGCAATCACATCAGGTTATTTCACATGGAAAGATAAAAATATAAACAAGAGGAAGGAACAGCGATGGGCTCACTCTTATCACCTGACTTAGCCAACTTTTTTCTTGAACACCTAGAAGAAAGAATTATTGCTCTTGATCCAAAACCAACAATTTGGCTACAGTACATTGATGACATCTTTGCAGTTTGGAGTCACACAGAATCAGAACTCTACTCATTTCTACAATAAAAAATCAACACTCTACATCCTCGTACCAAATTCACACTAGAAAAAGAATCATCAAAAGGGAATTCCTTTCTTGATATACACATCCAGCATAAACAAGATGGATCTATTTCCACTTTACTGGAAACCAACTTTTTTAGGCCGTTGTATCCACCAATACATCAGGTAACCATCCATCACAAAAATATGGCATCATAAAATCTTTAATATCCAGAGCACACAAGATTTATTCTTCTGAAGAATTTCTAAAACAAAAACTGGAAATTATCACCCTTACTAAATGGATATAATCCAAAAAATAATTAACCACTCTCCTACAAATCAACCCAGACAATAAGCTCACAGGACTCCTATAGCATATATTAAAGGCGTTTCTGAATGTGTGGCAAAAATTATGAAAAAATATCAATCATTTCTACCTATAAACCCATCAACCAAATTCACAACTTGCTACCTTTTACAAAATCTCACTGATGATGCTACCTGGCATATATGAAGTACCATGTTTGTATAACTTGTCTTACTATGGGCAAACAGGAAGATCTATAAATAAACACATCTCTGAACATCAAGACCACATCTGTCTTATCAAACCTCACAAATCGCTTTGCACAACCTGGAGTCAAATGCTAACCACAGGATCCAATGGCAAAATGCTAAGCTGCTGCATAGATCCATATGTAAACATGAATGTTTATATAAAGAAAGTGCTTAAGCCTTACTTCATAGACCTGATCTTCATTGGAATGACTGTCTCACTATTCTTTAAGTTTGGAAAATTATACTGAATTGTATTAAGTAAATTTATCTGTTATATTTTAACTAGGGGGCTACAGCACCCAACCCCCATGTTCCCGACTGGTAGTCCTGTTCTCCTTGAATTCTGATGACTCTAATTTTGAAGACTCAACACTCAGGGTAGCCTCTGAGTTTCAGAAAATGTGACATAAAAAGGCTTATCATTTTTTATATATATATATATAGGGTAGAGTTAATTATTTTTAATTTTAGTCCATCAGGTTTAATCCACGAACATGTGACTGTACAGGGATTCCAATTTAAGCATGTGTGCTACTGTTCTTTGAATTCAATTCCTACTGTTCAATAATTGTACTGATGTCTTATGATATGACGAAATATTTACATAACAAAGTTAACTGTGGCATACTTGTGATTCTGTAGTTATTATTATTACTACTACTATTATTAAACAAGACCTCATGGAGTCAAAGACTCATCTAGGCGGTCCTTTTATCTCGCACACATCTCATCATACCGTGTCTTAAACACATTCAAACTCCTTGCAGACACCACCCTCTCAGGCAAGGCATTCCAATCACTCACAACTCTGCACGAAAAAAAACCTGCCTCTCACTCCCCTACTCACACCCTCTTTATACAGTTTCCGGGGATGACCTCTGGTTCTCCACTACTCTCTGTAGAACTTCTCCACCATTGATCCTATAACAACCCCTTACCAACTTGTAGGTCTCTATCATATCTCCCCTCTTCCTTCTCTCCACTAGACTCTGCAAATTACATCTTTTCAATCTTTCCTCATACTTGACATTCCAGAGGTCAGAAACTACCCAGTAAACTATTTATTTGTATTCTATTCTGGAAGATTATCTTCCAGAATGGACTATAGTGATTGAGACAGTATGGTGAGAGATAGAGGTGGCCAGGATGAAGTTAGTTGGATATTGTTATAGACCTTGATAAAGTGGAGGGGCAGTGACAAGAATATGTATAGACAAATTAGTCTATCAAATAAGAAAAGAGTGATTATTATGAGTGATTTTAATTATGGTAATAAATACTGGAATGTGGAAATGACATCCGAAAACATGTGAATGTCTTTTTTTTTTTTTTATAAAGAACTTTGGATTGTAAGCAGGGTATGATGCAAGGATCTTGAATTTGATCATCTCATTAGATGAGATGATCATGAGACCTCCATGGAGTCAACACATGAAAAGACCTACTGTCACACATACAGCTCATTATGCTGTGTCTTAAGTACATTGACTGTCTTTGCACTCGCTACACTCATGCAATGCATTCCAATCACTGACCATCTGCATGCAAAAAATATATATCTACCCTCTCCTTCATACTCACATCTTCTTTGGCAATTTAAGGCAACTTATGTTTTCATCATATCTCACCCCCCACTGCTCTTATCCTCTACACTTATAAATTGTATTTCCTCAATCTCTCTTCATACTGAACATTTCACAGACTAGAACCCACCTTAGTCAATTGTCTCTGCACCCTTTCCAATATTTCATCTGATTGATAAGTTGGTGACCAAATGTGTGTATAATAATCCATACATGGCCTGATCAAAGTCATAATCTTCTATATATCAGTCCTCTGCATTAACATTATATGCAATGCTTTCTTCATCATTAACCCCTCCCACTATATTATTCATCTCCTGCATGTCTAAGAT
Source organism: Typopeltis vanoorti (assembly GCF_054136105.1). Classification (NCBI taxonomy): domain Eukaryota; kingdom Metazoa; phylum Arthropoda; class Arachnida; order Uropygi; family Thelyphonidae; genus Typopeltis; species Typopeltis vanoorti. The sequence goes on along the minus strand of NC_143567.1, from coordinate 17,209,986 downwards.
ATCTCTCACAATTGCTGTGCATCTCATCTTAGAACCTTACACTTTGCAATATTGAACTGGAAACCCCACTCACTTTCCCAGTCACCCAGTCTTTTCATGTCATGCAGGAGATCTGCTGTATTCTTCATAGTTTTTTCCAAACTTTGTATCACTACAAACAACTGCATATTCCCATTGTAACCTTTCCCAATGTCATTAATATTAAACAGCAGCATTCCCAGACACCCTTGAAGCATGCTAGTGACTTCCTCTTCTGGATCATTGTTCTCTCTCTCACACTCACTCACTCTTGCTGTTGCCTACCTGATAATTTCCAATCCAGTACGCTAATCTACTATCCAACCCCATCTGTTCCAATTTAAATACCATCTTCTCATGTGGCAATTTGTCAAAGGCTTTTGCAGAATCTAAATACCACTTTGTATGTATCTTCCAGTTCATTTGTCACCTTTCATAAGCAAACTGTTAGAACATGGTCTTCCTTCAGCAAAACCAATGTTGTCCATTAGATGAGATGCAGCTGTCAACCTAGTTCTGATTCTTGGTCCTCACCAGTGTTTCTCAACCTTCTTTCATGTGTGTCTCATTTTTTAATATTAGTTTTTGTGGTGCCTTCCCTCCTTCTCCCCTTGCAATTCTTGTGTTGAGACACTGACAAAACCATAAAAGTTAGCAAAACTAAAAAAAAAACTAGAAATTAATCATTATCAAATTCCTGCCATGTACCCTCAAGGGGTGTACAGGATATGACAGTACTACATGAAAAAATTACATCATTACTAATTTCCTATCTACAATTTTCCTCCAAATCAGTCTGTTACTTGTCAAGACTCCAACATTATCAGATCTTATATTTCTATCATCTAAGGCACTTTGTACCATATCAATTCACCTATATCTTGGTCTTCCTCTGGGTCGTTTTCCTGCCAACCTAGCAGAGAACACTTGTTTTGCTAATCTTTCCTCTCCCATTCTATTTAAGTGACCATACCACCTGAGATTAGCTCTGCTAATGCATTCCTGGATGCTGACAATATCAAATTCTTTCCTAATATCCTCATTTTTAATATGATATTGCCATTGATGCCATCTGTTCACTCCTATAATCTTTCTCAGGGCTCTCGTATCTTCGGTCTCTAGTCTTTGGCCAAGTATTTTACTTCTGACCCAGCTCTCAGATCCATAAGTTAAAACTGGTTTGAACACTGTCTTGCATACAGCTAATTTAGTAATAATACAGTAAATTAAAAAAAAAAACTAGAAATTAAAATGTTTAAATATTCATACAAATTTAAATGTCATCAAATCTTGCGAAAATTGTATAGATCCGGCATTTGCGATTTCATCACAGGAAGTCTCGAATGTTCTGGAAATGTTTCCTTGAGTATAAACAAGGATTGAAATGACAAGATGGCAGTAACCAACAGTGAGAAGTCGATGGTCGGCATTATTTTACTCCTGTTCACAACAGCTATGATACACAGTATAAAAACAATCTTTTCTAGTCTAGAAAAATGGATAAATTTTTAATTGGATAAGTAGGCATCTGACGACTGTGGAGTGTCGGCATCAACAAATTCAGGTTCACAGAATATCACTCTGAAAGTAAAATCAATAAAGTATGCAGCAGACTATTTAGATTTCGGTTTTATGAAGACTAAAGTAAATGAAGAAAGACTGCGGTGTGTTATTTGTTCAAAAAATGCAAAAAAAACAGGCTGATATCATGAAACCGAATAAACTTGAGACATTTGGAAATACTTCATAAGGAGTATGTTAACAAACCTTGAGAGGTCTTTGCTGCCAAACTAAAATTTTTTGAAAAGCAAAAATATAGCATTAAAATAGCTTTGTATGTAAATGAAGAAGCTTTACTAGCTTCTTGCATATAAAATAGCTAGGTGCAAAAAGCCCCACACTTTCGGAGATGACCTAATTCTGCCAGCTGCGATTGATATTGTGGAAACTATGCTTGAATAAAATTTTACTAAACAACTGCAGTGCATACCTCGCTAAGCAACAGTATCAAATAATACTGTTGCTTAGCGAATTGGTGATATATGTGAAGATATGCAGCAACAACTTTTGTTGAAACTTTGTGACGAATTATTCTTAATTGGTCACAATTACTGGCTTGTAATTTGAAGCTTTTCTTGATACATGCTTTATGAAGTGAAACTTAGCTCAATTTAAGTGGGAGTTGAACATCATTGCCTGGTGTGAGACCACTGTCCTGCTTATTGGAGGCATTTATCATATAGAATCTTAAATCCTCAACACTCCTTGCATTAACAACACATCCTGGTAATCCTGGACAATTTAGATGTTTGTGAAATCAAAAGACACAAAAGTGTCTTTAATTTCACTGCTTGAATTGAAGTCTATAAATTGTTCCTGCTTATTTGAGAAGTGGCTTGAAAAAGTTCCATGTTTTGTCTCTAGAACAGGGTTTCTGAACTATATAAAAATGAAGGGAAAATTACAAAAAATAGATATGTATATAAAAATTGTTAAAAAATGGCAAAAAAAATTTTTAGCTCACCCACAGTACAAAATGTACTATAGGTTTATAATAAACTTTTGTGGGTGGGAACCACACATAAAACTTATGTTAAAAAGGTACATCAAAGCTGCTGACTTCCTGAAACATTCCCTCAAAGCATATGGTGATATCACCTTATTTATATCAGGTTTATTCAATTACTCATACCATCTGCCCACTCACCATTAGTCCCTCCTCCCTTCTTTCCCATTACACTCCAGTTCTCAAGCTGTATTCTCTATAGCAGTTGTTCTACTAGTATCATCCTGCTGAGAGTTAAGGGTCAAAGCAAGCTAATGCTACATAGTCTTTAAGGAATGCAGAGAGAACAAAACTGACCCTCAGTCCTCACCTAATGTAGTGTATTCCATTAGTTGGTACTGAATGAAAGAGGATGGCAGATAATTTGAGACTTAACAATATTACTTATGGAAATTAACAATATACACTTCTGAATTAAAAAATTAGAATAATCAAAGAAAATGTGTTGAATGATTTGCAATTCTAATTTATTGCATAAAAAATAATTATTACCAAATATGAATTAGCATCATCTAAATCTATGTACTTTGTAGTTTATATAACCATGTAAACACATAAAAATGTAATATAAATTATAAGAAAACTGTTATTTGAAAAATTCACAAAATTAGAATAATTTTTATGGTTCAAAATATTAGAATATTCCAAATTTTTCTGATTGGTTTTAAGGAAAGCATTAAAATAGCATATTTCAATAGCTGCAGGACTGGTGTGCGAGGAATCATTTGCATGTGGATTTCAAGTAATCATTTGCAAAGCATGGATCAAGCGAGTGACATATTGGAAGCCAAGAAGTTTCATGTGGTCTCTCTCCACAAAGGAGGCCAAACTCAACAGTTTATAGCTAAGGAATTGAAATGTTCTCAAGCAAGCATGAGTAGAGTATTGAGACAGTATTCTAATAACTAGAGTTTTCAAAATAAACGCTGCAATAGCAGTCAAAAGGTAATAACTACATCAAGAGACGAGAGGAGATTGAAGAATATCGGGAAGAATAACCTACTTCAGAAGTGTAAGGTATTTTTACAGGAAATGGAAAGAATGTGTCTAGATCTATGGCATTGAGATTTCACAAATTGAGTTTTAAATCATGTGTGCCTAAGATGAAGCTACTTAAGATTTCCAAGTAAAAGGCAGCTTTACGTGTATTGCAATGATGTAAGCAAAAACTGATCAGGGTCAAGAGGACTGGAAACAGGTACTTTTTAGTGATGAAAGTATGTTTTGAGTGTCCCAGGCCCAGAAGTGGAGATACCAAGCAGAAGCAATGACGAGGTCATCTTTACCTATAGGAGTTGCCAAAAGGTGTGCTACCTTTTTATTAAATTACTCTGGATGTAGAGAAAGATGTTGAAAGTTTATTTTTCACTTGGTTAGACTATAATAAATTTAGTTTAATCCTTTATCCAAGTGTGAGCAAACGAAGTTTGCGCCTGAAAATATCTTCAAGACTGGGGTAAGGTAGTACAACACCGGGCAACTCGTAGCAAAGATGCATAACATTAAGTTATGCATGACATTATACATCTCCACAAGGAGATGTGTTTTGCATTATGGGAGATACTGAGATAGGATTGATGTTAGCTTGGTCCACCTTTGCTACAAGTTGCCTGGTGTTGTACTGCCTTACCCCAGTCCTGAAGATATTTTCAGGTGCAAATTTTGTTTGCTGACACTTGGATAAAGGATTAAACTAAATTTATTATATATTATTTCATATATTGTATATTTATATATAATTTCCAATTATTATTGTAATTATCCACCTTTTCATGACTCCTACATTCATTATATTTTTTTTGTCAGCAGCTCTTCTGTTTTATAATAGATGTCTTGCATATGCTAGTATTTTCTTGTAGATGAATCACTTCTTATAGTATATAGAAGTATTCATTTTTATTCAGGAATAGATCGAATTTTAGTATGTCTGTTGTTTCCAAAGGTTGCAATAAACAAGTTCCTATACTGCGGAAGCAAGAAAAACAAATAGCTTTATTGTATTACTAAATATAGTATAGAGACATTTTACATCTTTGTACTATATTTTGCAACAATTATTTTAATTGGAAGCAACTCAAATAACACCTCATAATGAAAAACACTTTTCTCCCACACATTATGCTACATGCATGCAAGCAAACAAAATAATGCTATACATTTGTTCTAATCCTCTTTCAAATTTTCCATTCCAGAAAATATGTATACAGCTGTTTTATAATGTAGTCATTGGGTACAGAAAGCACACAATTTTTGTAAAAACAAAAGATGCATATGAAAAATATATCATCATCAAATTCCTGCCATGTACCCTCAAGGGGTATACAGGATATGATAGTACTACATGAAAAAAATTACATTATTATTAATTTCCTATCTACAATTTTCTTCCAAATCAGTCTGTTACTTGACAAGACTCCAAAATTATCAGATCTTATATTTCTATCGTCTAAAGCACTTTGTACCGTATCAATCCACCTATATCTTGGTCTTCCTCTGGGTCGTTTTGCTGCCAACCTGGCAGAGAACACTTGTTTTGCTAATCTTTCTTCGCCCATTCTGTTTAAGTGACCATACCACCTGAGATTAGCTCTGCTAATGCATTCCTGGATGCTGACAATGTCAAGTATTTTCCTAACATTCTCGTTTTTAATATGATATTGCCATTGATGCCATCTGTTCACTCCTATAATCTTTCTCAGGGCTCTCATATCTGTGGTCTCTAGTCTTTGGTCAAGTGTTTTACTTCTGACCCAGCTCTCAGATCCATAAGTTAAAACTGGTTTGAACACTGTCTTGTACATAGCTAATTTAGTGTTCCAACTAATTTCTCTCTTATTCCATATGAATTTATTCAATTGACTTCCCACCATACCAGCTTTGCTGATTCTATTGTCTATTTCTATATTTAATTTACCATCTTCAGTAAAAATCGTGCCTAAATAGCAGAAATGTTTTACTTGTTCCACAGGTTCTCCATTCATAACACAGTTGACATTTTCAATGATTCTGCCTATTTTCATTGTCTTTGTCTTTTTATTGCTGACCTTCATACCATATCTATTACAACAGCTATTCAATTTAGTCAGAGAATCTTGCAGACTTGTAGCAGATTTATTTAGAAGTATAACATCATCCGCATAAAGCAAAGAGCTAATATCATGATATGAAAAATATATAAAACTTGAAATCAGTTTGAATTGCACTTGAGATACTCAATATCATGAAGATACTTCACAAATACTAATTTTACCAAAAAAGTTGCAACTACCATGCCATATAACAGGGGTGTTATATGTTATATAGAGGCTGCGATCGACCGGTCGATCTCTTGTGTATTCCTCCTTACTTACAAATTTAATTAAAACTGAAAACATAATATTTTATTTATCATTATTTTGTATTATTTTTAATTCGCTTTAAGTGTATTGCTATTGATTATTTATTTTTTGTTAAAATTGTCAAATCAGTAATTTTTTTATAAGTCCGGGTAAATGAATTAATTTGGATCAGTGGAAGGCAAACAGCGAGCTGAGTGAATACGATTATAAGCAAAGTGTAAAGACTCGATTGTAGCTTAAATATTAAATATTCCAAAGCACATTACATCAATTTTTTACTTAGGTTAAGTCCCATGTGAATATTGTAAAAAAATAAACTTTGTTTGTCTTGGTATAGTTTGTATTAGATATTTTTGTAAATAACTCTTTTGAAGCTAACTGTATATACTGCTTTAATAAGAATATGTTATTGTTAAAAACAAAGGCAATGTTTTTTACCTTTGTTTTGGCGGCATTAGAAAGATTGTTATTGAAACTTGTATGTAGGAGAAAGGCTTGCAGGCTCTAAGTGTAAACATCTCCGAAGTCAGTCAGAAAGAGTTCAAACAACTTTTCGATGGCTGGCAACTTACAATCAAAAGAAAGCAGAGGAGAACAAAAGGTGTGTTGAACTTGAAACTAAAGATGAAAGACTCATACCGATTCTTTGGGGGTTGCCAAACTTCATGCGAGGCCTCAGAGGAGGCCTAATAAAAAGGGACTGAAGCAAGCAGAAGTGGTCCTGGTTCCAGAATTGCTGTCAGAGAGGAGGCCGCCCTGTCCAGAGTCGTTGCCGTCAGAGAGACTGTCCGGATCCATGTTGCTTAAGAGAGGAGTTTCCCGCTTCCAGAAAGGAGCTTCTCACTTCGAGACGTCGCTAGAGAGAGAGACTACTTCTAGGCCACAGACAAGGTTTCAAATTGCCAAAAGGAAGAGTTCCAATTGCTGGAGAAAAGTTTCCAGGCCAGGTTAATGTCAGACAATCAACAGTGTGTTGCATTTTCATTACAATTTGATGAATCAAATGACCACTGATATTGCTCAGTTAATGGTATTTATTTGCATGGTATTTCAAGATTATTCAAGTAAAGAACTTTTGAAAATTATACCATTATTGGAAAGGACTAGGAGAGAAAACATTTTTTTTCGGCATTTGATGAATGTGTGAAACAACACAAACTTCCGCTTTTTAAACTTGTGTCTAATACTACTACTGATGGTGCTCCTATAATGATAAGTAATAAATCAGGCTTAATATTGTTATGTAAAAACAATGACAAATATCCAGATTTTTTAACGTACCACTGTATTATTCACCAACAAGTACTGTGTCGTAAAAGATTAAACACAAAAGATGTTTTGAATATTACATTTAAAATTGTAAGTTCTGTTCGAGGAAAAGCCCTGCAACGGCAGTTATTTAAATTACAGGCAGATGATGATAGGGAACTTCTGTTGTACAATAATGTTTGCTGGCTCAGCAGAAGTCAATTTTTAGAAAGATTTCTTGTATTAATTAATTATATAAAAATTTTTCTTGATGAAAAAGGAGATATTTATCCACAATTGAGTGATAAATGATGGCTATTACACTTATCATTTTTAGTAGATTTCTGTACGAAGCTAAGCAATTTAAATTTAGAGTTACAAGGTAGAGATAAAAATTTAATTGACATGTTAAGTTCAATAAAAATTTTCCAACAATACTTACTTTTATTAAAGAAAAATATAAATGACCGTGAATTTAGAAATCTCCCATATTTATTAAAATTTTTTGAACAAAATGAAGAAATGTTCCACTATGATTTAAAAGAATTTATTCGTGAAATAGAATTAGTTGAGGAAGAAATAAATTCAAGATTTAAAGATTTTAATAAAACTGAAATGATTGTATCTTTTATCAATAATCCATTTCAAGAAAACTTGAACATCAGAGGAATTTCAAATTTCATCACGGAAGTATGCGCATGAAAAATTCCTAATATTAACTGATATTGTGTGAAAAATTCTGCTGTGTTTTGGATTGACATTATTATTATTCAGGCCTCCATGGAGTCAAAAGACTCATTGTGGGAGGTCCTTCCTAAGAACATAAAGTCTGTCAAGACTTATCGAGGGGAGGTCCCCCCTAAGAAACACAAAGTCTATCATACCACTCTTTAAACTCATTGACCGTTCTCGCTCCCACCACTCCATCAGGCAATGCGTTCCACGGTTCAGCCACCCTCCACGCAAAGAAACCACTCCTTACTCTCTTGCTCACAGTTTCCTTTCGTGACTTCCAGGGATGGCCTCTTGTCATCACTCCTTCCCGCTGTTCAACCAAGCGAAAGAACTCCCCCAGGATCAACATACTTGTCAGAATCCGCTTTTTCAAATATGACTGTCATAAAAGATCAATTAAGAAACCAAATTACAAATGATCATTTGGATGATTGTCTGCGATTGGCCACTTTTTCATACCAACTTGACTATGGAAATATTGCAAGGTCCAAACAATGCCAAATTTCACATTAATTTTTTTTTTTAATCAACCAGCATTTCCTGTAACTTGTGAGTTTGTAATCAATCTGTTGTTTTTTCTAACTTTGGTTTTCCAAAATAGAGAAATAAATATTTTATTCCAATATATTTTTTTTTTTTTTTTGTTGTATTAAAATAATTAAAAGTGATAAATTTTTAAATGCACAAAGTTTTTAGTTGTGTATTTTTTTTAGTTTATTTGTGTGTAATCAGATATCAGGTTGGGGGAACGCGATCTAAATAAGAGAGTAGATTGCCGAATAACGTTTTATAGAAAAGTAGCTCGCGTAGTAAAAAAGGTTGAACACTACCATATAATCTTCGTGAAAATGTAACAACCTGATGTGGAAGTGACATACATATGCTAAAGCTAGTTCCTGCTAGCGGTTTAATTCCCTCGTTTAACACATTCGCTGCCCAGCATGAATAAAGGAGGGAATATATTTAAGTATGAATGTCCAAATGGGCCTGATGTTTGAGCTTTTGGATTTTCTGGAGACACATTTGTAATAATCAGTACTCCTTATGATGACTGACACATAAAATAACTTTAATTTCAACTAAAGTAATTAGTATTCCAGCAGCTTTAATCCATAGTTTGCCAATAATGAATGCTGATTGCTGTCAGAGAAAGAATACAGTGTAGTTTGTACAGTTAAATTGGACTGTGGTTATAATTGCAATCTGAAATTCAGTTGCAAATGGGCTAGGAGTAAATGGCTGTAAATTATGTGTATATATATATATATATATATATATATATTATGTATTACTTTATGTATATATTACTTGCATTTATGCCACAAATGGACGTAAAAGATTCTTTGGTTAGGATATTAATATTTTAATACTCTTACCAAAGGTATTAGAGGTTTTAATATTTTTTGGTTAGGATTCTTTTTTGTTTTATAATTTTTGTTGGATGTAGTTTTTATTGAGTTTTTTATTTGCAGTGACACTAATTGTTTATACATTCCATAATTTGCTTTTGTGAATTAGGTGAATAGCATGCAGTGAAGAAAAATAGATTCTTGGACATCTTACCCATATGATTTGAAATGAAAGGTAAGATAATCTATGCTGAGGACATCATGCATGTAGCACTGGATGAGCTTAAGATAGGATAGATGGAAGATTGATCAGTAGGCTGAGATATGGTGATGATACAATACTGCTTTATAATGACAAGCAAGAATTAGGACAAATTCTTGACAAAGATAAGATCAGTAAGAACAGAGGACTTCAATTCAATCTTAGCAAGACAAAGAATATGATTTTCAAAGGAAATAGACAGGGAAGCTCTTGAGAAACAAGTGTACCTTAATGAAGAAACAATTGAAGTCGGCTAGTTCAAGTACCTGAGATCACATTATTAATGGGAAGAATTGTTCTTTAGAGGACATCAGAAGATTAGGAATGGTTAAAACAACCATTCCTAATTTTCTTAGATCTATCATTCCTGATTTTATACATCTCCATGGGAACAAATTTGACAATTTTGAATGCAGCTGTTTTTCCAACAGCGAATTATGGATGTGAGACTTGGAACCTAAAGAAGTCTGATAAGAAAAGCCGCTATTGAGATGTGGTGTTACAGAAGGCTGAGGATTTCATATACTAAAAGATAGGCAAATGGATGGATGCTAGAAAGGATCAGTAGAACTTTAAGGCTCTTTAAGAATATTGACAGAAGAAAGTTGAAATACTTTGAACACATTGAAAGGATGGAAGGAGAACTTCTCAAAACGGTGATGATGATGATGAACAGCCTATTTTTTCTACCCACTGTAGGGTGAAAGCCTCTCCCATTGTGGGAGGTTTTGGGTCTACTACTCCCATGGTAACCCAGTCCATTCTCAAAACAGTAATAGAAGGTAAAGTTCTGGAAAAAGAGGAAGGGGAAGACTCTCAATGAGATGGATGGAGTGACTGATCTTCAGAGAATTTGAAGGCTCCAGAAAATCATACATCAAGACCACATGGTGAGGACTAGTGTGGCATATCACTGAACATCTGATGTCCAGTGAACAGGTAGATGAATGATAAGATAATGAGTATATGGATATCTTTTACCATTCCAATTGCAAGTCACTGCAGGCATTAGGTGCGACTGTCTTTCCATTTTGAGGTATAGCTGCTGCTTTCTTATTTGTGACCATGGCCACAAATAAGAAACACTTCAGTATGTTATGATATTTAGATGATAAAAAGGAATTTGGGAAAATGAAGAATTTGAGAGTTGGAGTTTGGCATCTGTTAGTAAATATAGTATGCTATAGTAAATTTTTTAGCTTTTTTTTTTTGGCAAGATCAAGCTATAAGTAATGTTATTGCCATGGGACTACTGGCAGTTTCATCTGTTATAACAAGTTATTTCAGTGACTGTTTGAACCTTATTCTATTGTTTTGAACCTTACTCATTCACACTTCTAGCATCCACAATATGTTCTAGTAATGTATTTCATTCTCCATGTGAAAAAAAAAAAAAAAATCAATGCACTTTGCATCTTTATTCAACTTCCAGGAATGTGATCACATTCTCCTTTTCTCACCTACTCTATAATCTCTCCTCTTTCCATAAGCAACATTCCAAACTTTCTCATTTCTAGACATAATCCAGAGTTTCTACATCACAATAGCAACTTGGTGGCCAAATGTTTTCATCGTAATCCATGTGCTAATGGATTATTGTACTTGACAAATGCTTTATACAGTGGTACATCCGCCTTATCATAGTAGCATTGCATTGTGCAGTACTTGATACACTTTTCCTCTGAACCTCAGACAACTATCCACAATTATCTCAGATCATGAAGCTCATTCTACTCCTGAAACACAGTTCTGAGGATATAATACACAGCCTTATTTGTTGTCATTCATTTTACCAAACAGTTGACTGTTTTCTGAAGTCTAAAAATTCACTTTTGTTACTTGTAAATATGGTATAATAAAATTTTCTTATAGTTTTTGTATAATAAGATTTTTTTTTTTTTTTTTTTTTGTACCATTAGTTTACACATTTCAACTATTGGTATTTTTTCCCCTTAATCTTTCCAAAGATCTTCAAGAACTAGACCTTGATCAGTCATTTCCAACTCATGTTGGAATTGCTCATACAAGATGGGCTACTCATGGTGTACCTAGTGCAGTCAATAGTCATCCGCATCGTTCTGATCCTGATAATGGTATGTATAAAGTTTGCAAAGAGTACTTAAAACTCTTGGAATGATTATACATATTTATCCTCTGTTTAAATGCAGAGAAAAAGCATAAAGACGATGTATTGTTTTAAATTTTGATTAGAAAACTTTGACTCTACATTTTTCTCTTAAACAGCCGTAGTTTTTAAAAGAGAAATTTATAAACGTTTTTTATTTATATCTATATTTCTGTCATTAAAGAAATAGTGGTTAACCTGTATTCTATTAACTGCTAAATAGAATTTGTTTTAGAGTTAATCTTCAAAAATTTATTTATTTTTTAAACAATCTCTTAATTTTTGTAAATGAACTCACAAATGAAGTATTTCTGTTATTATATAACCTTAATACAGTATGGATTAACAGGGTTAATCTGAGCTATGTTAACTTCTAAATTTGTGTTAAAATTATTATAATTTACAAAAAAATATTCAGGTTGGATTGAGGGCCTACATTTTGTTCAAAATTTCCTCCTAGTATGTGCCAGTGCAGTCCAAGAGGAGGAGATAAAAAAAAAAGAAAAACTCAAGTGGCTTAAGACAAAAATTCTAGCTTCATTCACAGCTTAGTGTTTTGAATACTCACAAATCTTAGCTGTTTCATAGAGATGGAAAACTTTTACATTTAAGAAAACTTAAATGTAAAAGTTTTCTTTTACATTTAAGTTTTTTAACTTAAATGTAAAAGAAACACACTTTACAGACATAAATTGACCTCCACCTTAGTTGCTTTGACTATAAATCAATAACTTGCAAAACCATCATTAACAAAGCTGTTTGACTTTTGAAAAGGCTAAATGTAGAAAACTTTTCTGCCAATTGGCAAGACTTACAGACTTGCCATTGGCAGAAAAAAAGAAAATTGGCAGAGAAGTTGAGTGCAACCTCTATGGCATTGGTGTATATGATGGTAGAGGCAGTTTGCTATGCTTGGTTGATCAAGTAGTGGAGACAGGGTTGTAGAAGTAGGTGCCCTCCATCGATGAGTCTTTGGACTTCTTGGAGGTGTTATGTATCAATAACATCATCAAATTCCTGACATGTACCCTCAATAGTACTACATGAAAAATTTACATCATTACTAACTTCCTATCTACAATTTCCCTCCAAATCAGTCTGTTACTTGTCAAGACTCCAATATTATCATTATTAGATCTTATATTTCTATCGCCTAAGGCACATTGTACTGTATCAATCCACCAATATCTTGGTCTTCCTCTGAGTTGTTTTCCTGCCAACCTGGCAGAGAACACTTGTTTTGCTAATCTTTCCTCGCCCATTCTGTTTAAGTGACCATATCACCTAAAATTAGCTCTGCTAATGCATTCTTGGATGCCAACAATGTCAAGTTCTTTCCTAATATCCTCGTTTTTAATGATATTGCCATTGATGCCATCTGTTCATGCCTCTAATCTTTCTCTGAACTCTCATATCTGCGGTCTCTAGTCTTTGGTCAAGTGTTTTACTTCTGACCCAGCTCTCAGATCCATAAGTTAAAACTGTCTTGTATACAGCTACTTTAGTGTTCCGACTAATTTCTCTCTTATTCCATATGAATTTATTCAGCTAACTTCCTACCATACCAGCTTTGTTGATTCTGTTGTCTATTTCCATGCCATCTTCAGTAAAAATTGTGCCTAAGTAGTTGAAATGTTTTACAGGTTCCCTGTTCACAACACAGTTGACATTTTCAACAATTCTACCTATTTTCATTGTCTTTGTCTTTTTAATGCTGACCTTCATACCATATCTATTATTCAATAGTTATTCAATTTAGTCAGGGAATCTTGCAAACTTGTAGTGGATTTATTTAGAAGTATAGCATTACAAGTATTGATAATATTAATAATAATAGCCTATTTTCAACATTTTGGTCTTTCTATTTCTGATTTTCATGTCAAATTTGTTACAGCTATCGTTCAATTTGGTTAGACCCCGGAGAGTTGCTCTTGATGTGTTTAGGAGTATATTTGCATGAAGCAAAGAGCCAAGTTGATACCTCCAATTCTAATTTCTGGTTTAACGCCACTTTCTTTCACATTCTGATCCATATAGAGGATTGAATAAGAGTGGAGTTAATGTGCATCCTTGTCTCACACCTGATTTTACATCAAACCGTCTTCCTGTATTTCATTCAATTCTAATTTCTGACATTATAACTTAAATGTAAACTGTGTATTGCCAATTATGTTGGAGGTTTAATGGATTTTTTAGCTCCCTCCTCTCTCTCTGCCTGGAGTTTACAAAGTACCCTGTTCCTGTAAGCTTGCGTACTTTGGACAGACAGGCAGATCAGCATCCATCCGCCTGGAGGAACACAAGTCGTACATCGTTAAACACAACTATGGCCATTCAGGCTTGGCTGACCATGTTTTGGACACCACCCACAGAGTATCATGGAAGAAAACCACCATGCTCCACCACAGCAAATTCAAGAAAGAGAGACTTTTCTTAGAAGCAGCAGCAGCGCTCAGAAACCAACCAAATCTTAACAAATACGGTTGCATTAAGCTTCCAAAGATTTGGGAAACGCTCATCACCAGAGGTCCCACCTTACATTCCAGGCCACCTACTACCGCCCTTAGAGGGCGCTCCACCTAGATAGGACTTTAGTGTCACCCACATGGTTGGGCTTAGTATTGTAAATTTTTGTGCGCATGTTACATTAATTGTTTTTGTAATCCCCGTAGATGTCCTAGTGACTAGGACAAAATATAGGAAGTATTAAATTCTAATTTAATTCTTTTTGAGTGTTGTAAAAAATCCATTAAACCTCCAACATAATGTCCTCACAGCACTTAAGCCTCTACACAAGAATGTGTATTGCCAAATATAATGTTCCATTTATCCCATATAACTAGTGTTTTGCAAAGCCTATTCCAGTTTCTCTTCCACAATTTTTTCTCAACCTCTTTCAAGTATGCTTGCATAAATCTTACCTTGAACACTTAGTAGAGAAATTCCTCAGTAAATTTGTTCATCTTTATAGATGGGAACTCTGAGCTCTACTCCAGTCATGGAATTCAACCTTCAGTGTATATGTTATTCAACTTATTGAAAACAACAATAAAAATAAGATATCCAATTAAGAGATACAATGCTGTATGCAGACATTGAGATTATATTACAAAAAGTGAAGATGACCTTCAAAAATCATTTTTTTGAATTAAATAAGCCAACAATACAATTTAAAGATATCATAAAAGAAAACAGAAGTTGTCATGATGTCTCTGCCAGGATGCAAGACTTGAAAAATGAGTGGAATGAGAAGTTTGGTGGACAAGTGGTAAAGGCTAGGATGAAGGAAACGGAGAAAAAGTGGTGACAAATGACTCAAGAATAGCAGAGTCCATTATTAAAGATATAATAAATGATAGCTTCCATAAGATGTGTTTTCTAGGAGGTAGAATTAGCAGGATAATTGATGTGTTAGACAAGAGAAGCAGACGAGCAAGTGAATTGGTGGTAGTTGTTGGAACAAATGACATGGTTGGACATAAAGAGAATATGAGGATTGATATCAGGTTGTTAAGGAGAGAGAAAGATAACAGTGGTTGGAAAAGTAATCAGCATGTTATCTAGGTATGATAATGAGTTGAGATGGAGAGCAAGAATCATGGATGTTTTGTTCACAGAGCTGTGTAAGGAGAAAGGAGAGCAGTTTGTAAATGTGTGGGATGCATTTGAGGGAAGATGGAAATGTACAAAAGTGATGTGTGGGTGGAATTTAAATGGATTTGGTATAAGTCAGAAAGAATATTGCTGCAAGGAGGAACAAGTGGTGATGGGCAAGAGAGCAGAGGAAGTAAAAAGGTGAAGCAAAAAAAAATCAGGAGAGAGGAACTAGACTGAAGTGATTGTAAATGAGAATAGTAGTACTATGAGTGATAATGATAGAATGAGAATGCAAGACAGACAGGTGGAAATGGATGGGGGGGGGGAGAGTGGAGAGGGTGAAACAGTATGAGAGTGGATGTTGGAAAGTAGTGAATTTGTGAGGATGGTTAGTATGGGAATTGAATGTCCTGAGATGTACAAGGTGTGTAGTTGAGTCTGCAGATATAGATAGGGAGGTGATGATAAAGGCATTGGGAATGGTTAGGTGTGAGGGAAATCGCAATCTACTAGTGGACTGGTTATAGATATAAAAGTGAATTTCTCTGTTTATTTACAAATGCCAGGAGCATCAGAAGTAAGGGAGATGAAATGGTTTTGTTGAATGAGTTTATTTTCCCAAAAATTGTTAGAATAAGTGAAATCTTGTTGGATAAGGATTATATCCTCATGGGAATAGAAATGGAAGGGTATGTTGTTTTTCAGGAGGATAGAAAGGACAAGAAGGGAGGGGTTACTGTTGATGATAGCAAGCAAATTATGTTCATACAAAGTAGGGATGCTGTATGTAAATAGTGGCAATGGTTTTGAGTCAGGAGTCAGTATAGTGAGAGGTGGAGGTTGACAGGAAGAGACATTGAGTTTGATATTGCTGAAGACTACTATCTTAGGCAGTATGGATTGAGAATTTTAGATCTGATTATTTCATCAGAGGATGTGATTATAAGTGGGGATTCATACTTCTCTCCATTTCATGACAGTAAGCATGATGTAAAAAGCCTTTGTTGTAGCTAGCTATATGAAGACATCTGTGTGGAAAGGATATATGTGAAATTACAAGACTGGTGATTATGAAAAGCTTAGAATAGCATGGGATGAGGTGTTAAACTAGAGAGAGAGATAAATGTGTTAGAACTGATCAAAACATATTTAACGTCAATGTGCATATACATTCCAAAGATTAAAAGGCTGAATAAAGTAGGTGTGAAGATGAATAAAAGGATTAAACATGAAATTTGGAAAAAAGAGGCAGCACAAAATGAATAAGAGTAATGGTAGCAGTCAATTGCATGAGGAGTATGAAGAGCAGACCAGGAAGGTAACTTAGTTGGTAAGAACTGCAAAAACTACAGTATGAGCAGAATTAGCAAATCAGGCCAAGAAAAATCCTACAGTTTTTCAGATATATGACAAGTAGAAGGAAGAATGATTATGGTAAGATTGATGTTAATGGATGAAAATGGTAGAATGGTAACTGCTGCAGAAAACACAGTTGAAGTATTCAGTGAATAGTTTGGGATGTTTCATCCTCATCATGGTGAAATCATGAGAAACTCAAGTGTAGAAAACACAAGAATTTGGCTTAATTGTAAGTGAGGAAATATATGAGGAAATAAATAAGCTTGATGTCAATAAGGTGATAGGATTTGATGATATATCACCACATGTCTTAAAGGAATGTTCCAGAGAATTGGCAGTAGTATTGACATGTATGCTTAATAAGCATACATGTCAATACTACAACAGCACAAGTTCCAAGAGAGTAGAAAGAAGGTAAAATTATTTCATTGCATTAAGATTATCAGGCAGTGTCTACAAATTATAGGCCAATCTGGAGTTGTGATTAAAGTATTGAAGAGATTAGTGAGAACCAGGATACAGAAATGGGTTCATAACAGGACGAATTTGGTTTAGTTGTCACTGGGTTTGTTAAAGGGTGATAATGTTTTACCAACTTTTGTACTTACGAGGGTGGTCTGAAAAGTTCAATGAAAAAATGAATTTATTATTATTATTATTATTATTACATCACACCTCCAGGGAGTCCAAAGACTCATCGAGGGAGGGCATCTACTCTACAACTCTTCGTCTCACTACTCCAACCTTCATCAGCTAACACCAACACCATCTACTGCTGACTACCACCACTAGTACTTTCACAGACAATTGCAGCAATCCACGGTGGGATTCGAACCCGCAGCCTTTTGGCTGAAGAGTGGATACGCTAACCACTTGGCCAACCAAGGCTGGCTTGGTTGGCTGAATTATAATTACAAAATAATTTTTATTTTTCAACATAATCTCCCTTAAGACTAATACATTTATTCCAGCGATGCTGCAGTGCCATTATCCCATCCCTGTAGTGATTCTTAGGAAGATATGCAAAATACCTGTTTACAGCTGCAATCACCTCTTGATTCAAATAAAAATGCTGACCAGCGAAGAACAGTTTTTTTTTAGTTTTGGGAAGAGATAAAAGTCAGAGGGAGCTAAATCTGGGGAATAGGGTGGATGTTCCAACAATTCATAGTGCAGATCCCTTAATTTTCCCATTGCCAAAACCTTTATGGGCAGGTACATTGTTCTGATGAAAGATGATTTTTTTTTCTTCTGCAAACTTGGTTTTTTCTCAAGAATTTTTTCGTCTAGTCTAGTTAAAAGATCAAAATAATATTCCCCGGTTATTTTACTGTTTTCAAGATAATTAATAAACAAAATGCCTTTAGCATCCCAAAACACCAATGCCATGAACCTTTCTTGCTATGGAACACAGTTTTTGTGTTTTAACAAAGACACAAAATACTCCAAGCACTATTCAGAGATTTTCATGCGAGTACGTCTTTGATCTGCTGTGAGCAAACGCAGCACCCATCTTGTGCAAAGCTTTTTCCTTTGCAATTCTTCATGCAAAATATATCCTACACATTATTTTGAAATGCCTATAGTCTCAGCAATTCATGCACTTTGACTTGCTGGTTATCCAATACCACATCGTGCACTTGATCAATGATTTCTGGTGTTGTTACACTTTTTGGACGTCCTTCACATGAATCATCTTTAAGGCTGGTACGGCCATGTTTAAACTCGGCAGCCCATTTCTTAATTGTAAAACGAAGGGGAAGAGTACCCATAAACTTTTATGAACTTCGAATGAATTTCTTTTGGCGTTAAACCTTCTTTTACAAAGAATTTTATAACCGCACGATACTCAATTTTATTTATTTCAAGGGATACAGACAACACTTTTGCTTCAGACAGCTGTATAAAACAAACTATTTGATAGGATGACTTTTAATTTCAGATGGATGCTTTATGACAGATGTCCCAACTTGGAAAAAAAATCTTGCTGATAGTGTTGCCATCTGTGGGCGAGGCTGAGAACTTTTCAGACAACCCTCTTATAACAAGGTGACAAATGTATTAGATAAGGGAGATACATATACAGTGGTATACTTAGATTTTGCAAAGTCTTTTGATAGACTGCCACGTTATAAGCTGTTAAATGAAATGAAGTTGATGGATTGGAAAACAGACTAGTGAGTTGGATCAGTGACCAGCTCTCAGATAATTATCAGAAAGTTGTATATGAAATGCAGTATCTTGAAAGAGGAAAATTATTAGTGGTGTGCTTCATAAGTCATATTGTTGTTCAATTGTTAATGATACTGGGATGGGTTTAACTGGTGAAATGAAGCTGTTTGCAAATGATACAAAATTGGACAGAATAATGTGGAGCCAAGCAGATCTTATGCCCTTACAAGAGGACTTGAATAGATTGTTTGAATGGGCAAGTAAGTGGAACTGTCAGTTCATTGTTGCAAAGTGTAAGGTTTTGAAATTTGGTTATCAATGATATTATATACGTATACACTTCATGGTGAAACTTTGAAGGAAGTGGAAGAGATGACAGATCTGGGAGTGGTGGCAAATTTATAGACCACGCTGCGCAAGTTAGTCAAACCTTGCATCAGATGATGGAAATGATGTGAAGGACTTTGATTTGCAGAAATAAAGAGGTTGATTCCAAGCATAGGCCTTGATCAGGCCTCATATGGATTATTGTGCACAGATTTGGTCACTTGGTTTTCATGATGATGACAATATGTCAGGAAGGATCCAGACAAGATTCACAAAAGTGGTAAGTGGTTTATGGAATGTGGAGTATGAAGAGAGATTGAAAGAATGTGAATAGGAGGAGGAAGGGATGGGATATGATTGATACATATAGGTTAGTTAAAGTTGTTTTCAGGTTAACATGAAAGAAACATTTTCATAGAATGGGAGTGAAGGTTAGAATGAGAGGCCATCTCTCTTGAAACCATATAAAGAGGGTGTGAACAGAGGAGTGATAAGGTTCTTTGCACAGAGAGTGGTTGGTAAGTGAAAGTCATTGCCTGAGTGTGTTGTGATTGTCGATGCATTGAATCAGTTTAAGGTGCATTTGGATGAGCTTTGTGTGTGATAGTGTTTAGCTCCCACAGTGACTCCATGGAGATCAGATGTTAATAAAGTTGTGGCATTTAAAGTTAGAGATCACATTAGGTTAAAAATGGAGAAGTTAAAATAATAGAACAGGCAATACAATTTAATTATTTAGGTTGCATGAATTTCTAATATGTATTACAAGAGCCTCATTTGAATCTATGAAATTATAAACCCTTAAGTTAGTTTCCATAACTAAATTTCATGAAATCTGTGGAATAATTGAAAGGACAATGAATTATAAAACACGACAAGAAATCCAAATTAATTTTAAAAGTATTGGCCACTTCCTCTATTCTACTGTTCAGAAACATGGGCTGTTTTTAAAAAGAAAGATCAAAGCAAAATATAGTCTGCAGAAATCTGATAATTAAAAACAATGAAAGAATGCATACAGTTAAAACATATTAAAAATTAAGACATTAGAAGAGTTAAGTATTAATAACATAAATGTAAATATCAAGGAATATAGAGAAAAATGGAAAAATATTGACTACGAAAAGTTTGAGTTTATTCACCCAAAAATTGTTGGAATAAGTGAAACATGGTTGGATGACAGGGTGCTTAAGGGTCAAAGCTGTATAACTGAGAGGAGACCTCCACATAGCCTTTAAAGGAATGCTTGGGTATCTACCTGGATACTGAATGAATGAGGATGGGCTGGCAATTTGGGATTTAGCTGACCAAATTGTATTGTTATTGGCTTAAGACAATATAGAAAATGATGGTACAACATGACAAAATTTCATGCCGGCTGGAGCATCGCCCAGTTAAACAAGGCCCGCATTGTTTTTGCCAAAGAACAGTGATTAAAAAAAAAAAAAAACTCAACAGGGATACATATCCATACTTATAATATAAAAAGTCATCAAAGGCTTGAATTGTGGAATGGATGATATTTGACCAGAAATGCTGAAGTATGGTGGTTTTAAAATCTTACAGTGGCTGCACTGCATAGTTCAGAAAGCCTGGGCAGAGGGACGAATTCCTGATGATTGGAGCAGAGCTCTAATAGTACCCATATATAAAAAGGGAAATAAAACTGAATGTGAGAATTACAGAGGTATATCCCTACCGAATGTTCCTGGCAAGATCTATGCAAGTATACTTGAGAAACGGTTGAGAAGAATTGTGGAAGAAAAGCTTGGTGAAGAACAAGCTGGAATCAGGCCAAATAGAGGGTGTCAGGATCAGATCTTTACTTTACGACAAATAGTTGAGAAAGCATGGGAATATAACAAAGATCTGTATTTAAGTTTTGTTGATCTTGAAAAGGCATATGACAAGGTGCCAAGAGAGAAGCTATTCAATACGCTACAGTTATATGGTGTCAATGGGACATTATATCAAGCAATACTTAGTCTTTATTTGAGTTGTAAGTCAGCATTCAGAATTGAAGGAAGTACAGGAAGATGGTTTAATGTTAAATCTGGTGTGAGACAAGGATATACATTATCCCCTCTGTTATTAATTATCTATATGGATCACATTATGAAGAAAAGTGGTATTAAACATGATATCAGAGTTGGAGATGTTAATCTCGGCTCTTTGATTTATGCAGACGATGTTATACTTCTGAATAAATCTGCTACAAGTTTGCAAGATTCCCTGACTAAATTGAATAACTGTTGTAATAGATATGGTATGAAGGTCAGTATTAAAAAGGCAAAGGCAATGAAAATAGGTAGAATTGTTGCAAACGAGGAACCTGTGGAACAAGTAAAACATTTCAGCTACTTAGGCATGATTTTGACTGAAGATGGTAAATTAAATATGGAAATAGACAACAGAATCAACAAAGCTGGTATGGTAGGAAATCAATTGAATAAATTCTTATGGAATAAGAGAGAAATTAGTCAGAACACTAAATTAGCTGTATACAAGACAGTGTTCAAACTAACTTTAACTTATGGATCTGAGAGCTGGGTCAAAAGTAAAAGTAAGCACTTGACAAAAGACTAGAGACTGCAGATATGAGAGTCCTGAGAAAGATTAGGGGCATGAACAGATGGCATCAATAGCAATATCATATTAAAAAGGAAGATATTAGGAAAGAACTTGACATTGTCGGCATCCAGGAATGCATTAGCAGAGCTAATCTCAGGTTTTATGGTCACTTAAACAAAATGGGCGAGACAAGATTAGCAAAACAAGTGTTCTCTGCCAGGTTGGCTGGAAAACGACCCAGAGGAAGACCAAGATATAGGTGGATTGATATGGTACAAAGTGCCTTAGACGATAGAAATATAAGATCTGATAATGTTGGAGTCTTGACAAGTAACAGACTTATTTGGAGGAAAATTGTAGATAGGAAATTAATGATGTAATTTTTTTCATGTAGTACTATCATATCCTGTACACCCCTTGAGGGTACATAGCAGGAATTTGATGGTTGGATGACGATGGGAAAATGGGAGGGCACGATTTTTTTTTATAAGGACAGAAAAGACCAGAACAGAGGGGAGTGCTGGTGATGAAAATGAGATTCATGTTCACAGATGGAAATAGTAGCAATAGTTTTGGCTGTATACTGTGAAGTGGAGGTTGACAGGAAGAGATATTTATTTGGATATTGCTATAGGCCAAGGAATGTGGAGAACAGTGATGAAGCAATATATAAGCAACTTGTGTTAGTAAACAAGGGAAGGGTGATCATTATGGGTGACTTTAATTATAGTAATATTGATATCTGACATTAGGGAATAAGGGAAATGAATTTCTTGTTCTTCAGAGAGACATATATTTTGAGCATTATATAAAGGAGGGCATATGAGGATTGAAAGTTTTAGATCTGATCATTTCATCAGAGGATGTAATTATATAGGGAGTGTTGCACTTCTCCCCAGTTGGTGAGAGTGACCATGAAGTGATTGCCTGGGTTATGGATGGCTACATGAGATTTCTAATGGAAAAGGATATGTGTGGAACTACCAGACTGGTGATTATGAGAAGTGTAGAAGATGGCTTAGAGCTTAGAATTAGGAGTTAAGCATGAGGTAGATAAATGCTGCGTGGGAACTAAGATACATTAATGTGCCTGGGATTAGCGAGTCTTTTTTTTTTCTCTATATCCAAATTCGATTAGTGCACATATATACATCTTAAAATTAAATGTTACAGATTTTAAAACTTTTCTATCTATACATTTTTTATGGCTAACGATTTTAAAAAAATCGCTCACTAGGATGAATTTAGTTACCTATTTAAAAGATTTTACAAAGTTATTTTTTAATGGCATACTACCCTATTTTCATTTACACTGTGTTCCAAATTTATGCAAATATTTATGATGTCTGCTAATTACATAGCATTTTGTTGATCATATCTCGTGCCTTCTTTGCAATTGTTTTCCTTACTTTTTTATTTTAAAGTATTTTCCCAACCTTTCATGAGTAAAAGAATTAGTGAGGGAAAAAGTGGAAGTGAAGAAGATGATCGTCTTGTTCATCTTGAAAAATGATCAACGCAAGTCCAGAACAAAGATAGGACAAGAACAGAAATGGGTGAATCAACTATAAGAGCGGGGTGCTTAAGGGTCAAAGCTGTATAACTGAGAGGAGACCTCCATATAGCCTTTAAAGGAATGCGGAGAACCGACCAGGGCTTCTGACCTAATGTCCAATCCTCACCTTCTCGTGGTGCACCCTGTTGGGTATCTACATTGATACTGAATGAACGAGGATGGGCTGGCAATTTGGGATTTAGCCGACCAAATTGTATTCTTACTGGTTAAACCAAAATAAAAAATGATGGTACAACATGACAAAATTTCATGCCGGCTGGGGCGTCGCCTGGTTAAACAAGGCCCCCGTTGTTTTCGCCAGGGAACCAGGGCGAACAGCGAAAAGTCAGCTACTGGAACAAATATGAAAACAAACCCCAATTCAACATCACCAGAGTTAAAGATCAGTACTATCAACGTAAGAAGCCTGAATGGCAAAGAAATGGAGCCAGCTGAGGAATTAGATAAGTACCAGATTGACATAATAGGGGTGACTGAAACAAAAGACCAAAACTGGTGAGATCTTTCTGAGCAATAAATACAAAATGTTATATTCAGGCAATGACAATCAAGGAAAAGAAGGAGTAGCCATAGTATTCAACACAAAATACGAGGCTAATCTTCTTGAATGGCAGTCAGTCTCAAGTAGAGTAATGTGGGCAAATATGAGAATGGGGAACTGGACAATGAGACTTATTTGTGCCTATGGTCCCACAGAAAGTTCTACTAAGGTAGAAGTGGAGGAATTTTTTGAGGCTTTAGAAAAAGCAACTGACACAATGAAAAAGGAAAAGTTGGTCCTTGTTGGGGATCTAAATAGTATAGTAGGAAATGATTGTGAGACATACAAAAATATTTTGGGTAAATTTGGAGAAAAGAGCAAAGCTAATAATAATGGCAAATATCTGTTGGATTTCTGCTCAGGACATGGACTGGTTATTACTAACACCATGTTCCAACATAAAAATGTGCACAAATTCACATGGAGAGAAGAGGCTAGGAATAAGAAAAGTCTCATTGACTATGTTATTGTTGATAGTGATGTTTTCTCCCTGGTGCAGGACACCAGAGTGTACAGAGGATTTGAAATTGGAAGTGATCACTATTTAGTCTTGAGCAGGATAAAATTGAATTTCATATTATTATTATTATTAAACAAGACCTCATGGAGTCAAAGACTCATCTAGGAGGTCCTTTTATCTCACACACATCTCATCATACCGGGTCTTAAACACATTCAAACTCCTTGCAGACACCACACTCTCAGGCAAGGCATTCCAATCATTCACAACTCTGCACGAAAAAAACCTGCCTCTCACTCCCCTACTCACACCCTCTTTATACAGTTTCCAGGGATGACCTCTGGTTCTCCCCTGATCTCCCACTATTCGCTGTAGAACTTCTCCACCATTGATCCTATAGCAACCCCTTACCAACTTGTAGGTCTCTATCATATCTCCCCTCTTCCTTCTCTCCACTAGTCTCTGCAAATTACATCTTTTCAATCTTTCCTCATACTCGACATTCCAGAGGTCTGAAACTACCTTAGTCAGTCGCCTTTGGACCCTTTCCAACATCTCCTCATCCTTCTGAAAACCAGGTGACCAAATCTGGGCACAATAGTCCATGTGTGGCCTAATCAAAGCCTTATACAATGGAACAAGAATCTCCCTACTTCTACACGTCAGTGTCCTCCTCATCATTCCCAGAAGTCTTTGTGTTGTCTTCACAATTTTGGCGATGTGACCCCTAAATTTTAGATCCTTATCCACTATCACTCCCAGATCTCTTATTTCCTCTACTTCCAACAATATATTCTTACCAAGCATAAATTCTGCATCCCATCTTTGTTTTCCAAATTTTAAAACCTTACATTTTGCAACATTGAACTCACACCCCCATTTGCTTGCCCAATCACTCAATTTATTCAAGTCTTCTTGCAAGGCCACAACATCTTCACTACTCTTTATGGTTCTTCCCAACTTTGCATCATCTGCAAACAACTGAATATCTCCATCCAAATCTTCGCCAATATCATTAATATATAAGTTAAATAGTAATGGCCCTAAAACAGATCCCTGAGGCACTCCACTAGTGACTTTCCTTTTCCTGGATATTGCACCCCCATACACAACTTGTTGATACCTATCAGATAGCCAGTCTCCAATCCAATGCACTAATCTAATATCCAACCCCATCTGCTCTAGTTTGACTGTCAACTTATCATGAGGCACTCTATCAAAAGCTTTTGCGAAATCCAAGTATATTACTGTGTATCCTTCTCCTCTGTCCAAGGAAGCAGTCACTTTATTGTAATAAGTAAGTAGATTACTAAAACACGACCTCCCTTTAGCAAATCCATGCTGTCCATCAAAGATTATACCATTGTTGTCAACCCAACTCTGGATTCTAGCTCTCACAAGCTTCTCCAACAACTTAACCACAACACCCGACACACAGATAGGCCTATAGTTTGATGCTTGAGTTCGATCACCTCCTTTATGAAGTGGCACAATCTTGCCCTCCTTCCACTCTTTAGGGACTTGACCAAGTGCAAGACTCGTATTAAAAAAATATGTCAAGGCAGGTGTCAACTCTCTGGCACATTCCTTCAGAATACGCGGTGATATATTATCAAGTCCCACAGCCTTATTTACATCTAGTTTACTCAACTCCCCAAACACCTCTTGCTCACTTACAGTCAGTCTCTCCTCCCCATCATCAACTGCTCTTAATCTCTCCATGAAGTCACATTCACAAGATTGAAAGATCTTTAGGAACTGCTCATTAAGTATCTCCACCACACATTCTGCAACAGCTGTCTTTATACCATTTCCTCCAATCAATGTCATCCTTCCATAATCATTCTTTCTTTTGCTGGCTACATATCGAAAGAACTCCCTAGGATTCTTTTTAGCTTCATTAGCTAACTGCTGTTCATACCTCTCTTTAGCTACTCTCACCAACCAAGTCACTCTCCTTGCCTGGTCTTTGTAGAACTCATGAAATTGGTTACTTCCACTTCTCTTATGCTGCCTCCACAATGCCCTTTTTCTCTGTATTGCATGCTTAATCTCTTTATTCATCCATCTCACACCTAACTTATTTAACCTTCTCACCCGTGGTATACATTTAGACATTGCATCCACTAAATATTTTTTGAAAATCCCCCAAGCTGCATTGATCTCTTTTCCAGCTAACTCCTCATTCCATGCTACACCTGCAAGCTGTCTCCTGAGCTCTTCATAATCACCCCCCTTGTAGTTCCACATATACCCTTTTTTCACAGGGGTCCTTGCACTGCTGGCAACCACCCAAGTAATCACCTCATGGTCACTTTCACCAATTGGTGGATGATTTGATACCTCATTGATAATTACATCCTCCGATGAGATGACCAAATCCAAGACCCTTAATCCTCTTGTGCCCTCTGTTACATACTGTCTGAGGTAGTTATCCCTCAAAAACTCAAGAAACTCATTTTCTTTACTTCCAGTTGCTATCTCTTCATTCCAATCTATATTGCCATAATTAAAATCACCCATAATGATCACCCTTTTCTTATTTGCTTGGCTTATTTGACTATACATTTCACTATCACCACCATCCACATTACCAGGTCTATAACAACATCCCACCAAGTATTTGATTCTATTCACCTCTATCTCACACCATACTGCCTCAAAACCACTGGCCCCATTTCCCCCTTGCATCTCTACCTTGTATGGACATAACTCTTTCTCTATCATCAATAGCACTCCCCCTCCCTTTTTACCCCTTCTATCCTCACGAAACACATCATACCTTTCCATCTCTATTCCTGTCAGGATGTCATCCTCATCTAACCATGTCTCACTTATTCCGACAATCTCTGGGTGCACAGACGCAATTAGTGCAACCATTTCATCCGCCTTGTTTCTTATACTTCTAGCATTGGTATACAAACACAACAACTCATTTCTGGATCTACAGCTAGTTCCACTGATACCACTCACTCGATGTGATCTCTCCATGCTGGACTGGGGCCATTTCCCTTTCTGCTTCTTCATTTTAGAACCCTTTGCAATTCCATCTATTTCCTTTTGATCCCTGATCATCCCATTACTTTCCTGCCTACACATTCTCTCACCTCCTCTTGGAGCATCCACCTTTCTCACGCTGTATATCCCTGTCCACCCTGAGCCTCCCCTTTTCCCTGCTCCTCTTGCACACCCATTCTCTCATTATCTATACTCATACCACTCACTTCCACATTCATTTCCACTCCTTCAATCTCTCCTGTCTTACTCTCCTGCTCTTCCACATCACTCCCCTCTTGATCTGATTCATTCTCTCTATTCACTTCTCTACCTTCCAGCAGCAGTCTCTCCAAGCGACTCACACCATAACCACTCAAATGCAGTCCATTGCTCCCATACAGCTCACTTCGTCCCTCAAACTCATTCCACACATTAACAAACTGTACTCCCATCTCCTCACACATTTCAGCCAGAATATCATTCATAATCCTTGCTCTCCGCCTCATTTCACCACAATCATACCTAGGCAACACACTGACCACCCTTCCTGTCACACTATTCTCCTTTATCTTTCCAAGCAGTCTCCTGACATTCATTTTGACATGCTCTTTGTTCTCTCTCAAATCATTTGTTCCAATTAATACAATTAACTCTTTTGCTCGTTCCCGCCTCATGTTCAATGCCTCAATCACTCTACTCATTTTACCGCCTGGAAAACATACCTTGTGCATTTTATCCTCTAGCACACCTTTAATAATGGAGTCGCCATACAACGCCACTCGCTCATCTTTTGTTAACTCTTTCATGCCATCATGATTTATTTTAATAGTTTTGACCTGCATTCTCTTAATTTCATTCCGCATCCATTTCATTTCTTGCTTCATCCAATCCAATTCACCTTCTGAACCTCGCGACACATTCACTCTATCATTAAATCTTTCTAACTTTCTAACTCTCGACCCTCTCTTCTCAGCTATTGAAAGGAATATTGAAAAGAATAACCTGTAAGAAAGTTTTAAAGCGAATAAAAGTTGAGCAGCTCTCAGATGTGAACTGTAGACTAAAATACAGAAATATTATTGAAAAGAAAATGAAAGAGTTTGAGAACAGGAATCAAACCTTGGAGATTCAGTGGCAAACTCTGAAGGAAACATTGATTGATTCTGCCAGAGAGGCATGTGGTGAGGTTGTGTGCAAGGATAAAAAAAATCAGAACTCCCTGGTGGACACAGGAAGTTAAAGAGGCAGTGAAGGAAAAGAAGAAAGCATATCAAAAGTTCCTGGCAAATAAGTCAGCTTTTACTCTTACAGAATACAGAGACAAATGTAAGAAAGTTAAACAGTGTGTAAAACTAGCTAAACAAAAGTCATGGGAGGACTTTGGCAATAATATAGAAAATAAATATCAAGAAGGTGGCAAAATATTCTGGAGGTTGTTGAAGAAGCTTAGGAATGGAGGAAACAGTGCTGTAAAAGGAATTAGAGATGATAAAGGTGAAATGAAAACAGGAGAAAAAGATATCCTTGAAGTATGGAGTAATTACTTTGAAAAACTGCTAAATGAAACAAGCAGTGATGACAGTACAATGGTAAAAAACACTCAACAGGCATGCAGTCAGGAATATATATCCATACTTGAAGTAGAAAAAGCCATCAAAGGCTTGAAATGTGGAAAGGCAGCAGAAGTAGATGATATTCGACCAGAAATGCTGAAGTATGGTGGTATAAGAGTCTTACAGTGGCTGCACTGCATAGTTCAGAAAGCCTGGACAGAGGGACGAATTCCCGATGATTGGAGTAGAGCTCTCATAGTACCCATATATAAAAAGGGAAATAAAACTGAATATGAGAATTACAGAGGTATTTCCCTACTGAGTGTTCCTGGCAAGATCTATGCAAGTATACTTGAGAAACGGTTGAGAAGAATTGTGGAAGAAAAGCTTGGTGAAGAACAAGCTGGATTCAGGCCAAATAGAGGCTGTCAGGATCAGATCTTCACTTTACGACAAATAGTCGAGAAAGCATGGGAATATAACAGATCTGTATTTAAGTTTTGTCGATTTGGAAAAGGCATATGACAAGGTGCCAAGAGAGAAGCTATTCAATACGCTGCAGTTATATGGTGTCAATGGGGCATTATATCAAGCAATACTTAGTCTTTATTTGAGTTGTGAGTCAGCAGTTAGAATTGAAGGAAGTACAGGAAGATGGTTTAATGTTAAATCTGGTGTGAGACAAGGATGTACATTATCCCCTCTGTTATTCATTATCTATATGGATCACATTATGAAGGAATGTGGTATTAAACCTGATATCAAAATTGGAGATGTTAATGTCAGCTCTTTGCTTTATGCGGATGATGTTATACTTCTAAATAAATCCGCTACAAGTCTGCAAGATTCTCTGACTAAATTGAATAGCTGTTGTAATAGATATGGTATGAAGGTCAGCAATAAAAAGACAAAGACAATGAAAATAGGCAGAATCATTGAAAATGTCAACTGTGTTGTGAATGGAGAACCTGTGGAACAAGTAAAACATTTCAGCTACTTAGGCACAATTTTTACTGAAGATCGTGGGAAGTCAATTGAATAAATTCATATGGAATAAGAAAGAAATTAGTCGGAACACTAAATTAGCTGTATACAAGACTGTGTTCAAACCAATTTTAACTTATGGATCTGAGAGCTGGGTCAGAAGTAAAACACTTGACCAAAGACTAGAGACCGCAGATATGAGAGTCCTGAGAAAAATTAGAGGCGTGAACAGATGGCATCAATGGCAATATCATATTAAAAATGAGGATATTAGGAAAGAACTTGACATTGTCAGCATCCAGGAATGCGTTAGCAGAGCTAATCTCAGATAATATGGTCACTTAAATAGAATGGGAGAGGAAAGATTAGCAAAACAAGTGTTCTCTGCCAGGTTGGCAGGAAAACGACCCAGAGGAAGACCAAGATATAGGTGGATTGATACGGTACAAAGTGCCTTAGACGATAGAAATATAAGATCTGATAATGTTGGAGTCTTGACAAGTAACAGACTGATTTGGAGGAAAATTGTAGATAGGAAGTTAGTAATGATGTAATTTTTTCATGTAGTACTGTCATATCCTGTACACCCCTTGAGGGTACATGGCAGGAATTTGATGATGATGAACTATAAGAGCAATTTTAAGCAAAACTGCTTAATACAAAGAGAAAGGAAAGGGTGCTTCAAGTTCATCAAGCATGCACTCAAAATCAAAGTATTATAATGATTGAATTAGAGAGATTTCTTTCTACATGGATTGAAGATTGTAACCCAAAACGGATCCTGCTAAGCACTGACTCATTAAACCAAAAGCATTGTCTCTTTGCAACCTTCAAAGAAAAGTGTATCAATGACGTAAAAGAAGAATTCCATGAGAATTCTGGGTGGTGTGAGAGTTCATGAATTCTCCGAAATTCATTAATTCTGGGTGGTTTGAGAGTTTCAATAAGGGAAATAGCCTGCATAATGTTCTAATCACAGGCGAAGCTGCAAGTGCAGATAAGGAGGTGGCTGCAAATTATCCAGAAATTTCTAAGAAAATTGTGGAAGAAGTGAGCTATTGTGACTAACAAAAATTTGATGTCGATGAAACTGGCTTTTTTGGAAGCAAATGCCTTCCAAGACTTCTGGACAAATCGGAGAAATCTGAGCCTGGTTATAAAGTCACAAAGTCGAATTAAATTACTGCTAGCAAAATGCGAGCCGTTTGGAAGCACGTTCTTCTGCATTGTGCAAATGATTTTAGAGGCTTTTCAAATGAATCTAAGTTGATTAAATCTCATTCTAAGAAATTGAGTGATTCTGACCTACTAAATTTAGATTCACAGCAGGAAGATCCTGAAGAATATGAAGAAAATTTAATCACTGACAACCAAAGAGATTTCACAGGAACAATTTGAAAATATTTTTCCTACAATCAAAATTTTTAAGCAGCAATGCTTAGAGGCTGACCCTGATGAAGAGAGAAGCAGTAAAATTTAAAGATGTGGTAGAAGAGGCAATAGGGCCATACCATCAGTTGTATGAAAAAAAGAAACGGAATACCTGCCAATCTACTTTAGCTCAATTCTTTGTTAAGAAGTAGAATAATAAATTTATATTCTGAATATGTTTTGTTGTCTTTCAGCTTCATGGTTTTCTTTTAACTAGGCCTTGAGATATGCCCTAATTCTTTTATAAAAATTAAGAGTCAAAAAAGAAATTTGAGGAATGAATTATACTTTTTCCCATAAGTTATTATATTCGATTATTGAGTTTTTGATTAATGCGTATCTTTTAGGGAACGCAACAAGTGGTGCATTAATCGAGGGATTGCTGTATTTAACATCAATGTGCAAATATATTCTGAAGATCAAAAGGCTGAATAAGGTGGGTTTTAAAATGGATGAATTAAGGGATTTAGCATGAAAACTTTACAATGGCACTGTTGGAGGCAGCACAAAATGAATAACTCAGTTGGTAAGGAGGACAGCAAAAGTGCAGTACAGCAGAAATTAGCAAATCAGGCCAAGAAAAACTGCAAGGAGTCTTTTGATTTGTGGCAAGTAAAAAGAATGGTTATGTCAAGATGTTAATGGATGAAATGGTAGATTGGTAACTATTGCAGAGAACATAGAATTTAATGAAAAATTCATCCGGGTGTTTCATCCTCAGTGTGAAATCAGACGCTCAAGCATAGAGAAAATGAGAGAAATTTTACTAGTGAGCAAGTAAGAGGTTTATGAGGAGTTAACCTCTATGTCAATAAAGCAATTGGAGTTAATAACATATCACTGTCTTAAAGGAATGTTCCAGGGAGTTAGTGTCAGCCTTAGCCTGCCTGTTTAACAAGTCTTGCAACAACACAATTCAAAGGAGCAGAAGGAAGGTGAAATTGTTCCACGGCACAAAGGTGGTGATAAGTCTGAGGTTAAAAATTGTAGGCTCAATCTGTATAACTGTAGTTAAGGGGTTGGTGAGAGTTAGGATACAGAATTGGGTTGATAACAGCAGTATTCTCTGTGAACATAAGCATGGGTTTGTTAAAGGGAGGTCATGTTTACCAAATCACATTATGTATTATTATAATGAGGTGACAAATGTACTGGACATGGGAGATGCATTACAGTGGTATATTTAGATTTTTATTATTATTATTATTACATGACACCTCCAGGCATCGAGAGAGGGCATCTACTCTACAACTTTGGTGTAGATGATGAAAGTAGTTGTAGTTGGTGGATTGAGTGGTTAGTGTATCCGCTTTCCAGCCAAAAGGCTGTGGGTTTGAATCCTGCTGTGGTCACGATGTTTGCGATTATCTGTTAAGATACTAGTGGCCATCTACTGCTGACCACTACCACTAGTATCTTCACATATAATCGCAAACATCGTGACCACAGCAGGATTCAAACCCACAGCCTTTTGGCTGGAAAGCAGATATGCCAACCACTCAGCCCAACCAGGCTGGCTAGACTTTTGATAGATTGCCACACCACAAGTTAGTAACAAAGAAAAGAAAAGCAGATGGGATTGGATACTAGATTAGCGAACTGGATAGTTGACTGGCTGTCAGATAGGTATTAGCAAGTTGCGTATGGAGGTGCAGTATCTCAGATGAAGAAAGTTACTAGTAGCATGCTGCAAGAATCTGTTTTGGGGCCATTGTTGTTTTAATTTTTATATTAATAATATTGGGATGGAGTTTTACTGGAGATACACAGCTGTTTGCAGATGATGCAAAGCTATGGAGGATGAGGAATCAAGCTGATGTAGCTTTACCAGGAGGACTTGAACAGATTATAAGAACATGTGTCAATGTTGTAAAGTGTAAGGTTCTGAAATTTGGTAGGAAACACTGGATGCAAATTATATACTTGGTTGGAAAACTTTGAAGGAGTTTGAGGAGGTGGGAATGGTGGTGATTAACAAGGTTGTGAAGTAATCACATGCACAAGTTGTGAAGTCATCACAATCAGATTATGGTAATGATATGGAGGAACTTAATCTACAGAAATAGAGATTATAGTTCCATTGTATAAGCTCATGATCAGGCTTCATAACTATTGTGCACAGAATTGGTCCTCTGATGATTGAATCATTAGAAAGAATCTCTAGAGAAGACTGGTGTTTGGAATGCTTGTTATGAAGACAGATTGAGGGAATGCAAATTACAGAGCCTCATGAATAGGAGGTAGGATACAACTGAGATGTCTTGCAACATCTGGGGTTAATGTGGATGAAATTTTTCACAGAATAGGAAAGTAGGGTAGAACAAGAGGATCATCCCTAGAAACTATATAAGGAGGGTGTGAGCAAGAGTGTAAAGAATGTTTTTTCTTTGCTTGGAGTGGTTGGTGAGTAGAATGCAGTGTCTGACAGTGTGGTGAATTTCGACACATTGAAATGTGTTAAAAGCATGATATACACTTTACAGTGTATAACAGTGTGTGCATCTCATAATGATTCTTGACTCTGATGTTAATAATACTTTCCATAAACACCTAACTCCAAATCCATTTAAATGTAATCCATCTGCTATGCATAAGGCATTCAACTTGCTCAACCCATCCACAAATTCTACACCATTTTTCCTGCATAACCTGAATATTTCCTCATTTGCAAATATGTACATATGCACACACTGTTATACACTTTTTTATATCTCTTCATCTCAGTTTGCTTCTATCATAACTTTCCCACTCTTCTTATTTGCTTGTATTAGCAACTCTTACATATCTTGTTATATACCACACTTACACATGCTGGATCATTTATCCAAGTGTAAGCAAAGTTTGTGCATGAAGCACAACTATGCTATTTGTATGTAGAAGATAATGACTTCACACAAATTGCCTTAGTATCCCATAATGCAAAGCACATATCTCTTTGAGTGCATGCGATTCTATGCATTATGGGAAGGACAACCACTTAGACCAGTTTTGGCCTTTGTATTAGTAAAGGTCATCTTCAAAAAGCAGATCATTCTAATCTGAGTGAGTGACCAGCAAGATCATTTTAACTTGCTAACTTTTGATCACTCAAAGATACTTTAAGTAGGTCTACTCAGTGACAGGCTAATCCTATCACAAAGCAGACCCACTCACCTCCCAGGTAAAAACGTCTACTGAAGACCCCCCCCCCGATAAAGGCCATGTCAAAAGCAATACCATAGGCAAGCATCTAATGGAATGCAGTGATTGAGACCACTTCAGCAGACCCCACATCTGCAGAAGACCACATATACAAGTAGTGAAAAGGTTATATGTAAGTAAACAAAGTTTTGTGATTGAAGTTTCTTCATGACTAGGCTACTTCTATATATTATAGAAGCTAATGACTTCACATTAATTGGCTTAGAAGGGCCACTGGGTAGCAGCCCACAGTTCTTGGTGCAACAAACACTAAAAAATCTGGACATAATACTTTCATAAACTTTCCATAATATTTTCCAGATTATTCCTGAATTGGATTGATAACAGTGGGAATCTTTGGATAAGTGTAAGTTTGTTAAAGGGGGGTAATGTTAAGGCAGTCTACTCGTGTATTACAACAAGGTAGCAACTGTATTAGGCTGTTACAGGATGCACATATACAATATATTTAGATTTTGCAATGCCTTTAACTTGTTTCAAAACTTATGTTGCAATCAAATCTGGATGGATGGAGTTAAGATAATTCGCAAATAAGATTGTCTGCCTATGAATATCAGTAAGTTGTGAATGAAAGGCAGTATCTTGGAAAAGGAAAATAACAAATGTTATGCTGTAAATTTTTGGAGATGTTATGGCATAACTTGATAACTTAATTGCAGAGGATATTGGGAAGAGTTTAAATGAGGATGTATATGGATGTGTGTGTAAAGATGTACAAGATTGCCTTTCCATATATAATGTGCATGACTCAGCTCCAAGTATGTTCCTTTTTATACGTCACATTTCATTATGTCCTAGTTATGCCATATATTCATATTTGGTTCTTTGATAATTCCAGTTCAAAATTTTTTGCAGCACATGCTATCAGAAATTTTGTTCAGAATTTAAAAACTTTTCTGTATTATGTGCTATGCAACACGTCAGGTTTGTTAGCAATTGTTAACTTTTTTCTTTGTATTTTGTACTTTTATGTTCTAATTTGTACTTTTTCAAATAGATTACATACATTGCTTTGAAAGAAGTCAACAAACACCATAGCATGAAGAACAATCGGCCATGGCACCCACCTTAATAAGATGTAGGACCTCCTTTTACTGTGACTGTAGCAATCCTACTGGGCATACTTTCCATAAACAATCAATGAGAATTTTGGACCATTCTTCCTCTAGGCATGTAAGGAGGTTCTAGACTGTTGTAGGGCCGATATCCCTTGACTTCACCTGATGCGCCAGTTCTTCCTACAGATGTTCAGTAGAGTTGACATCAGGACTCTGTGAAAATTCAAGTGTGGAGACAGCCTTACACACGGTGCATTGTCTTGCAATAAGAGACAATGATTAGATCCTTAGGAATGCCATGAAATAGGAAGCATTGCATTGTCCAGAATGCTCAGATACTTCTTGGAGTTCGATGTTTGTGGTACCACAAACAGAGGTCCAAGGCCAAACCAGGAAAAACAGGACCGCACCATCATGCTGCCACCTCTGAATTTCTTAGTTGGGATTATGCACTCTGATAAGAGATGTTTAGTGGACATTTGCTGCACCCATCCATCTGCTCAGTAGATAGTGTAGTGTGATTTGCCACTCTATAACACTGCCTTCCAAGCTTCCACATCCCACTGTATATGCTCTTCCACACCACTGAAGACTATGCTACATGTTAGTTCAGATAATGTGGTGTGTTTGCATATTGCAATCGTATGGAAACCCATGTTATGAGCCTCTGTTCTGAATGCTTTCCTGCAGGTTTGTGTTCCAGTCGATGTCTGAAACACTGCATTCAGTGTAACTGCCAATGAATGGCAGTTTTTGCATAGTATCCTTCATAGCATTCTACAGTCACTTTCAACGAGTGTAGTGGATCGTCCACTGCAGGTGTCACTTGCAGTTGACTCCCTGTGCTTCCATCTCAGTATGGTATCATTGATTGGGATGGCCCAATTTGTCAATGATTTGCCAACAGATAGAATGTTGCAGGCATTCTGTTAGAATGCCTCTTTCAAACTCCATCAGTTCTCTGAACACAGTTGCTCTGACTAGGGAGCATCATATTCCTCCAATTTATACCGGCTGCAAACACATGAATTGTTAGATGGCACAATCCACCTTACCTATGGGATGTCTGACTTCTTTTCAAGCAGTGTATAATGAAAAATATTGAATATTGTGTTTAGCAGTTTAATGACATTTTTAAAGGTACACTTCTCAGTGCATCTTTAATTCTGTCTATCTATTCACACCAGTTATTCTATGTTTGACTGGATTGATATTTGGATTGATATTTGGACTCCTTATAGAAATTTATACATCCTACTTTTTTTTTTTTTTAGTCAAAGAATTGGCAGGCATACATATTGACCTTGATGCTGCTCATCAAGATCAATTTGAAATTAAAATTGAACTACATGGACAGCTTTATACCATCCAGAATAAAACAGAATTAACTGAGTTACTTTAATTATTTTTCTTAGTCATTCAGATTATATTTATTAGCAAAATTATTTGAATTGATATCATTGCTGCACTAGCTGGATTAATTTAATGAAATTTTATATTATGATCTCTTATAAATTAGGTATATTTTCTGGGAAAATTCCCATGCTACTCCTCTTAAACACTATTATTATAATTATGGCTATTATAGCCTGTTTTTGTTTAGGAGTCTCCCTTATTTTAAATACATTGGCTATAATTACTCAAAAAAGGGTATATATATTTTAGGGCATTATGGGGGAGTATAGAAGGCAATTATAGCAGAATAAAAGAGGTCGAAAAATTTTGTACATCTTGTTTTGATACTAGGATGTCTTCCAATTCCATCCTGCTGAAGGTTGTTTATAACGAGGGAGGGAGGAAGGGAGCATGGGGGAGGGTGTTTTGACACGGGAAAAATAAATTTGGAAACCCTGGTTTTGTATTAATAATATATATATATAATTAATTTAATTGACTAGAACCCAAGAAAGTATAACAAAACCTTTAATAAATCACGACTAGTTTCATCGGTGCTCCGACTTCTTCAGGTGAGAAAGAAAAAACATAAGACTTATAAAAATTACAAAGTAAAAAACATGGACTTCCCAGCTTAATAAAAAGAAGTAGAATAGTAACAGTCATATTTGAATAGGTGATCATGTGCTACCGTTGGCATGAGTTGAATGTGCGCGACAGCTAATTTTAGAGCGCCAGTACTGGATTACT
Source organism: Typopeltis vanoorti (assembly GCF_054136105.1). Classification (NCBI taxonomy): domain Eukaryota; kingdom Metazoa; phylum Arthropoda; class Arachnida; order Uropygi; family Thelyphonidae; genus Typopeltis; species Typopeltis vanoorti. The sequence goes on along the minus strand of NC_143567.1, from coordinate 17,172,373 downwards.
GCGCTATGGGAATCAGGAAAATTGTAGCTTAGATTGTTGTTCAACTGTGAAGGGTCCAGAACTATTTCTTTTTATTCGATAATTCTTCTTTCAAATTCATCCTTGCATATATATAAATTAGTAGTGCGTTCCCAATCAACTTGGTGTGGCCGTTCTTCACGGTTAGTGTTTATCGAGAAGAGGACATGACTGGAAAGGGTGCTTGCTCGTGTTCTACTGTAGGAAATGTCACGTCTATGTTCCTCAAGACGAAGTGAAACAGATTTATCTGTCTGGCCAAAATAAGGTTGACCACAGTCGCACAAAACTTTATAAACACCAGGAAAATGCAGTTGGTTGTGTTTTGGTCGACTCAGAAAAGAACGAAGTTTTGGCGAAGCAGTAGATTCGGTCTTTATGTTGAATTTCTTCAAAATCCTAGATAGTTTTAGGGTAAGAGAGCTGATAAATGGTAACTGTGTATGAGTGATAGGGTTGGAATCATCTTCTTGTCGAGGATGTTGGCGTGGTCTCAAACGTTTAGTGATGTTACGAGACGAATATCGATTATTTAAGGTGTTTTTCAGGAAGTTAAGCTCTGTTTGAAGGTCTTCTTCTGTGGAAGTGAGACATCTTGCTCGATGCGCAAGGGTGGAGATGATGCCCAGTTTCTGAGGAGGGAAGTGATGAGAAGAGCCATGTAAATATCTATCAGTGTGGGTGGTTTTTCAAAAAATTGAAAATTTAAGATAGTCAGGTAATCTGCTGATCTTTAGATCCAAGAAGGGTAGAAAGCTGTTAATCTCTAGTTCTGATGTGAATTTAATGTTCTGATGTTGATTATTTAAGTGGTTTAAGAAGTTTTGCAGTTCCTCTAAACTATGTGCCCAGATAAGGAAGACGTCATCAATGTAGCATAATTAACATAGTTTGGGACAACGTTTGAGACCACGCCAACATCCTCGACAAGAGGATGATTCCAACCCTATCACTCATATATACAGTTACCATTTATCAGCTCTCTTACCCCAAAACTATCTAGGATTTTGAAGAAATTCAACATAAAGACAGACTATACTACTCTGCCAAAACTTCATTCTTTTCTGAGTCAACCGACTGCATTTTCCTGGTGTTTATAAAGTTTTGTGTGACTGTGGTCAACCTTATTTTGGCCAGACAGATAAATCTGTTTCACTTAGTCTTGAGTAACATAGACGTGACATCTCCTACAGTAGAACATGAGCAAGCGCCCTTTCCAGTCATGTCCTCTTCTCGGTAAACTCTAACCGTGAAGAACGGCCACACCAAGTTGATTGGGAACGCACTACTAATTTATATATATATGCAAGGATGAATTTGAAAGAAGAATTATCGAATCGAAAGAAATAGTTCTGGATCCTTCACACTTGAACAACAATCTAAGCTACAATTTTCCTTTTTTCAAATTCATCCTTGATATATGCAAGGATGAATTTGAAAGAAGAAATATCGAATCGAAAGAAATAGTTCTGGATCCTTCACACTTGAACAACAATCTAAGCTACAATTTTCCTGATTCCCATAGCGCAGTAATCCAGTACTGGCACTCTAAAATTAGCTGTCACACACATTCAACTCATGCCAACGGTAGCACGCGGTCACCTATTCAAATATGACTGTTACTATTCTAGAGCGCCAGTACTGGATTAAGCTGGAAAGTCCATGTTTTTTACCTTGTTTTTTTTATAAGTCTTGTTTTTCTTTCTCACCTGAAGAAGTCGGAGCACTGATGAAACTAGTCGTGATTTATTAAAGGTTTTTGTTATACTTTCTCGGGTTCTAGTCAGTTAAATTAACTTTATAAATGTATACATCCCAAGTAAATCCTAATTTCAATAATATATATATATATATATATATATATATATAATATTGTGTTTAAGGGTGCTTTTTTGGGGGGGAGAAGGGGAAGGGTTTACTTATGGGGAAACTGGGGCAGGGATAACGTTAACGGGGTGAGGACCATTTCGGTCGCCTGACCATCATCGGAACATTTTCGGAATGAGTGACACACTTGTTAACGTTCTCCCCTGTCCCAGTTTCCCCATAAGTAAACCCTTCCCCTTCTCTCTCCCCCTACAAAAAAAAAAGCCCCCTTAAATACAATAATATATATGTATATATTATTAATTCTAAACCCAGGTTTCTAAATTTATTTTTCCCACATAACACCCCCCCACACACTCCCTTTCCCCCTCATTATAAACAACCTTCAGCAGGATCATGGAATTGAAAGACATCAGAGTATCAAAACAAGGTATGTACAAAATTTTTCCACCTCTTTTATTCTACTATAATTGCCTTCTATACTCACCCATAATGCCCCAAAATATATATACCCTTTTTTGAGTAATTATAGCCAATGTATTTAAAATAAGGGACTCTTCTAAACAAAAACAGGCTATAATAGTCATAATTATAATAACGATCTCTTATAATTTGTAGAAATAATTCAGAGTTACAAAATTATGACTAAATAATAATACATAAATTAAAAAGCTTTGGTTCAGTTGTGATAACGAATAGTATCACTATAATAAGACTAGTGTTATGAAACTTGTCATGTTATGCAATCATTTTATTTATTATAAAATTTTTATATTTTGCTCCTCTATGTAGAATTTGTTGTTGTTCATAATGGCATTATTACAAATTACAAAGACATCAAGCAGTTTCTTGTAAGTATATCAATACTGTATATTTGATTCAAGAAATATAGACCAATATATATTTATAATGGCATTTTGAAAATGATTTTATACGTTAAATCTATATAACAGATTTTTGATAACTTTTTTGGGTATCTGAAATCCATTTTTTAGACAAAATCCCTTTTGGTATCATGTTTTTCTCTGATTTGAACTGTTTCCTAAATAAAACTGCAATGAAATGGGAATTGAATTATTACTTTTTAAATACATGATACAATCATACATGTCAAAGCTTAGGTATTGGAAGTCATTCATCTTTTATTTTTATGGTTTAATTCACAACACAAAGAAAATAACATTTAATTATTTTGCTGATTTATACATAGCATCTTGAGCACAAACAATTCATAACAGTAAGTAAAGAGTAACAATTAGTTAATAGTTGGAATGGTTTAAAACTGTAATGGATGACACAAGGAACTATAATCCTAAATTTTGTGCCATCTAATGTTGGATAAAGAAGTTCTACAAATATTAATTCAGTCTTAAAATGACTGTCTCCCAGATTTTGAGCACATCGATGCAGCCATCCTAGTTATGGTTTCAGGAATATTTAATAACTGCTGCTGAAATCAAAAGCAGTCTCCAACTTGTAATTAATTCTACTGGGTTTTTTTTCATCTAAGCCTATATAAAGAGTCAGACTAGGCAAGTTGTGACTGACAGACAGGCCAAAGCATCATCTATCAATCACAACTTGCCATAACAATTATTGTTATTGCACCCTCATGGAGTCTGCAGATTCATCGTGGGAGGTTCATTCAACTGACAACATATTGATCATACCAAATCTTAAATCCTTAACACTCCTTGCATCAACAACATATTCTGATAATGTGTTCCATTCATTGACTGTTCTCCATGTAAAAAAATCTAATCCTCATGCCCCTTTTCACAACACTCGTACATAACTTCTAGGGATTGTTTTTGGCTCTTCCCCCCTCTCATTTTCTACTCTTTTTATAATCCCCTCTAGATTAATTCATTTAAAATCCCCTCGCCACTTTAAATGTCTCTGTTATATTTTCTCTTTTCTTAATATCCACCAAACTCTGCAATCCACATTTCTTCAACCCTCTTCATAGTCCTTAGTCACTCGTCTTTGGACCCTCTCCAGTGTTTCCACATCACATTAAAAACTAGGTGACCAAATATGAGCACAATAGTCCAAGTGTGGTCTGACCAGTACTTTATACAGTTGCAAAACTACCTCTTTATCCCTACATGTTAGAGCACTTCTTATCATAGCAGCACTATGACATGCAGTCTTTGCATCACTTGCAATATTCCTTCTACACTTCAGTCTACTGTCAACCATAACTCCCGAATCTCATCCACTTCCTACAGTACAGCACCATCAATAATATAGTACACAGCCTTATATTTCTTCACTCCAAAATGATGTAATAACACCTTGCATTTACTAACATTAAAACCACGACTCACTTCATTGTCCAGGTCAAAAGCCTATTAAAATCTTCCTGAAGGGAATTAATGTTAGTTGTGCTACATATAATTCTCTCCAACATTATATCATCAAACAAATGAAGATTTTGAGTCAGTCCACATATATTGTCTACAAAAGTTAAACTGCAGGAACCCAAGAACAGAACCATAAGGCATGCCACTGGTTATCCTCCTTTTTTGAGATGCTGCTCTGTCATACATTACTTGATGGTCAAACTCATTCAGACAGTCAATCTCCAATCCATCACTAACCAATATACTATCTGTTCCCATTGTTTTTCAGCTTGTACACCATTAACACTAACATTTGATCGATACCATACAACAATGTGGTAATCTATCAAATGCTTTTACGAAGTCCAAGAATATCACTGTAATGATTCACCCTTATCTAACACACTCGTTATTATCATAAAATGCATTTAAATTATTAAAACAAGTTCTACCCTTCACAAATCCATGCTGACCATCATAAGGAATACTTTGTCCATCAAACCCAATCTTGTATTCTATTCATCACCAATCTCTCCAATATCTTGACTATAACAGCAGTTATACAGACCAGACGGGTCTATAATTGGAAATTTCTGTCTTAGAACCATGCTTGTGGAGTAGCACTGTTTTGCCTTCTCTCAACTCCTTAGGAAGCTTACTCACTGCAGTACTTTTATTAAGTAACCAAGTCAAGGGCATAGCTAACTGTTGTGCACATTCCTTAAGAATATGTGGTGATATGTCGTCCATTCCCACAGCCTTATTAACATCTAAGCCAGTCAACACCTAATATAATTAATTCTTTCACTTCCAATTCTCCTAATACTTGTATGATATACCCTGATAAAGTGCTCATTCAATAATTACACTATATCCTTTGCAACAGTCACTCTGCTACCATGACTATTCACCAGTGTCAACTCCTAATTATTCTTTCTCTTGATGCCATATAACCAAAGAATTTCCTTGAATTAACCTTGGCCTGACTAGCCAGTCTCCTCTCTCATACTGTCCCTTCTTAGCCTGCACTTTATATCCTTCATGGAACTGATTGCCACCAACTCTCTTGTATCTTCTCCATAGCATTTTCTTTTCCAACACATATAAGAAATTAAGTTTAATCCTTTATCCACGTATGAGCAAACAAAGTTTGTGCCTAAAAATATCTTCAGGACTGGGGTAAGGTAGTACAACACCGGGAAACTCGTTGCAAAGGTGGAGCAAGCTAACATCACTCCTATCTCAATATCTACCGTAATGCAAAACACATCTCCTTGCAGATATATATAATGCTATGCATTAAGGGAAGGGCCACTACCCAGACTAGTTTCGATCTTTATTGAGGTCTCTTCAGTGGGAGCCAGGCCCAGAAGTGGAGATACCAGGCAGAAAATAAAAGGCTTTAATACCTTACCAGGCTTTAATAAAAAGGTGGTACACCGTTTAGCAACTCCTATAGGTAAAGATGACCTCACCTTTGCTTCTGCCTGGTATGTCTACTTCTGTGCCTGGCTCCCACTTAAGAGACCTCAATAAAGGTCGAAACTAGTCTATGTAGTGGCCCTTCCCTTAATGCATAACATTATACATATCTGCAAGGAGATGTGTTTTGCATTATGGGAGATATTGAGATAGGAGTGATGTTAGCTTGGTCCACCTTTGCTACGAGTTTCCCGGTGTTGTACTACCTAACCCCAGTCCTGAAGATATTTTCAGGCGCAAACTTTGTTTGCTCACACTTGGATAAAGGATTAAACTAACTTTATTATAGTCTAACCAAGTGAAAAATAAACTTTCAACATTTTCCAACACAGCTTGCTTGATTTCACTATTCATCCATTTCACTCCTACTCTGTTTACTTGCTTAAACCTTGGTATTCAGTTATACATTGCTTGTGTCAGACACAAGCACTATCGTCATCTACCCAACATATTGATTCTAGCTGACTACAGAGCTCCTCGTAATCACCCACCTTATACATCTACATATATCTGTTTTTAGTAGTAACCTTTTCTTATTTCACCACTTCCCAAACAAGTAAGTCATGATCACTCTCACCAACTGACGGAAGTGTCAAAACCACATTAAGAACTACATTTTGTATAGTTATCACCAATCCAAAACATTAAAGCCTCTAGTTGCTTCAGTCACATGCTGCTTAAGATATTTATACCTTAGAAATTTTAACAATCTCACTCTCCTTGTTCCTGTAGACTATCTCCTCCTTCCATTCAAATAATTAAATTATTTGTAATTAAATTAAATGTAATTAACTGTAAAGTTGCCCAACCAATTCACCTTAACATTTCATCTTCAATATTCTCTGGCTTATAACATCATCCTATCAGATATATTATCCTGTTAATTTCAACTTCACACCATCCAGATTCAAAATCTGCAAATGTACTATCAATTTTTCCCACTTTGTGGACATAACTCCTCTGTGGTCAAGTCATTAACAATACCCCACCTCCTGTTTTCACCTTCTTATCTTTCCTTAAAATTGTATATCCTTCCATTTTTTTCAATTGTATATTCCCAACATCACAGTATACTCAGGCAACCAAGTTTCAGTTATACCAATTATGTTCGGGCATACTGACTCAGTGTGATAAACTCATCCAAAAAAAAAAAATCAGCTAATGCCTTTTATTCTCATATAGGAACTAGGCAAGACTGCTTTAGGTTTATCTAACTTTTGAAGACTGAGGGGACAGTTCAATCTCCATCGGTAGCTAATCAGAGATAACTGGCCCAAGGCCATCACTAAAATACATGCTGTTTGCTGAAGAGAGGCGACTGACAAGTGTCGCCATCTTGTGTTGCCTAATTGTAATCCTTTGTTAGCTACATTAACCTCCTGATTCTGTGCCTTCTCTGCAAACAATAGTCTTGTTAAATGCCCAACACCAGACCCATTCAAGTGCAATCCATCAACTTTAAACCATTCCAACTTTCCATCAAATTCACTCCATAGATTCACAAATTGTGAACTCATTTGCTTCACACAATTCAGCATCAGGTACTTGCTTCATTGTTCCACCAGGAAAGCATGTTTTGTGTACTTTATTAGCATAACACCTTTAATGATTGAGCCGGTGGTGGTGAATGTATTTCATCTTTTTCAGGGCAGATGTCAACAGATCTTTCTGCCTGTCTATAGTAAGCCAGGTCACAAGTACACTCTTAAATGTGCTAAAGAATAGTTTGTTCTTAGGGGAATGGACGGACGTTTGTTGGTTTGAATGCAGTGTTAAACTTTCATTATGCAATCTTGGATGTCTTTCGTATGTGCCCTAAATATATGGGATAAGTTTTGCTGTGGCCGTATGTATCAGGGGGGGGGTTTAGTATTTCATCTGTTTGGTGGTGGGGGGGAGGTTATAGCCATTGAACAGAAATGTGTGGCCAAGTTAGGCAAGAAGGTAAGAGCAGAATCATTGGAACAGATAACCCTGATTCTGTGATATTCTTAAGATTCCATACTGTTTGGCTGGAAAATGGTTTAATTTTGCTTGTGTAAATATCTTCCAGAATATGTTGACTTTCTAAAAATTAAAGCATATAAAAACATAAATCATCATCATCATTAAGAACAAATTATGAAGTTCAGTTTATTTTCTTACTAGAGAACCTACAGGAATAAAAAAAAAAAAAAAAAAAACTGCTATTTAGGTAGTACAATTTTTAGTGAATATGGAAAATTCAATTTATAAATATATAATAAAGAAATTGAAATGAAAGAAATCAGCCAAAACACTATAGTAGTAGTAGACTAGACAATGGCCAAACCAGTTTAAATTATGGGTTTTGTGTTGTTGTTAGGCATAAAACAGTTAACGGTCACACTAGATAATAAATATAAGAGTTTGGAGATATTATTGGAAGAAGCAGATCATATCAATAGCAGAATAATTAAAAATGAAAATATTAGAAATGAACTTGACATTATCAGCATTCAAAATTTGTGAATAGATCTTAACCAAAATAGTCATGGTTTTGCTAACCTTTTCTCTTCCATCCTGTTTACCTGACCATGACTATTTTGGTTAAGGTCTATTCATGGCTGATAACATGAATATGTTTAATGGCCGATGACAAAAAAATTCCCTGTTCTAGGTGGATTGATGCATTTATTAATGCCATTAGACACACATAAGATCCAACAGTGTTGAAAATTTTACAAATAAATTTGGCCACAGGTATTGAGGGAATGTGCTAAAGAACTGTTGTTGACTTGCATTGAAAAACTGAGTCTGCCAACAAATAAAGGTGCCCAAGAGGTGGAAGGAGAATAAGATCATGCCATTGCATAAGGGTGGTAATAGAGTGGAAATGTCAAAATATATTTGTAATTCTTCAGTAATTGTTAAGATGTTGGAGAAATTAGTAAGAGAGCATATATAGCATTATGAAGTTGAGGGTAATATCTGTCAGAATCAGCAGGGACATGTTAAGGGATGCCCATGTTTTAGTAATCTGATTGCCATTATAATAAAGTAACAAGAGCAGTTGATGAGGGAAAGACATGTACTTCCATTTTTCTTTTGGATCTTACAAAGACATCAGAGGATGCCACATGATAAGCTAGTGTTTAAGCTATACATGGGTTTAGATGTCACATTAGTGAATTGAATTGACTGCCTGATAGATATGTTTTGTGTATACATACCACATAATCTGTTTGGAAAGAAGTCAATGAACACCATATTATGAGGCCAACCAGCTGTGCTTCCCCCCCACCTTAATAAGATGTAGGACCTTTTGTTGCGATAACTGTAGCAATCCTAATGGACATACTTTCCACAAGCATATGATAGTGATTAGTGAAAATTTTGTACTATTCTTCCTGTTGGCATGTAATGAGGTTGTGGGCCCAATGTCCCTTGACTTGAACTGCCACTCCAGTTCATCGTACAGATGTTCAGTAGGGTTGGCATCAAGGATCTGTGCAGGGCAGTAAATTGTGGTGATGTTCATGTACATAAACCACGCAATACTGCAGCAGCTTTATGATTGTCAGATTATGATTATGCATTGCCTTGCTGAAAGAGACAGTGGTCAGATCCATAGAAATGCCACAAAGTAGGAAGCATTGCATTGTCCAGAATGTTCAAATACCTCTTGAAGTTCAGTGTTCATGGTACCACAGAGGTCCAAGGCCAAACCAGGAAAAACAGGACCATACCATCACACTGCTACCTCAGAATTTCATAGTTGGGATTACGCACTCAAGTAAGAGATGTTCAGTGGGGATCTGTCACACCATCCATCTGCTCAGTAGTGTAGTGTGATTTGTTGTGATTTGTCACTCCATAACACAGCTCCCCAAGCTTCCACATCCCATTGTATGTGCTCTTTGAACTGAAGATGACGATGCATGTTAGTTTGGGTAATGCATGTTGTGAGCCTTTGTTCTGAATGCTTTTCTGCAGGTTCATGTTTCAGTTGATGTCCGGAGTTCTGATTCAACATATCAGATGACGAATGGTGGTTTTTACATATTATCCTCTTTAGCACCCTGTGATCATATTCAGTGAGTGTGGTGGGTTGTCCACTGCAGGTAGCACTTGCAGTTGACTTCCTGTGCTTCCATCTCAGTATGGTATCAGTGATTGTTGATCTGGGATGGCCCAGTTTGTTAACAAATTGCCAAACAGATAGGCCTGCAACATGGCACCCTATCGCAAACCTCTTTCATACTCCATCAGTTCCCTTCTCACAGTTATTTCATCCAGACACAGTTGCAATGACTTGGGAGCATAATATTCCTTCAATTTATATCAGCTACAAACACGTGACTTATTACATGGCACGATGCACCTTGTCCATGAGGGTGTCCATTGACTTCTTTCCCAGCAGTGCATACAGGATCATAAAAGTACAGTAGTTTCATCTTGTGCTCTCACAACTGCACAAAGAAAGATACTACAGTTTCCATACACATACATTGTTATTTTTGAATTTTTGGTTATCCATTTGTTCACATTGATGGTGTTAGAAGCTTAAACCAAAATATTTATCTATTTTAGTTTTTCATATGAATGTTTCTTATTGTGTTATAATTACTCATCTTAACATTGGCAAAGAAGAATAAATGCTGATTTGGAACAGGTCATGAAAGCACTTTTTCAAAATTGTAATATTCTAGTCAGAAGAATATTTGTTATTGTTACTAGGTAAAATGACACTTATTTATTATTGCTAAATCTTTCCCACTGCATACATAACTTCTTTTGGAACATGATTTCAGTTGTATATTGAAAGGAAGTGTGATGCGTGTTGTTGTTATTATTTTTCCCAAACAGTTTTCATTTTTATCCTTAAAGATATCAATGAACCTCATTGTGATTTTGGGGGAAATAAGCTTTTTTTTTAATGATATTGAAAAGTTATAATATATGTGTATGTATGTATATCTCACACAGAGAAGTTGCTGAACATGCTGTATTGGTGTTGTTTATAGGCAAGGCTTAAGGGAGAAAGAACTTATTGATATTTTTTGTGATGTGTGAAAAGCTGAGGAGACACTTCATGAGAAAGACTATTTCATTGAATAGAGGAGGTGAAATGAATGAGGAAAAGAATGTTGGTTGGTTTTCAGTTTGACTGTAAATGATTGCCAACGTTTTAAAAAAATTATTATTATTATTACATAACACCTTTAGGGAGTCCAAAGACTCATCGAGGGAGGGCACCTACTCTACAACTGTCTTCACCAAACTCAACTACCTTCATCATCTAGATCAACGCCATCTACCACCACCACTAGTATTTTCACAGACAATCACAAACATCCATGCACATGGCGGGATTCAAACCCCCGGCCTTTTGGCTGCAGAGCAGATATGTTAACTACTCGACCAATTAGGCCGGCAAGTGTCAATCTTCTCCATCCTATTACAGGGCCTCTCCTTGAAATGGAAAGTCAAGAGAAAGAGATCGGATGCCAGTACTTGTAGAAGGCTGAAATAGACCATACAGAACATGCAGCTGAAACAGACCATCTGAGACTGCAGTTGAAGTGAGTTATTAGGAGAATAGTAATTGATTAGCCAAACTACTCTCCTCTGGACAGCATCATGGCAGATGGTTTTTTCTGCTTGAACTTGTCTTCCAATAGAAGATTTCTATTCTATCACTTACCCTTTTTCTTCTATATATACATAAATAGAAGATATTAACAGGGAGAGTTTACTGAGCAGAAGATGGACTGAACTATGTTAATTTTTAAGTGATCAGTTTGATGCCAGATCTGATCACATGCTCTGGAAAGGTTTCTCTAAACTCTCCCTGACAAAGAAATATATCTTGAAGTATATACTGTATTCTTTCTCATGAGTATAAATTAATTGAACAGAGTGTAAATGGCTCATGATAACACTAAATAACTAGTTGTTCTAAATGGCAGCTTTACATGCTACATAAATATTCACCTATATATATATATATATATAATTTTTTTTTTTTTTTTTTTTTTTTTTTTTTTTTTTTTTTTTTTTTTGCATATTTCTTCTTGCACTCAAGTTGCAATGGATGTTGTTATATAGTTGTTAAAAACATTTCTGTCTAGAGTTGTGCTAGTGCTGATCAGTTTCAAAGTTAAATTATAAAATATAACAATTATATACTTGTTTGTTGTCCAAAACAACCAGAATGCTTTCATTCAATATTATGACTTGACAGTATCTGTCTATATATACCAGGTGATTATAAAATAACGTCAAGTGTTCAGAGCCTCTAGCTAGTAATGTATTGTAGGAAATACAACAATATTTGGTAGACATACACAATGGAACATGGGGATTCGATTTAATGAAAAAAGTACCAAAAGTCGCCAACAGGGGAAATTTTGGCGCTGTTTACTGAGTAAAATGTATTAATTTGCATTATCGCATTTCTTGTGAACAATCATGCAATAAAAGGAAAGCCTGTGAGATTTCTTATCATTCATAGACGAACTGCTTTTCAATGCCTCTTACCTTACGTGAGCATGCTTTGTTAGTCAAACTCTATTATCAGCGGAACAATAATGTCAGTGCTTGTCTTCGTGATTTTTGGCGTATGAAATTTGCAAAAAGGACCGATTAGCGTAACAAACTTAAGAAAACTGATGCGGCGATTTGAAACTACTGGAACTCGAGCAGTTCAGGTAGGCAGTGGACGCAAACCAATCAATCACCAACAAGTTGAACAAGTTGCAACTGCTATTGTGGAACAGGAGATGACGAATGTGCAGTGTACCAGCAGTGCACGAGCAATATCCTGGCAAATGGATATCGCATACACAATGTGTGGAAAATCCTACATCAGATATTGAAGTTTTACCCCTATAAAATCGGCCATGTTCAAGAATTGCACCGTGGTGATGCGACCATACGAATTGACTTATCTTTGAGATTCTTAGCATGCATGGGCGTGGCAGATTTTATGGAGTGACGAAGCACATTTTTATTTGAACGGCGATATTAACACGCGCAACTGTCACATTTGGGCTGCAACTAATCCACATGTGTGTCTGCAGATGCCTATCCACTTGCCCAAAGTCACAGTATGGTGCAGATTTATGGCATCTTTTATCATTGGTCCATATTTTTATGAGGAAAATCGCCAAAATGGACCAGTGACCTGTTCCGTCAATGCTAACAGGTATGCCAATATGCTACAGAACTTTGTGGTTCCACAACTGCAGCAAAGAGGATGTCTCGATTCGACCATCTTCATGCAGGATGGTGCACTACCCCACATTGGACTTCAGGTACAACATGTTTTGTGACAACATTTCTTTGACAGAAGAATCATTAATCGTGCATTTCCCATGCCATGGCCACTGAGATTGCCTGATCTCAATCCTTGTGACTTTTGGCTGTGGAGATTTCTTAAAAGCATTGTGTATCAAGGACATGTACCTGATATTCCAACTTTGAAAGATCGAATAACGTTACACGTGAGACAAATCAATTCCGATATGTTGCGAGCCACTGTGGAAAATGTTGTGCACCGTATGCAGTTCCTGGAACATCAGAATGGTGGTCATATTGAACCTCATTTGTAATTAACAATAAACGTCATGAAATTGATGTGTGCTGTCTCTCATTTGCCATTTAGTCATTCATTAGTCACACCTACTAAAATTAATTTGGCAGTGCCAAAATTTCTCCCGTTGGCAACTTTTGCTAGAGGGCTCTGAACACCTGACATTATTTTATAATCACCAGGTGTGTGTGTGTGTGTATATACAGTACAATTGAGACCAAAGGTTTACAAAAACACCTATATTTTTTAAGAAATATAATCATAATTGTAGTTTTTCTTACATAAAAAAAAAAAAAGAAAGTTATTTCGATGTTGGTGGGTTCATAAAATCTAATAGATTCATCTGACAGCATAATGTCTTTTTCTTGTCATGCAAAATTTCTTCATAGCAAGCTAATGATTTTTTTATTCCTTGCCTTGTGGCTACAATTCGTTCCTTGTTAGAATCTATGTCCTCCAAAATCTGTGAACCTTTCTTTTATGATTGTTCTTACTGAGGATTCCTGTAGAACCAACTTCTTTGCTAGCTCACAAATTTTCATTCCTCCTTCAAAATCCTTAATAATTATTATTAATATTATTATTATTATTCAGGCCTCCAAGGAGTCAAAAGACTCATCGAGGGAGGTCCTTCCTAATACATAAAGTCTGTCAAAACTCATCGAGGGGAGGTCCCCCCCCTGAGAAACACAAAGTCTATCATACCACTCTTTAAACTCACTGACCGTTCTCGCTCCCACCACTCCATCAGGCAATGCATTCCACGGCTCAACCACCCTCCACACAAAGAAACCACTCCTTGCCCTCTTGCTCACAGTTTCCTTTCGTAACTTCCAGGGATGGCCTCTTGTCATCACTCCTTCCCGCTGTTCAACCAAGCGAAAGAATTCCCCAGTGTCAACCCTGTAACCACCTCTCAACAGTTTAAAAGTCTCAATCATATCACCTCTCCTTCTATCCACCAAACTCTGCAGTCCACATTCTCTCAGCCGATCCTCATAACTATCCTTGTACAGTCCTGAAACCATCTTTGTCATCCGTCTTTGTATCCTTTCCACAGTTAATTTATCCCCTTCAAATTCTGGGGACCAAATCTGAGAACAATAGTCCAAGTGTGGTCTGATCAGAGACTTATACAACGGAATGATAACCCTCTTATCTCTGCAGGTCAGTGTCCTTCTCATAATAGCAGCAATCCTTTGTGTTACCTTTGCCACCTTTGCAATATGTCCCCTAAACTTCAGGTTTCTATCAATCATCAACCCCAGATCTCTTGTCTCCCCTACTTCCTCCAGTATAACTCCTCCCATAGAGTATGCAGCATCCCATCAATGTTTCCCAAACCTCAAGACCTTACATTTTGTTGCATTAAACTGACACCCCCATTCATTTGCCCATCTATCTAGCTTATTTAAATCCTCTTGCAGGGCTACCACATCTGCACTATTACTAATAATCCTTCCCAGCTTCGCATCATCCGCAAACAACTGAATATCCCCCTGCAATCCACTGGCTATGTCATTGATATAAAGGTTAAACAATATAGGTCCTAGTACTGAGCCCTGTGGGACCCCACTTGTAACCCTCTGCCTCCTTGAAACTGCTCCACCATACACAATTCTCTGATACCTATCAGACAGCCAATCCTGAATCCAGTTGACCAATCTGACATCCAGACCCATGTACTGCAACTTAAATATCAGCTTATCATGTGGCACCCTGTCAAATGCCTTCGCCAAGTCTAAGAAAATTGCAGTATATGCCTTTCCCTCATCTAATGTTCTTGAAACTTTATTATAAAAGGCTAGCATATTGCTAAAACAAGAGCGTCCTTTCACAAATCCATGTTGATTCTCACAGATAACATTACCCTCATCTGCCCAATGCTGTATACGGTCCCTCACTACTTTCTCCAAGATCTTAACAACTACTGATGACACACAGACCGGCCTATAATTAGACACTTCCAGTGTGTTACCACTCTTATGCAATGGCACTATCTTACCTTCCTTCCATTCCCTGGGCACCTTTGCCAAAGCCAGACTTTCATTGAAAAGCCACGTTAAAGGCACTGTCAATTCCCTAGCACATTCTCTCAAAACTCGTGGTGAAATACCATCCAATCCCACAGCTCTAGTGACATCCAGAGTACTCAGTATCTGAAACACACTCTCCTCCAGACCTCGAACCAGTCCTATCCCTCTAGCATTAAAACTGACTCCTCTAGGATGAAATACTCCAATAAAGTGTTCATTGAACAATTCCACTATGTCCTCTGCATCAGTCACTCTATTCCCATTTTTATCCCACAATATCATTCTTCCACAGTCATTCCAAAGTCAATGTTTTTCTTTTCTTGCTAGCTGTAGAAGAATCAGACTTGCTTCTTTTGGATGACATTATTATTTTTTATGTGATAAAATTTTTATCAAGAACATAACATTAAACAATTGCAAGGTTTGTAGATTATAAAAATTGTGTATGAATGGTGACCGCACAAAACACATCAGTGCTTGTTCACAGCATGTGTGACACTGGCGAATGCGGCCGGTTCCTGAAAGATACGGCTAGTGGTGAAGCGGGACGGGAATATGTACATATAAGAAACCGCGTAAGTCGGGGTATGACTGTGTGTATGTGTATATTTGAAAAAAATAGATTTAATGACTCCAAGACCGAGATAACATATAAAGATTTTAATGATAAATACTACTAGTTTCGGCATATAGCAGCCTTCTTCAGGTATTTATAAAGGAAAGGAATACTAATAAACATTGAATTATTTAAACAAACTGGAAATTACAGGTACAAATTGCCTCACATAATCGATACATAAAAACGTTGTATTTTTCAAGTTGTTCCAACTGGCATGCCATTGTTTGTTGCAATTGTGCGTGCAAGTTCACGTGAACGCCAATATTGAATAACTGCAGCATGGCTATCTGGGATGTGTGTGTATATATATATATATATATATATTGTGGTATGTATTTTTACTGGCATTTAGAATATAAAATCCAGTTATATTAATTAAATGCATGGTTATCCTTTACTCTCTCATTAATGAGTTTTTCCTTCCCCAATTTCATCTTTTACTTTTAATTGTGGTAAGTATTCTATAAGTAATGAAATGAAAAAAGATTAGATTAGTTGACAAATTTGGTACAAGGATATGAAAATACTAAAACGTTGTACTACCACGTATGTACTAATTATGTGGCAGTTCTTGTATTCTTTCTACATGTACAGCTAAGACTATTATTTTTATGTCTTATTTTGCTATTAGTATTTCACTTGAAACTACTTCACAGTCCATCATGAAAACTTGTGGTCAACATCTTGTCTATGTGATTTAGAGCACTGTTTTTAACTTTGGAATTTAGGTTGTCTAGACTGAAAGAGGAAAATGAAAGGTTTTAGTTAACATACTCATGCAAACTTTTGTTTGTTACATCTGGTGGGCGGTAGATGGTGTTGGTGTAGTTGCGGTTTGTTCGTGGATTTCAGTGGTGGAGACAGAATTGTAGATTAGGTGCCCTCCCTCGATGAGTGTTTGGAGGTTTCAGGTAATAATAATAATAATGAAAGCACACAGAATTGCTGCAGTAATATTGTGCCAAAAAATTGTGAATCTTCCCATTGACAGGATGCACCAAAATTTATATACCTGTCTCTATGTTAAGTTTATATGAAAGAAAACTTAATGCATTAAATGGAGGATGAAATGAAAGTGTCTTTATTTGTTGACTGAGTGAATAATCTTTCTACTCTCCAAATATGCTCTGGATTTGAGTCCATTTTGAAATTTTTTGTATGTCTTTAGGTGGTAGATCATTTTCATTACCTGTGATACCATCACAAGTGTTATTGTAAACCTGGATTGTCCTGGAAAACAGTGTCTAGAACATGATTCCAATTTAGTCCACCCGTATAGGTGATATTCTGTGAGCTACTGATTTTCACAGGTAGTTAAATATACAAAAGTGTGCATACAACATGTAGACTTTTGCAGATAAAGAAAGTTTAACGAAAGCCAAAAGGAAAATTGACTCCCATATGCATTGAATGAGCAGAGAAGATACTGGATGCAGTTATTAAATGCAAGAGGGTCATAAATTGGACCTTTTTTAGATCGATTATTAAAAGTTTATATATTTCTAATGAAGAAAGTTAACAATTACAAATTATAAAAAAAAAAAATTAATAAATTTATTATTTAATTGTTCTGTTAAGATATATATTTGAGAGATATGTATATTTTTTTTTTTGCAGATCAAAAGAGGACATGTGTTTGAATCAGATACAGATACAGAAATAATTGCCAAACTAATCAAGCATGTTCATGACAATCATCCAGAATTACCTTTTAGGGAACTAGTTGAGCTTGTAATACAGCAGCTGGTATGGAATTATCTAACTGCATCTTTGTTTTCTCAAATGTTCTCTAATTGGATAATTGACTATAGTTCACTAAAAACACGAAATAGCAAATTTCTTTGAACTTGAATGCTTAATTGAAATATTAAATATGTTAAATATAAAGCATGTTGAAAGTTTATTTTTCACTTGGTTAGACTATAATAAATTTAGTTTAATCCTTTATCCAAGTGTGAGCAAACAAAGTTTGTGCCTGAAAATATCTTCAGGACTGGGGTAAGGTAGTACAACACCGGGCAACTCGTAGCAAAGGTGGACCAAGCTAACATCCCTCCTATCTCAGTATCTCCCATAATGCAAAACACATCTCCTTGTGGATATGTATAATGTTATGCATTAAGGGAAGGTTTCAATTAGTTTAAACCTTTATTGAGGTCTCTTCAGTGGAAGCCAGGCCCAAGTGGAGATACCAGGCAGAAGCATTGGCAAGGTCATCTCTACCTATAGGAGTTGCCAAACGGTGTGCCACCATTTTTTTATTAAATTGCTCTGGATTTAGAGAAAGATGTTGAAAGTTTATTTTTCACTTGGTTAGACTATAATAAAATTAGTTTAATCCTTTATCCAAGTGTGAGCAAACAAAGTTTGCACCTGAAAATATCTTCAGGACTGGGGTAAGGTAGTACAACTCAAACCATTTTTCCAAATGTGCAGTCTAAGAAAAGAATTCAGCATATCTCAGTGGATTAAAACCATAGTTCCTGGAACTCATTCAAACTATAAAGACAACATAACTGAAAAACCACCATTGACCAATCCAAAACAGACTTCAAAAGAGTCAAGTTGCCTGGTGTTAACCTTACCCCAATCCTGAAGATATTTTCAGGCACAAACTTTGTTTGCTCACGCTTGGATAAAGGATTAAATTAAATTTATTATTAAATGTAAAGCAGTTATCAAAATTTGAATCTAGACTTGCCTGCTATCACTTCAACACATAGATCAAAACATAAAATATTTCAACTTCTAAGGAAATATAAATTTCAGGGAAAAAATAGTCCTTACAACCTTGCTAATCACATTCTTACTCATCCAAGGATGATCCCTAGTTCTCACCCAACTAGTCACATGCTGAAAAATCAGAATAAATTCTCTAAAATCCCTAAAGTTACAACTCTTATTACTCCTTTTATGCTTATCTGGTTTATTTTAGTTACAACTCTTATTACTCCTTTTATCTGGTATGTACAAATCTTCAATCTGTTTTCATAAGGAGCATTCCACTGATGTCTTGGACACTTACCTATGGACTTCTCTTCCTCATCTGTATGGTGTGATATTAAAGCATTATAAAAAGATATAATAATGTTATCTCTGCTTGTCATTGTGTTCTTCAGGTAATCCTATTAACTATTTTGGCCACTTTCGTATTATTATTTGACACCTCCAGGGAGTTATCGAGGGAGCGCACCTGCTCTACAACTCTGTCTCCACCAACTGACTGCAACATTATCTACCGCCGATCATCACCACCACTAGTATTTCCACAGACAATCACATTATCTAAGGCCTTGTAAAATCTTGCAAGATAAGTTAATTTAGTTAACTTATCGAACTTGGTTTTACAAGGGTGTCAAATCAAAATATAAAGAGAATACGATATATTGTGTTTTTTCTTTTTTATATAAATTAACCACTTTATAGAATGTATTTGATATTACCTGTGTAACTATAGTATGTAAAAACCAGAAAGGAATAACGCTTTATTAGTATAGTGAGTAGGGAAAAAAAAAAAGTGTTCGCAACAACTTGCAAACATTTAGGCACCTAAAACAAAAACTTTCGGCAAAAGAGAACATGTGTGATGCCATCGCACTGGAGGGTGATAGCGGACACTTCAGAGTCAAAACAAAGAACGAGGAGGACTTTTAAGAGACTAAATTGGGAGAAGAAGATAGATGATTAAGAGGTCTGGGCTGGAAGTTTTGTAGCTCACACCTCTTGACCTTGAGGGTATACTCATGGCTTATCATTGGAGTTTTGTCAACAATCCTTCTCCCTGCAGTTCTCTGGGCATTTCCTAAGGCACATCCGCCAATGTATCCTGCAGTATAGCAGATGTGCTCCCCACGATTTCAAGCACAACACAACTGGCTGGAATCCGATGGATAAACATCGAAGACGAAACCATAGTCTCCCCAGTTGCCTACTAGTGTAAACAACAGGCAGCTGCCAACCGAACAAGAAAGCATGAAGAAGGAAGGATATCATTTGCTACTCAGACCAGGACAACTGCAGTGGTATATAGAATGCTGAAACGTCCAAGTTAAAGTAGGAGGCATCCATACCTAAGCAAAGATAAGAGATATTCCCAGGGAACTTCATTCATAGAAAAGAACTGTTCATAAAGAAAAAAAACATATATCGATGTCCTTGAATTGTAGATATGTATAACTGTATGTAATTGTTAAGCAAGAGTTTGTCCTAAGATTGTATGACACTAAGTAGTGTGTTAGGGTTGCGTGAAGACAGAAATGTATATGTTGTAATTGTATAATGTACTTTTTAGTGTTATGCTGGGAGAAACAGTTATTCCCCATTATTTGTCTAGTATGTAATTACAATTCCTTTTGTTAGAATAAATGCTTCGTTGAACAACAATTTGATCTGATCATTGCCAATGCACTATCTTGAAAAAATTTACGGACCTGTGTGTTAATTAGTTATTGCCACGACTTGCTATATGGTTAAGAGAAAATTGATTACATAATTCCTTTAATTCCATCTCATTGATTCCTCACTCTGTTATTCTGCCTGACTTGCAAAGTCATAAATCAAATATATTTGTCAGACCAAAGAGTATGAGAAATTGAATATACCGCAATCGTATAGGAGGGGGATGCAAATTAAGATAGAAGGAAAATAACACCTTAGTGTAAGTAAGCATTGCAAGATAGTGCAGTCAAAGGAAAGAAAATAAATATAGAACAAAAAGAGAGAATCTAAAAATTTCACAAATGGTGCAGAATATCAAAGGAGTTGAAGACTCATCAATGGAGGATAAAAATCATTCTAACCAGCTATCATACCTTCTCTTAAACTCATTGACATTAGATGCATTTAGCACTTCAAGTGCCAATCTGATCCCCCTCTGTAGAAGTTTTATATATTCATAATTGTGTTACTTAATGTAAATAAGTATTCTCCCTAATTTTACTTAGGCCTTTACTTAATTTTACTTAAGGTTAGGCAAGAAAATAATTGTGTGGAAAACTGAATCAGAGTAGAAGTAGAAGAAGAATATATAAAACTGTAGAAGTTTTATAATTTTATATTCATTTTATATAAATTTTATATTCATAATTGTGTTACTTAATGTAAATAAGTATTCTCCCTAATTTTACTTAGGCCTTTACTTAATTTTACTTAAGATTAGGCAAGAAAATAATTGTGTGGAAAACTGAATCAGAGTATGAAAAGAAATTGGCTATGTATGCTAAAGGTAATCCAAAAGAATTTTATCAGTATGCCAACCAAGTAAAAGAATGCAGTGGTATTTTTGTGTCATAAACTGATGACATTGTTCAGTTAAAGAGTGCTTCCTTTGGAGCACTCTAGTCGAAGATATATCAACCAGGTGTAAGTAACTTCTTGCATAGTACTGCTACTACTTCTCGTATACAGAAGTGCATGAGATTGAGGTTGAAGAGCTGCTGCATAACCTGGATAAAAATTAAGCAGCAACAGGGAAAGATGGAATATTTGCACATATGCAAAATGGGTACTCAACCAAATCAGTTAAGCCTTTTGATATATTTGTATACTTAGTCTCAGCTCAGAAGAGATACCATAGGAATAGAAGGAATGTATGATAGTTCCATTGTACAAGAGTGGTGCAGGAACTGTCCTATAAGTATCTTTTGGAGTGGTGGTGAAGATTTTAGAGAGGTTGCTAAGAACTTGAATACAGAAATGGGTTGACAGACAAGCTATACTTTGCAGAGAACAGCATGGAATTACTAAAGGAAGGTAATGTTTTAGCAATCTACTCGTATTTTATAACAATATTATGGTTAAGTTGGATAAAGGGAATGGATTTCAGGATACCTCGTGAAAGGCTGCTGCATAAACTGGAGAATATGGGTTCGGAATATTAACTCTTAAATTAGATAAGTGGGTGTGAATCTGCCAGATTTAGGGTGACTAGTAATGTATCCCAGAGATCAGTCCACATTTACCAGCATTAAGAAGGATCTAACAGGAGATGTTCAGTTGTTTGCTGATAATACATAGATAGAGAGGGTAATCAGAGATACTGCTAATATCCAGCAACTATAGAATGATTTGAATAGGCTGGAACAGTGGACAAATGATAATGGCTATCAATTCAGTGTTAGTAAGTGCAAAGCAGTTATGTACTTTGGAGTGGTGAGATTTTCAGCAGCATATTATTTTGGTGCTATTATGTT
Organism: Typopeltis vanoorti; assembly: GCF_054136105.1. Lineage (NCBI taxonomy): Eukaryota > Metazoa > Arthropoda > Arachnida > Uropygi > Thelyphonidae > Typopeltis > Typopeltis vanoorti. The sequence continues at coordinate 17,150,300 of NC_143567.1, read as the reverse complement.
ACAAGAAACTGAGGCTAGAATCTTGGAGTTACGGTGGATAGGAAATTGAAGTTTAGAGGTCACGTTGCAAAAATTGCAAATACAACTCAGAAGATAATTGCAATGCTGAAACAAACATTGACATGTAAGGATAATGAAGTCATTTGCCTCTTTACAAGGCCTTGATATGACTGCACCTCGACTGTGGACTGATTTGGTCTCCTGGATTTGGAACAGTTGTGGAAAGGTGCATAGAAAAAAGTAATCAAGATGATATTGGAATTATGGAATGTAGATTACAAGGACAGAATGAGAGTATGTTGATGGCAAAATCTGGTAAACTCATTTAAGAGGGGGTGATATGATAAAGATCTATAAACTTTAGAAAGGGTATAGGTTATTGATTGATGAAATCTTTTGTTTATATGGAAGGTGGAGAGAGGACAAGAGCATCTATAGAAGTTAAAAATCTAGCTCTCACTCCTGGTTAAGAAAGGGGTGAGCACTAGATTTTTCTTATAGCAATGGGTCAGTGGAACAGTTTGCCTGTAGAAGTAGTGAGTGAGAAGGTATCACTACTGATGTGGATGATCTACAGCCTCCCTTGATAAGTTATTATTATTTAGGCGTCCAAGGAGTCAAAAGATTCATCACTGGGAAACAGCAATGAATCTTTCTCGCTCTCACCACTCTATCAGGCAATGCATTCCATGGTTCAACCACCCTCCATGCAAAAAAACCACTTCTCACCCTCTTTCTCACAGATTCCTTTCGTAACTTCCAGGGATGACCCCCTGTCATCACTCCTTCCTTCTGTTCAACTAAGTGAAAGAACTCCCCGGTGTCAACCCTGTAACCACCTCTCAATAGTTTAAAAGTCTCAATCATATCACCTCTACTTCTTCTATATACCAAACTCTGCAGTCGATCCTCATAACTAACATTGTACAGTCCTGAAACCATCTTTGTTATCTGCCTTTGTACCCTTTTCACAATTAATTTATCCCCTTCAAATCCTGGGTACCAAATCTGAGAACAGTAGTCTAAGTGTGGTCTGATCAAGGTCTTATACAATGGAATGATAACTCTTATCTCTGCAGGTCAGCATCCTTCTCATTATTGCAGCAATCCTCTGTGTTACCTTCACCACCTTTCCAGTGTGTTCTCTGAATTTCAGTTTTCTATCAATCATCAACCCCAGATCTCTTGTCTCCCCCTACTTCCTCCAGTATAGCTTCTCCAGTAGAGTACGCAGCATCCCATCGATGTGTCCCAAACCTCAAGACCTTACATTTTGTTGCATTAAACCGACATCCCCTTTCATTTGCCCATCTGTCTATCTTATTCAAATCCTCTTGCAGGGCTACCACATTTGCACTATTACTAATAACCCTTCCCAGCTTCACATAATCTGCAAACAACTGAATATCCCTCTGCAATCCACTGACAATGTCATTTGTTATAAAGGTTAAGCAATATAGATTCCTGTGGGACCCCACTTGTAACCCTCTGCCTCCTTGAAACTGCCCCACCATACCAACTCTCTGATACCTATCAGACAGCCAATCCTGAATCCAGTTGACCAACCTGACATCCAAACCCATGTGCTAAGCTTATCATGTGGAAACCTTGTCAAACACCTTAGCTAAATCCAAGAAAATGGCAGTATATGCCTTTCTACTGCTCTTGTAGTAGATGAGGGAAGTTATAAAAGGCTAGCATATTACTAAAACAAAAGCGCCCCTTTACAAATCCATGTTGACTCTCAGATAACATTACCCTCATCTGCCCAATGCTGTATACGGTCCCTAACTAATTTCTTCAAGATCTTAACAACTACTGATGACACACAAACTGGCCTATAATTAGACACTTTCAGTCTGCTATGCGATGGCACTATCTTACCTTCCTTCCATTCCCTGGGCACCTTTCCTGTAGCCAGAGTTTCATTGAAAAGCCAGGTCAGAGGAGCTGTCAGTTCTTTAGCACATTCTCTCAAAACTCGTGGTGAAATACCATTCAGTCCCACAGCTTTACTATCATCCAGAGTACTCAGTAATTGGAACACGCTCTCCTCCTGCACCTATAAACCTCGAACCTGCCCTATCCCTCTTGTATTAAACTTTACTCCTCCAGGATGAAATACACCAATAAAGTGTTCATTAAACAATTTTGCTGACTGATGCAGAGGACATCAGTCACTCTATTCCCATTTTTATCCAACAATGTCATTCTTCCACAATCATTTCTCCTCCTACTGGCCACATAGCTATAAAATTCCCTAGGATTTTCTTTGGATCCTAGGGCCAATCTCTTCTCATATTCCAGTTTTGCCTTCCTTACTATACTAATCCTCCTGGCCTGTGTCTTATATTCTTCATACATCTGCTCTTCACCTGCCTCCTTATATCTCTTCCGTTGCCTCTTTTTCACATGCAGTTCCTGTTTAATATTGTTTGTCATCCACTTTACACCAAATTGCGTTCCTTCCTTCATTTGTGGAATACAGCTTACTATTGCTGCTAACAAATATTCCTTTGCAATTTCCCAAGCACTAGTGATATCCTGGCTTTCTAATTCCTCCCTCCGTGAAACTTCCCCAAGTTGATGCCTAAGACTATTATAATCACCTGCCTTTTATAATTCCACATATGTTCCCTTCTCTTTGATACTCCTGCATGTCTATTCATCTTCCAAATCAAAACCACATGGTCACTCTCTCCAACTGGTGGAAGAGATGTCATCTCAGTTATTATCAACCCTTCTGATGCTATGACCAAATCCAAAACTCTTGAACCTCATGTTTCCTCTATTATATGTTGCCTAAGACATTTGTCCCTCAAGAATTCTAGAAATTCCATTCCCTTATTGCTACATGCATCTTCCTCTCCCCAATTTATATCACTGTAGTTAAAATCTCTCATAACAATCATTCATCTTGCACTTGCCAAGCTCAACTGTCTAAACATCTTCTGGTCCCCACCCCTCTGTGCTCCTTGGTTTGTAGCAACACCCCACTAAATATCCTGTCTTGCTCATCTCTACCTCACACCATATGCTTTCAAAATCATTAGTGTAACTGTCTTCCAAAAGCCTCTCCTCTTAGAGGACATAAGTCGTCACTTATTATAAGCAGTATGCTACCACCATGATTTCCCTTCCTATCCTGCCGAAAAATGCTGTACCCCCCTGTTACTTCTATTCCTGTTATTATATCCTCGTCTGTTAACCATGTCTCAGTGATCCCAGTAATCTTTGGCCAGGCTGATGCTATCAGCGCCACCAATTCCTTTCCTTTATTCCGGATATTCCTGGCATTGGTATAAAGCATAAAAATGCCACTGTTTCTATACCCAGCATTATCCCCTGCAGACTCCACTGGGCTCAGCATTATGATGTTATCTCCCCCCCTCCCCTCTCCCAAGTACCCATTCCCACAAAAGGACACCCCTGCTATCATCCACTTTGGGCATTCTAGTTTCCCTGCATTGACACACCAACTCGTTCAAAACAGCAATCTCTCCAGATGCCTACGTCCTTCCTCATTCAAATGCAAAAGAATTCACACTATACACAGTTTAAAAAACACTTTTTTTTTACCAAAGCTCAAATCATCTGCCGCGTGCTTCAGCGACTCTAAGTTGTTGATTCCCTGAAATTCTTGGATAAAAATTCCAGGATTACATGAGATTTCTTGATCTTTCCTAAGTATTTATCCATGTGAATTTTTCTGATTTCTAGGTTAACATTTTGCTGATTTGTGTTTTCCAAATATAATTTGTTTGACAAGTATAAATTACTTTTTACTAGCTAAAAAAAGTTATAAACCTGTCATCTAGGTTTAAGCTTTTTAGGCTCATGTTTTTATTTCAAAAATCCTTTATTTTAACATTTGTAATCCTTACTTTTAGGAAGGAGCATTTGCCCTTGTGTTTAAAAGCAGAAAATATCCAGATGAGTGTGTAGCAACAAGGTAAGAATATTTTTACAAATATATGTTAGAATGTATTTGCTGAACAGTCAACAAATATTATTTAATGATTCATATTGTGTGAAAATTCATTTCATAAAGGTATATATAAAAAAAGATTTAGCACTTCTCAGAGATGTTCACTAATATATATAAATTGGGCAGAATTACTCTTGATCTTCATTAATCACTTGGAATCTATCAAGAAATGACTGAATACATGAGTAATTAAATTAAACATATCTTTGAGAAAAGTCAGATTCCCAATGAATGGAGAATGAATATTACAATCCTCTGCATGCCTCATGGCATATAAGGCTGAGATCTGTTTCTGCTAGATATTACAGTATTAATATTTAAAAAAAAAAGGAACAAAATCTGAACCCAGAAACTATTTCAGAATAAACTTATTGTACACCATCCTAAATATTATTATTACCCAAGACCCTATGGAGTCGCTCATCTGGTCCTTTTATCATACACACAGCTCATCATATCATGCTTTAAACACACTCAAATTCTTTGCAGACACCACACTCTCAGGCAGGGCATTTCAATCATTCACAACTCTGTATGAAAAAAACCTGCTTCTCACTCCCCTACTCACACCCTCTTTTATACAGTTCTCCCCTGATCTCCCACTATTTTCTGTAGAACCTCTCCGCATTGATCCTATAACAACCCTTTACTAACTTGTAGGTCTCTTTATCATATCTCCCCCTCTTCCTCCTGTCTACCAGAGGTTAGAAACTACCTTTAGTCAGTCGCCTCTGGACCCTTTCCAACATCTCTTCGTCCCGCTGAAAACCAGTTGACTAAATCTGGGCACAATAGTCTGTGTGTGGCCTAATCAAAGCCATATACAATGGAACAAGAATTCTCTTACTTCTACCAGTCAGTGTCCTCTGCATCATTCCCAGAAGCTTTTGCGTTGTCTTCACAATTTTGGCAATGTGTCCCCTAAATTTCAGATCCTTATCCACTATCACCCCAGATCTCTTATTTCCTCCACCTCTGACAATATATCCTCACCAAGCATAAATTCTGCATCCCATCTTTGTTTTTCAAATTTTAAAACTTTAAGTTTTGCAACATTGAACTCACATCCCCATTTCCATGCCCAATCACTCAATTTATTCAAGTCTTCTTGTAAGGCCACAACATCTTTTCTGTCCAAGATATATTTACAATATATGTATAAGAATTATCAGAGAAGAATTAGAATCAAGACTAAATGATAATGAACAAGGATTCCATAAGAGCTGCTACTTGTTATACGGTACATGTGTTATAAAGCAAATGACGGAAAAAGCAATAAAATTCATCATCATCATCATCCAATTCCTGCCATACCCTCAAGGGGTGTACAGGATATGATAGTACTACATGAAAAAATTACATCATTACTAACTTCCTGTGTACAATTTTCCTCCAAATAAATCTGTTACTTGCCAAGACTCCAAAATTATCAAATCTTGTATTTCTATCGTCTAAGGCACTTTGTACCGTATCAATCCACCTATATCTTGGTCTTCCTCTGGGTCACTTTCCTGCCAACCTGACAGAGAACACTTGTTTTGCTAATCTTTTCTCTCCCATTCTATTTAAGTGACCATACTACCTGAGATTAGCTCTGCTGACGCATTCCTGGATGCTGACAATGTCAAGTTCTTTCCTAATATCCTCGTTTTTAATATGATATTGCCATGCCTCTAATCTTTCTCAGGACTCTCATATCTGCGGTCTCTAGTCTTTGGTCAAGTGTTTTAATTCTGACCCAGCTCTCAGATCCATAAGTTAAAAACTGGTTTGAACACTGTCTTGTATACAGCTAATTTAGTGTTCCGACTCATTTCTCTCTTATACCATATGAATTTATTCAATTGACTTCCCACCATACCAGTTTTGCTGATTCTGTTGTCTATTTCCATATTTAATATACCCTCTTCACTAAAAATCGTGCCTAAGTAGCTGAAATGCTTTACTTGTTCCACAGGTTCTCCATTCACAACACAGTTGACATTTTCAATGATTCTGCCTATTTTCATTGTCTTTGTCTTTTTATTGCTGACCTTCATACCATATCTATTACAACAGCTATTCAATTTAGTCAGAGAATCTTGCAGACTTGTAGTGGATTTATTTAGAAGTATAACATCATCTGCATAAAGCAAAGAGCTGACATTAACATCTCCAATTTTGATATCATGTTTAATACCACTTTCCTTCATAATGTGATCCATATAAATAATGAATAATAGAGGGGATAATATACATTCTTGTCGGACACTAGATTTAACATTAAACCACCTTCCTGTACTTCCTTCAATTCTAACTGCTGACTTACAACTCAAATGAAGACTAAGTATTGCTTGATATAATGCCCCATTGACACCATATAACTGCAGTGTATTGAATAGCTTCTCTCTTGGCACCTTGTCATATACCTTTTCCAAATCGACAAAACTTAAATACAGATCTTTGTTAAATTCCCATGCTTTCTCACTATTTCTCGCAAAGTGAATATCTGATCCTGACAGCCTTTATTTGGCCTGAATCCAACTTGTTCTTCACCCAGCTGTTCTTCCACAATTCTTCTCAACCGTTTCTCAATTATACTTACATAGATCTTGACAGGAACACTCAGTAGGGAAATACCTCTTTAATTCTCACATTCAGTTTTATTTCCCTTTTCATATATGGATACTATTAGAGCTCTACTCCAATCATCGGGAATTCGTCCCTCTGTCCAGGCTTTCTGAACTATGCAGTGCAGCCACTGTAAGACTTTTATACCACCATACTTCAGCATTTCTGGTCGAATATCATCTACTCCTGCTGCCTTTCCACATTTCAAGCCTTTGATGGCTTTTTCTACTTCAAGTATGGATATGTATTCCTGACTGCATGCCTGGTCAGTGCTTTTTACCACTGTGCTGTCATCACTGCTTGTTTCATTTAGCAGTTTTTCAAAGTAATTACTCCATACTTCAAGGATATCTATTTCGCCTGTTTTCATGTCACCTTTATCATCTCTAACTCCTTTTACAGCACTCTTTCCTCCATTCTTAAGCATCTTCAACAACCTCCAGAATATTTTGCCGCCTTCTTGATATTTATTTTATATGTTCTTGCCAAAGTCCTCCCATGACTTTTGTATAGCTAGTTTTACACAGTATTTAGCATTCTTGCATTTGTCTCTGTATTCTCTAAGAGCACAAGCTGACTTAATTGAGAGGAACTTTTGATATGCTTTCTTCTTTTCCTTCACTGCCTCTTTAACTTCCTGTGTTGACCAGGGAGTTCTGATTTTTTTTATCCTTGCAAACAACCTCACCACATGCCTCTCTGACTGAATCAATCAATGTTTTCTTCAGAGTTTGCCACTTAATCTCCAAGGTTTGATTCCTGTTCTCAAACTTTTTCATTTTTTTTTTCAATAATCTTTCTGTATTTTAGTCTACAGTTCACATCTGAGATCTGCTAAACTTTTATTCGCTTTAAAACTTTCTTGCATGTTATTCTTTTCAATATGAAATTCAATTTTATCCTGCTCAAGACTAAATAGTGATCACTTCCAATTTCAAATCCTCTGTACACTCTGGTGTCCTGCACCAGCAAGAAAACATCACTATCAACAATAACATAGTCAATGAGACTTTTCTTATTCCTAGCCTCTTCTCTCCATGTGAATTTGTGCACATTTTTATGTTGGAACATGGTGTTAGTAATAACCAGTCCATGTCCTGAGCAGAAATCCAACAGATATTTGCCATTATTATTAGCTTTGCTCTTTTCTCCAAATTTTCCCAAAATATTTTTGTATGTCTCACAATCATTTCCTACTCTGGTGTTTAGATCCCCAACAAGGACCAAATTTTCCTTTTACATTGTGTCAGTTGCTTTTTCTAAAGCATCAAAAAATTCCTTCACATCTACCTTAGTAGAACCTTCTGTGGGACCATAGGCACAAATAAGTCTCTGCCCACATTACTCTACTTGAGACTGACTGCCATTCAAGAAGATTAGCCTCTTATTTTGTGTTGAATACTATGGCTACTCCTTCTTTTCCTTGATTGTCATTGCCTGAATATAACATTTTGTATTTATTGCTCAGAAAGATATCACCAGTTTTGGTCTTTTTGTTTCAGTCACTCCTGTTATGTCAATCTGGTACTTATTTAATTCCTCAGCTAGCTCCATTTCTTTGCCATTCAGGCTTCTTACGTTGATAGTACCGATCTTTAGCTCTGGTGATGTTGAGTTGGGGTTTGTTTTCAGATTTGTTCCAGTAGCTGACTTTTCGCTGTTCGCCCTGGTTCCCTGGCGAAAACAACGGGGTCCTTGTTTAACCGGGTGACGCCCCAGCCGGCATGAAATTTTGTCATGTTGTACCATCATTTTTTATTTTGGTTTAACCAATAAGAATACAATTTGGTCGGCTGAATCCCAAATTGCCAGCCCATCCTCGTTCGTTCAGTATCCAAGTAGATACCCAACAGGGTGCACCACGAGAAGGTGAGGATTGGACATTAGGTCAGAAGCACTGGTCGGTTCTCCGCATTCCTTTAAAGGGCTATGTGGAGGTCTCCTCTCAGTTATACAGCTTTGACCCTTAAGCACCCCTTAATAATATTGGATTGTTAAATAAAGTTTAACAATCCAATATTTTTCTGTTTTATTGACTTATGATAGGTATGGTAGGAAGTCAATTGAATAAATTCATATGGAATAAAAGAGAAATTAGTCGGAACACTAAATTAGCTGTATACAAGACAGTGTTCAAACCAGTTTTTACTTATGGATCTGAGAGCTGGGTCAAAAGTAAAACACATGCCCAAAGACTAGAGACTGCAGATATGAGGGTCCTGAGAAAGATTATAGGCATGAACAAAAGGCATCAATCAAGTTCTTTCGTAATAAAGGATATTTGGAAAGAACTTGATATTGTCAGCATCTAGGAATGCGTTAGCAGAGCTAATCTCAGGTGGTATGGTCACTTAAACAGAATGGGCAAAGAAAGATTAGCAAAAACAAGTGTTCTCTGCCAGGTTGGCAACAAAACGACCCAGAGGAAGACCAAGATATATTTGGACTGATAAGGTACAAAGTGCCTTACACGATACAAACAAGATCTGATAATGTTGGATTCTTGACAAGTAACAGTCTGATTTGGAGGAAAATTGTAGATAGGAGGTTAGTAATGATGTAATTTTTTCATGTGGTACTATCATATCCTGTACACCCCTTGAGGGTACATGGCAGGAATTTGATGATGATGATAATTTCAAAATTATTTTTATTTTTCAACATAATGTCCCTTTAGACTGATACATTTATTCCAGTGATGCTCCAGCACCATTATCCTGTCCCTGTAGTGGTTCTTAGTAAGATCTGCAAAATACCCTGATTCGAAGAAAAACGCTGACCAGTGAGGAAGAGTTTTAACCTCATGTGCTCACTTTAGTGAGTACGGGCCTGACAAACCAGAGGTACCTGATGCTGGACCATGCCTTTATGTAATATACATCTATTATATTATCTGTAGACTGGTCCTCTACCCTTCTTTCTTTTCTTCTTGCTCCTTACCCCAAATGCTATTATAGTATTCAAGGGAAATACTATTATAGTATTCAAGATAGGAAAGGTTGAACCTTTCCTATCTTGCTATGTCATTTCACCTATTGCAGCCACCGAAGGAGGCAAGCTAGCTCCAATAGGTGCCAGTCCCAAGCCCGGATAAATGGCGAGGGCTGACGTCAGGAAGGGCATCCATTCATAAAACTTCACTGCTAGCTCTAGATATGATTAAACGAGTCAAAGAGAAAGTGATGCTAGGGCATATCCCTTAAGCGACGTGCAGCGACATCATCCTACAGCTGCGAGAAGTGGACAAGCTATCCCATCAAGGGTGGTTGCGGTTAAAGAAGCGAGCCCAGCAAGTGGAAAGAATGTTGCAAGTGGGAATGTTGGAAGCATGACTGGAAGGGGAAGAGAGGTGGCAGACATGATGAGGAAGAGGAAGTTGGACATTTTATGGGTGCAGGAGACAAGGCGGAAGGGAGAAAGGGCAAAGGAACTAAGAGACGGGTATAAATTGTTCTACTCTGGAACGAATAAAGAGGGAAGAAATGGTGTTGGAATTGTGGTGAGTGGCAGAATGAAGGGCAAAGTACTGGAAGTGGGTAGGAGGAACGACAGGATCATGCAAATGAAACTTGGTGAAAGTGGTCTTGGAGAAGAGCAACTGGTCGTCTTATGTGTATATGTCCCACAAGTTGGCTGTAGAGCAGAAGAGAAAGATGAATTCTGGAACGTGCTAGATGAAGAAATGAGGGAACTGGAAGAAAACGAAATGTGATTGTCAGATGAGACTTGAACGGACACATAGGGAGACAGAATAGGGACTGTGAAAGGGTGCATGGTGGCCATGGAGTTGAAATGAACCATGAAGGGAAGAAGATTTTGGAATTTAGAATAGCGTTTGATCTGGCAATTGTGAATTCCTTCTTCTGTAAGAGGCATTTGATAACATTTAAAAGTGGATACAATAGTTCACAGATTGACTACATTTTGACTAGAAGAAAACATTTTAAGGCAGTAACAAATTGTAAAGTAATCCCAACAGATCAAGTGGCGCAGCAACACCAGCTGCTGTGTGCAGACTTTGAAATAAAGTTGAAGATAAGAACCTTTGGAAGCCATGGGAGGAAGAACATTGAGTTTTTTCTCTTAAAAGAAGAGAGTGTGAGGAACCGTTTTAGGGAGAAAGTATTAGAGAGGATCTCGGATGGACTAGAAGGTGTACAAGACTGGTGGAGACATAATTCAAAAGTAATTGAATTATGTGCAATTGAGGTGCTTGGTGAAACATCCAGAAAGATTACAGAGCAGAAGGAGGGTTGATGGTGGAATAATGATGTACAAGAAGCAGTGACGGCTAAGCGGAAGGCAAAGCAGAAGTGGGACGAGTCGAGAGTGGAAGAGGACAGAGAGAAAAAGTGAGAAGCCAAGAGAGTTGTTGCACAGGCGAAGTCCATGGCATATCAAGACCTTTATGATCAATTAGAAACAAAGGAAGGACAGAGAAAGATTTATCGATTGGCAAAATGTAAAAATAAGGCTTCAAAGGACATTGTATATGTGAGGCAGGTCAAAGATGCTAAAGGAAGAATATTATGTGGATGTGGACATAAGAAACAAATGGAGAATATACTTTGAGGGACTTTTAAATGAGATAAATGTGAGGACTCAGAGAAGATGGGCAACCTTCTGAGGGGATGGTGCAGAACATCAGTAGAGTGGAAGTGAAGGAGGCCATGAAGAGGATGAAGAATGGAAAATCGGTAGGCCCAGACCAGTTGAGGCATGGAAGACTCTGGGGGAAGAGGGAATTAACCTGCTGTGGGACCTGTTCATGAAAATTTTCCAACAGAAAAATATACCCGAGGAATGGAGGAAAAGTACTCTTGTCCCCATCTACAAGGGTAAAGGGGATGCACAAGACTGTAAGAATTACAGAGGAATAAAGTTGATGTCCCACACAATGAAAATCCTAGAAAGGGTTCTTGATGGAAGACTGAGGAAGGAGGTGGAGATTGCAAAGGAGCAATTTGGCTTCGTGCCTGGTCGATCGGCCACAGATGCTATCTTTGGGGTACAACAGATGATGGAAAAGTTTCGATTGAAGCAATGAGGAGCTATATCTGGTATTTATTGATCTGGAGAAAGTGTATGATAGAGTTCCAAGGCAAGAAGTCTGGAGGTGTCTGAGGGAGGAAGTGGTACCGGAGAAATATGTCAGGTTGGTGAAGGAGATGTACAAAAATGTGAAGACAAGTGTTCGAACCTGTCTGGGAGTGACAAAGTTTTCCGGTGACAGTTGGCTTGCATCAAGGGTTTGCATTAAGTCCGTTCCTGTTTAATATTGTGATGGAGGTGGTGACAGAAGAAGTGAGAGAATACGTTCCTTGGACTATGTTGTATGCAGGTGACATCGTGCTGTGTGCAGAATCAAGAGAAGTGGCAGCCAAACTGGAAAGTTGGAGGAAAGTACTGGAAGAGAGAGAGAGGTATGAGACTGAGCAGAAGTAAGACTGAGAATATGTGTTGCAAAGTGGATGGCAGCCAGGAGACAGAGCTGGAGCTGGTAGGAAATGTCATCATGAAGGTCAGTGACTTTAGATACTTAGGTTCAACAATGAAAGAGGATGGTGAGGCCGAGAAGGAAGTGAGATGCAGGATGGAGGAACTGGAGTGCTATGTGAATAGCAGGTGCTGATCAATCTAAAAGGCAAAATTTGCAGGACAGTAGTGAGACCAACTATGATGTATGCTTTGGAAACTGCGGCCCTGAGTAAAAATAACATCAGCAGGATGGAGGTAGCAGAGATGAGAATGCTTAGGTGGATGTGCAGCGTGACCAGAAAAGATCATCTGAGAAATGACTGTGTAAGGGGAACGGTGAAAGTTACGAACTTAGGAGCAAAGATACAGGAGGCAAGGTTGAGATGGTTTGGTCATGTGATGAGGATGAGTATGGGGGAAGAAAGGTCATGCAGGTGGATGTGCAGGGTGAGAGGAAGTGCAGACAGCCAAAGAAGAGATGGATGGAGATCGTGGAGGAGGACTTCATGATGAAGAACTTGAATGTGGCTACAGCCCAAGACAGGAAGTTGTGGAGGAGACTCACCACAAACAGCGACCCCTACTTATGTGGGAAATGCTGCAGAAGAAGGGTGGAAGAGTTTTAGTTTCGGGAAGAGATAGAGGTCAGAGGGAGCCAAATCTGGAGAATAGGGTGGATGTTCCAACAATTTGTAGTGCAGATCCCTTAATTTTTCCATTTGCCAAAACACTTGTGGACAGTTGCATTGTCCTGATGAAAGATGATTTTTTTTTTCTTCTGCAAACCAGGTCTTTTCTCACAAATTTTTCATCTAGTCTGGTTAAAAGATTGGAATAATATTCCCTAGTTATTGTTTTACCCTTTTCAAGATAATTAATAAATAAAATGCCTTTAGCATCCAAAAACACCCGATGCCATGACCTTGCCTGCCAATGGAACCGACTTTGTCATCTTTGGCGCTGAACTAACCAGCTTCTGTCCACTTTTGTGAATTGTGCTACATTTTTTTTCTCAATAACAAGTGATCTTTAGTGTTTTGACTGCTGTTTGGATTCTGGTGTGTAATGGTGAATCCAAGTCTCATCCATAGTAAAAAATCGACGCACAAAATCCATTTTATTCTTGTTAAAACACCAACCACTGTTCAGAGATTTTCATGCAAGTGCATTTTTGATCTGCTGTGAACAAGCGCAGCACTCATCTTGTACAAAGCTTTTTCATATGCAGTTCTTCATGTAAAATATACCCTACACGTTCTTTTGAAATGCCTGTAGTCTCAGCAATTTCACGCACTTTGACTTGCCCGGTCATCCAATACCATCTAACAGATAAGCTTAGGTGTTGACGGCATGACTTAAGTTTTTATGGTATTAACAACACCAAACCAAAAGATGTTTAATTAACTGCTTATATTTCGCTGAATTTCAAATCAGCATCAGAGCACAACACACTTGTACATGGGACAGTGAGTAAGTAAAACAATAAAATTGCAGTGTACAAAAGATCTGAAGTCCTATTTATGGTGCCCTCTAATGTTGAAAAAAAAAAAAATTACAGCTATGTGGGAGTTACTCTTAGGCCAGATTTTTGGCATATTGATGCATCCATACTTGTTCAGGTTAGAATTCTTCAAAATCACCGACTCAAAAAATAATCTTTCAGATCTGTAACAATTCCTAAATAGCATATTTGTTTTCTTCAATCTAATCCTGTGTGAAGGAGTATCCAAAGTGGGGTATGCCAGTCCTGACTTGCCATAGTAATAGTTCTTCCATGCAGTAGTTAACTGATCTTCCTGTTTGTCATAGTAGGCCATTTCAGTCCAAAATTCAGTCCATTTCAAAACACTGGTTAAATATTGTATCCTAAAAACTTCAGACATAATGGTTAGTTTGATGTCATCTCTTTATTTACAAATGTACCACCCACTTATAGACACTCTGGATTTGATCAAGTCTAAATTTCCCTCTGATATTTTTGAATTATTCAAATTTACTATGTATGCAGGTTAATATACATGGGGAGGAAAAAATCTACAAACAGATTAATGGTTCTGCTATGGGTTCCCCCCTTTAGCAAACATTTACATGGAACACTTTGAAAACAAAATACTTATTAGAGCTACATACAAGCCACTAGTTTGGTTACACTATGTAGATGATGCATTTGCCATTTGGCCCCATGGACAAGACACTTTTAATACATTTTTCACCTTCCTAAACAGTCAATACCCCAAAATCCACTTCACAGTAGAAAAAGAATCTAATAACTGCTTACCATTTCTTGACACACCCGTCACCTTCCTTTCAGATGGATCACTGTCTTTTTCCATTTACAGAAAGCCAACACACACAGGAAGATGCCTACATAAACAATCACATCATCATCTAATCCAACAGTATGGCATTTTAAAAATACTCGCACACAGAGCAGAGCCATTTGTTGTAACGATACAGCTCTGACCACAGAACTCAAATATCTGCGCCACACATTCTTAGCCAACCGTTATAATCCCTACAAAATAGATAAAATAATACATGGCCCAATTACTCCTCCCTCCCTTATACACAAGAACACAACATGACCATCTCTATTCCCTATGTCAGAGGTACATCAGAAAAGATAGCCAAAGCACTGATGAAACATGGCCTTCACACCACTTTCAAACCTCATGTAAAACTAGCAACTCTGATCCACGCACCTAAGGATAAACTTCACTCTTTAGCATACCCAGGAGTGTGTGAAGTTTCCTGTGATTGTAACTTGGCCTACTATGAACAAACAGGAAGATCAGTTAACATCTGTCTGGAAGAACATAAAAAATATATTTGCTACTATTACTATGGCAAGTCAGGACTGACAGACCATGCTTTGGATACTCCTTCACAGGATTAGATGAAAGAAAATAAATGTGCTATTTAGGAATTGTTACAGATCTGAAAGATTATTTTTTGAGTCAGCAATGGCTTTGAAGAATTCTCCTAACCTGAACAAGTATGGTTGCATTAATTGGTCAAAAATTTGGGAGACTGTCATCCTAAGAGCAACTCCCACATAGCTGTAATGATTTTATTTATTTATTTTTCAATATTAGAGGGCACCATAAATAGGACTTTAGATCTTTTGTACACTGCAATTTTATTGTTTTACTTGCTCACTGTCGGATGTACAAGTGTGTGCTCTGATGAAGCTGATTTGAAATTCAGCGAAATATAAGCAGTTAATTAAACATCTTTTGATTAAATTGTTTGGTGTTGTTAATATTGTTAAAAACTTAAGTCATGAACATCCATATCGTGCACCTGATCAATGATTTCTGGTGTTGTTACACTTTTTGGATGTCCTTCATGTGGATCATCTTCAAAGCTGGTATATTGGATTGTGATAGAGTGGAATTTTATGAATTCCTATCTTATCACAATCTAACATGCGTTTCCAAACAAAAAAGGGAGATAAATACAGTAAATTGCCTCTAAGTATAAAATAATTGCTATGTGTGTGTGTGTGTATATATATATATATATATATATATATATATATATATATATATATCAAGCATGTTCTGTTATGAGAGGCTAATTAAGTATGTATTTTGTGCCATTCACGAATGAGGTTAAATTAATATTGAAAGTGTAAAACATTAGCAGATCATTATAAAATAACATGTATAAAAGAATTATAGAATGTAAGCACAAATTCAACAGTTGGGGGGGGGTGAAGTCCAAAGGTCACGGAGCAGTGACGCGAGGGAGCGGCTCGCCCCAAGCAAACAGCGTGATGTCAGCTCATGTACAATAATGAATGAAGGCTGAACGCAGTGACGAAAGAGCACATGAGTGTTGGCTGGACATCGAAAAGTGCGAGAAACGCCGAAAAGAAAAGAGGGAAATATAACGGTCATGCAACCCTGAAAGAGTGCTTTTTGTTCCTGGATTTCCTGGTGTTAGTCTCTCGCGGTGGTGAAGGGTGGCGGTGCCTCCATACTGGAGGATCCCAATTAAGGCAGTTGCAGGACTCGGCGGCCGTATTCTCTGCGGAAGAAGCAAGCCCGGCAGTCCACAGAAGGCCAGTTTCCTGTAGACCAGTGATGCAATATAGAATCAAAGGGGAAGATAAGTAGACTTTATTTGTGTTTCATTGAATGTAAATGAGAGATTTGTGCCACATTGATAAGTTAAGGAAAAGGAACATTAATGATATAGAATAAGATTGTATTGCCATTGGTTAAAGAGGGTTGCATTTAATCTTACTATCTATCGCTGTGTTAAAGTTCGTTAATATATATTGAAGGAAGCTACAAATATGTTTAGAGTAAGGATTTGACAAATTATAAAGAGATTGTGAAAGATATCAATGTTGTCTTGTGTAGTCTGACAGAACTACAGAGTTATAGATAGACTGTGATAATAATACATAACTAATGCATTTGAGTGTTAATATAATTCTTACTTTAGAAAGTTACTGCATAATCTGTTATAAGTATATTAGTAGTATTTGAATATTTTAAACTCTGTCTGGAACTCCCTTAAGATGGGATTTAAACTAATGATATTGAGTGTACCAACTTTTGATATATAATAAACCTTGCTTTTGATTCTGACAAAGACTTACGAACCTATGCGGGATATTAAAAAAGGGTAAAGTTTGGCCACATCTGCAGAGTTGCTAGGCATCATTAAGTACCTTCCTGAGATTACCTCTTGATTGTTAATATTACTAATCTAATAGCACTAAGTGGCGCAGCGAAACAAATAAATTTTCTTGGCATTTTACGAGAGGTAAATCTCTGATACTCTGGTGTTGCCTCGATCATGAGGAAATTCCATTGTCCCTTAGAGGTACCACGTGATATCTGATTAAGAGTATAACGGAGATAAACGGCCACAAAGACAAAAGAATAGTAATAACAGTAAGAAAGTGACACAACATGGCCGATTAAGAGTATAACGGAGTATTAACGATATCCGATTAATTAAGAGTATAACGGAGATAAATGGCCACAAAGACAAAAAAATAGTAATAACAGTAAGAAAGTGACACAACATGGCCATGTTTAAACTCGACAGCCCATTTCTTAATTGTCGAAAATGAAGGAGAAGAATGCCCATAAACTTTTATCAACTTTGAATGAATTTCTTTTGCCGTTAAACCTTCTTTTACAAAGAATTTTAAAATTCTTTTACAAAATAAAATTTTAAAATTCTTTTACGAAAGGTTATAAAATTCTTTGTAAAAGAATTTTATAACCGCACGATACTCAATTTTATCCGTTTCAAGGGATACAGACAACACTTTTGCTTTAGAAGCTGTATAAAACAAACTACTTGATAGAATAACTTGCAATTTCATATGAGTACTTATAACAGATGTACCAACTTAAGAAAAAAAAATCTTGCCGATAGTGTCGCCATCTATGGTCAAAGCTGAGAATTTTTCCGACCACCCTTGTAACTTGCTATAGATTTTGCAGCCTCATGTATGGGAGTGATAAAAACGTGCCATTCGTGATCTTTTTGTTTGCAGTCTCAACTCAAGGCTATCTATCTTTCCTACTACATTTGTGTTTTACTCTCCTCAATAACTACCTTATTCATTCATTTTCCACCCAACCAAATTATTTGTTATATCACTACCTCTTGCTCACTTACTCCTCATATCCAAATCTCATTTACTCTCATTTTCCTTCCTGGAAAGCAAACCTCATGACCTTATTCACTACACCTCTAATAATGGAATCCCTATACAATGACAATTCAGAATTATTTGTCACATCTTTCACTATTCATATCCATCAATCTTCTAATTCTGCTCTACACATTCACATTTTTCATCTTGCTTGCATCATACTATCACTGTCTTTCATACTTGCTATCATACCTACAAATATGTGTTCTCTTTCTCACTGTCAATCTGTTTTAATGCATTACTTTTAAAAGCCTTATTTTTGTTTAAATACTACTACTTACCTTCACAAAACCTTTATTGGACCACACTTGTTATAAAAGCATTCCCTTTATTTTGGCCACTGAAGCCTTTCTTGCATTGGAACATGTATCCTTGAGCCAATTCAGTCAGTTCTATGACCACTTGTATGCAAGCTAATTGGAGATTTATTTATTTTATTTTTTCAAGTTTTTTCCCTCTATTTCTATCATTTATAGCCTGTAATGATCATGTCTTTTTCAGGAGGGTGAACCCAGAATTTTAACAAGACTTTTGCTGTAATAGATTCAATTACTGAAATTAAGCTAAATTTGAGATGAATTTTTTTCAATAATTAGTATTGTGTAACAGATATACTATTGATTTTGCTATCCTACTTATAGTTTAGTTCACTTCACTCCCCTTCCTTAATTTGTGTTTCCAGCAGTTAGTTGTGTGTGTGTGTGTGTGTGTGTGTGTGTGCACGTGAGTTTCAAAAATTTTTTTTTTCTTAAATGTATAATTCTGAAGGTCTGAGGTACAGTTGAAAAGTTATATCAAATATTTATCATTGCAGACGGGGCAGTCCTCTTCTAGTAGGAATCAAAAGAAGAACATCACTTTCTACAGATTGCATTCCAGTACAATATAAGGGTATTTTTATTCCTGAATTATTTATTCATCAATTATTTTAGTATTACGTTACTTAAAACCAGTGTTGTCATTCATAATAAAATAATTAATAACCATTTTTTTTGTTTTTTTTTGCCAAAATGTGTACTTTTGTGGGAAGTTTTTGGTATTGAGACCACATTATTATGTAATTAAAGAGTTTATTAAAAATAAGCAATTAAAACCTGCCAAGTTTCGTAAGTCATATGATTTCCATCATTGGAGTACTAGTATCTCAAAGTTTTACACGTTATTCGCAATACTGATGTGAGTCGTATGACTTACGAAACTTGTTGAGTTTTAATCGCTTATTTTTTTAATTTTTTTATTAAACTCTTTAATTACATAATAATGTGGTCTCAATACCGAAAACTTCCCACAGAACTACTAAACCACAGATTTACATTTGTAAAATGTGTACTTGTTAACCAAAAATTTTCAGTTGTATGATTCATCAATTTCCCTCACAACATGACAATAATAATTATAATTCACGCAAAATGCAAATTTTGCATGAATTATATATTGTTTTTATATTATTGTCAACGTTTCACTTGCTAACAAAAAATTAAAGAAGAGAACACAAGGTTAGTTTATGCTTTGAATGCTCATTGTTCCCTTTCTTCTTGACTTGACTATAGGCAGCTGTATGTTTTCTTTGGCCTAACCATAATTTCACAAATGGTGTAGCATCCCATTCTTCAAGCGGTTTTCTGTCAGCTTTAGTCATGAGAATCTAGATGTAGTTATGTTGTTCATTAAATTGAATGTCCTTTCTGCTTCCATGTAACTCACCACCACTACTCATGATTTTTCTCACTTCTTTGACAGTAGTGGTGGTGAGTTCTCTGCTGTTGTTCAACCTACAACTTGGCCAAAAACAATTCTTTCTCTCTAGCAAGATGGAGAAGAAAATTTGCATAAACTATGTTGAAATATAATACATCCCTAAATGATTGAGATTTCGTAGATGTTTCAGGAACTTCAGCTGTAGGAAGATCTCATTCATCTAGAAAATCTCAATCATTTAGGGATGTATTGATGTATTGTATTTCAACATAGTTTATGCAAATTTTCTTCTTCATCTTGCCAGGGGGAAAGAATTGTTTTTGGCCAAGTTGTAAGTTGAACAACAACAGCAGAGTTGTGTATCAATCCTGTTCATTCTAGCAGAAGCACATGAATAGCATCTCATATTTTCCCATGACTGTCTGTTATTTGCTGCAGTGCTCTTCTAATCAGACAATGAGCTATTATGAGTAACATTGTTATCCAGGGTTTGTAATGTTACAGAAAGAGTTCTTCCAAGATGTCAATCATCAGGGCAAGGTCCTCACTGAAGCTCATACTTTCCAACTTTTTTTTTTTTTTCCAAACCACTATGATTTTTCATAGAAAAATGTATACAAAGCTGGATATGCTTTCCACACTGTTTTTGTTGTTCTTTCACTGCATGCCACCCATTGGGGGGCACAAAATCTCATCTGATTCTAAGGATTTCCACTTCTAAGTCCTGTACAATTCTACTTAACTCTGTTTGATTTTTGTTTGATATATGATAGAAGAAAGTTTTTATCAATGAAAGACTCAGAATGATTGACTGGGATCACCAATTTAATTGCATTGTGCAATGCTAACTGAACTCTGACTTAAGCGGTACCAACAAATAATTCTGGGAATAAGTGAAAGAAGTCTGGATGCAATTCCTGATTTCCCTTCTAACATGCTGCTTGCACCATCTGAACAAAAAGCTATTAAATTTTTATTTAAATAGCTTTCAATGAATCCAATCATTTTTAAATCAACAAAAACGCTAACAGGATCTTCAAAGTCATTAATGTTAATTTTCTTCAACTCCTGGGAAATGTATTTGCAAATTAACATTGCTGTTTCTATAAAAACAGCAATGTTAATTGCAAACAAATGCGAATATTTAACCCCCCCCTTTTTTTTTTTTTTTTTTTTTTTTTGTAGCATTGGTTCATCTGTAATATTCAATATTGGGCAGTTACACTTTATCAAACTGCACACTGTATTTAAAACATTGATTGTAATTTAAAATTTTTTTCATTACATTTATCAACAATTGTTGTCAATTTATCTGGTTTACTTTCTTCTATGATTTGCACAGCTTTAGATTGAGCAAGAGAAATGTGATGTTCATGCAACTTCTTGCATATCTGTGCTGAATTTCTCTAATGGAACATACGCAACTACTACTTCTGATTGCCCTTCTTAGGATAGGTGAACATCGCTTTTGAATTGAGACCCGTTGTTAATTTTTGCAGACACATTGCATCCAACACTGCCACTATCAGTTGTTTTAAGCTGTGGATTGCCATTGACTGTCTGGCCATGTGATGAAATTACTATTTAAATTTTCTTGGAGCACACCTGCATTGTCACTAGGAAAATAACTCATTCATTTAAATGTTCACCTCTATTAACAGAAACGTTGGTCTTGCTGTGCACTTTAATTCTCTTACACAGGTCTACAGCACTGCTTAAAATGTTTAATATGCTACTTTAGAATTATAACTGGAAATGATAACTCGCTCATTTAAATGTTCACCTCTATTAACAGAAACATCGGTCTCGCCGTGCACTTTAAGTCTGCGGCACTATATAAAATGTTTAATATACTATAATGATCAAACCATGTGATAGTGCAAGCAAACCCATTGTTGGCAAAATGTTAAATTGGAACAAGCGTTTTGCATAATATGATTGCTTTCAGGTATAATATTCATCAACAAAATGTGAACTTAGGGTTTACTTAGGGCATGGGAGTTTAGAATGAAATGGAGAATATGTGCTTCCATTCTGGAGATGACTACTTCAGTTTTATGTTAGTGCATATGCTTCGGTTGGAAGAACAAAAACAATAATCCAACCATGGAATGAGGCTTAGAAATCTTGAAGATCATCCCACTTGGTATTCTTATAATGCCAGATTATTGGTTGAGAATAGCTGTATGGGTGTTGCTCTGTGGGGAAAGAGATAGGTCATGGTCTGAATTATCTGAGGGAGATACAACCTTCAGTGTGTTTGGAGGAATCACTAGTGAGGAAGAGATTGGAATGTTTGGAGAGTGGTTGGCACATGTCCACCATATAATCATCTGGTGGGCATGTGAACAATTTGCATAAGATCATTTGTGATGGCAAATGTCTCGGCATCCCTTCTTGGTCTGTGCAGTTGTAGAAAGAAAGCCAGTTGGTGTTTACATTGAAATGATCGAATAAGAGAACCTCACTGCCAAGAAAGTTGGATTAAAAGACCTACTGTCAAAGAGAGGAAATCAAGGGTTCTGAGTAGTTGGTGGCATTAGTGAGAGCAATATAGACAGCATATGAATTTGACAGAGTGTGGCAGAGATTTCAGCCAATGTAGATCATCATTGGGGAATTCTAAGTTGAATTATCTCTGGCATGGTATATCAGTGAACAAATTCTGCCCTTGAGCTGAAAGGAGTCAGTGTATTTGGGGAAAGTTCAGATGAGTAGTGCTTGGAGTCTGAAATTTGGGTTTCTGTTAGGAAAATCAGGTGGGATTTTACAGAGTGTAGGTCGAAGTGGACACTGAGGTGGAAGCAGAAACCACATATTTGTAAAGTGGATCTGAAAGTCTGTGGGATGTTGTTGACCATGTGGGACATACGTATTTCCTATGCAGTACTTGTACTTTGGTTTTCAAGTGGGTTGTTTGCACTGCCTCATTTTTTGCACTAGAACTACTCTTTTGTAATCAGGATATTGTTTTTTTGTTGACACTTTGTTTTTATTCTAGTTGCTTGCGAAGTCATTAGCCTTGTTCGTGCTAGGTCAAGGTAAGGTTGTGCCTGGCTCTTATACCTGACTGGGAACTGACTTTGAGGTTGTTCATAGCTGCCATTAGTTCTGATGCACTAGCAGGTGATTCACCAGTGAATCACCTGCTATTGCATCATCAAAAAGTCATCTCATCCCTTTTTTGTTTGTAGGTATGAAGTGGTGGTATCTAGTGATTTTTGCTGAAGTCAAAACCAGTTTTTGCCATTAGTTTGGATGTCTTCCTTCAGTGTATTGTCACTTTTGGTGAGGAAGTTGAGGATAATGGCATTTTTGTTTTTTTATTTTGTTTTGTTTTCAGCCTGGATTTAGTTGTGCTCCATTGACATAATGAGATTACGGAGCCTGGTATCAGCGGTGGATGTTTTTTTGTCTAAGTGCTGATTGTGAATGAGTTCTAGCTTGGTTTCAATTAATTGGATTTTGCAGGAGAAGGTTTTGGTCAGTAGTAGTGATATGCTGCTCCAAGTTTTTGATATGTTTTTCTAAGTTTAGGAACTGTTTTATTGAAGGGAAACACAGGGGAAGAAGAAAGGCTGGTTCAAGTTTACAAGAAGTTTGTATGCCAATTCGTCTATTTTTATCCATTGAGCATGTGATCGGTGATAGAAATCACATAGATCTTTTTTGCAACTGAATACATCTAGTATTCAGTTGCAACACTTGATAACATTGTTGGATTTATCAGTGTTGGATGGCTGTGATGTGCTTGGTATGCCCAGCATAATCTGTCATCATTGGGCTGTACTGCCGCCATGTTTGCTTTTTACAGTAAACAGTTTTTAGCAGGTGCTTACATGTGGTGTTCAGTCCTTTTGAGAGTGCTGCTACGATTTCACTTTGGCAAAATTTAAGCAGGTAATCATTTTTAAAAATGATAAAAATGGAGTACACATTTATGTCAGCTTATTCCAAAGCATAAACTACTTGATTTTTGTTCACTCCCCTAATCTTTCTCAGAACTCTCATATCAGTGGTCTCCCATTTTTGATCATGTATTTTATTTGTAATCCAACTCTCAGATTCATAAATTAAAATTTGTTTAAGCACTGTCTTATATACATCTATTCATTTTATTATTAATTTATTCATTTGACTTCTTACCATATCAGCTTTGCTAACTCTGTTGTCAATTTCCATATTTAATTTGCCATTTTCTTGTATCTTCAATTCTAACTGCTGACTTAAAACTCGAATATAGACAATGTGTTGCTCAATATAATGTACCATTTACACCATAAAAACTGTGAGCAGCTTTTCCTTGGCACGTACTCATATGCTTTTTCTAAATCTACAAAAACTTAAATATAGATCCTTGTTATGCTCTCATGATTTCTCAACTGTTTGTCATTAAGTGAAAATCTGATCCTGACAACTTCTATTTGAGCTGAATCCAGCTTCATCTTCAAGCTTCACATTCACAATTTTTCTTAGCCGTTTCTCAAATATAATATACCTGTCTAAATGTTGCGATTAACATTCAGTAGGGAAAGTCTTCTGTAATTCTCACATTTACTTTTACTTCCCTTTTTATAGATGGGTACTATGAAAGCTTTACTCCACTCATTTGGAATCTGACCTTCTGACCAGGCTTTCTGAACTACAGTGTAGCTATTGTAAAACTTTTAGAGCACCATATTTGAGCATTTTTGGTCAAACTGCTTTTTTAGCAAGCTTTCAAAGTAATTGCTTGAGTCATCTAAAATATTTTTATCTTTAGTTTTCATGTCACTTTTTATCACCTCTAATTCCTTTCATAGTAATCTTTTCTCCTTTTTTTCAGCCTCCAGAATATTTTGCCACTTCTATTTATTTATTATATGTTCTTACTTTTTTTTTTAAACAGTCTTCTGATGACTGTTTTGCTAGTTTTTAGAAATGCTTCTCTTACATTTTTCTCTGTATTCTTTACGAGCATATCTGATCTGATCTTTAACTTCCTAAGTTCACCATGGAGTTCTGATTTTTTTTTTTTTTAATATTCTTGTAGATTGAGCTCACCACATGCCTCTGACTGAATCAAGCTTCCAAGGTTTGGTTCTTGTTTTTGAACTTTTTCATTTTTTCATGAATAATGTTTGTATTTTAGCCTACAGTTCATCTAAATGCTACTCAATTTTGATTTAAAACTTTCTTACACGCTCTTCTTTTCAATATCACACTCAGTTTTATCTTGCTCAGAACTAAATGGCAATGACTTCCAATTTCAAATCCTCTGTATAACTCTTATCCAGAACCAGTGAGAAAACATTAATATCAACAATAACACAGCAAATTAGATTATTTCTTACACATTTCCATGTGAATTTTTCCACATTTTTATGTTGGAACATGGTGTTAGCAATAATATAACTATTCCATATCTGAAACACAAATCCAGCAGGCACTCACATGATTGCTGTCCTGTTTGCCAAGTGGTTAGCGAATCTGCTCTCTAGCCAAAAGGCTGCAGATTCGAATCCCGTCATGGGCAAGGATATTTGTGATTGTCTGTGAAAATAGTGGTGGTGATCGGTAGTAGATGGTGCTGGTGTAGATGAAGGTGGTTACGGTTAGTGGAGTGATGGAGAGTTGTAGAGCAGGTGCCTTCCCTCGATGAGTCTTTGAACTCCCTGGAGGTGTTATGTAATAATAATTATTAGCTTTGCTGTTTTCTACAAATTTTCCCAGAATATTTTGATATATCTAGTAATTACTTCCTATGCTGCTGTGTAGATCTCCAACAAGGACCTTTTTCTTTTTTGTTGTCACCTGCCTTCTGTAGTAGAATCTTTTGTGGGGCCAAGGCGCAAATAAATCTCATTGTCTAGTTTCCCCATTCTAATATTTGCTCATCATTCCACATGAAATTGTTCACCATTCAAGAAGATTCTCATATTTTCCAAGTGACATAATGTATCGTCATTATCATTTGAAAGCTTTTAAATCAGTCCTTGTATCTTGCTAGACTATGGATTCATAGTAAAAATGCTGCCAGGACTGCAGTATGCCAGTGCAACAACTGGAATAAAATTCAGTTCAGTATCTTTGGAATGAAATAGAAATAAATTGTTAGTTTTTAGCATTGCTGCTAGGTTTTAAAAGTTGAGTGGATTTATGCTCATGAATGCATTGTAAATATTGTCTTTTTTTCCTTTTAATATTTTTGAACTTCAAAGATAATAGCCTTAATAATTTTTTTTGATTTATTTAAACTTTAGATCAGCGTTCTCGAGGTTCTACAGAACCAGCCATATCTCAGAATTCTGTTTCAGGTACAGGTATTCCACGTTCTGAATCAACAACTGAAATACATCCACTGGGAGAGGAGAAAGAAGTTGAATACTTTTTTGCTTCAGATGCAAGGTAGCTGACTTTGTATAAAACAAATTTTTTTATCACATTTTCAATAGCATCAAAATTATATTATGAAATCGTTTTCATTAAAGTGAAAAGATCCCTTTCCAATGATGGGATGTGACACTTAATATCAGGAAATTTCAGGAAAAACCTGAAAGCTGCATTTACTCTAAAAACAAAGTTGTATATTACTTGGTATGATGAACCCACATTCTTGATCATACATGCGTTCATTTGTTTTGTTTTTTAACAAATATTAACATGCCGAATCTTATACTGTTGATTAATAACTTCAGATGTTCTGTAATTTTTTTTAAGGGAATCCATCCATGACAGCTTGGTTAATCTATAGTATATTAGTATCATAAATGGTCAATAAGGAAAGTAACATTCACATTTGAACTTGAGCTATGGATCATATTTCTTGGGAAACACATAGGATGGGAGTTTGTTCTAGCGGGTAACATTGGAAGGGAAGAACAAAGAGGAGGAGAAATGTGTTCTGTGGGTTTGGAGTAGAACTGTGAGAGAATATTGATTGGCTGCTGCATATATTTGGATGAATTTGACATAGGGTATAATAAATTTAGTTTAATCCTTTATCCGAGTGTGAGCAAACAAAGTTTGTGCCTGAAAGTATCTTCGGAACTGGGGTAAGGTAGTGCAACACCAGGGCGACTCCTTGCAAAGGTGGAGCAAGCTACTAACACTCCTCTCAGTATCTCCCATAATGCAGAACACATCTCCTTGCGGATATGTCTGATGTTATGCATTAAGGGAGGGCCACTACCCAGACTAGTTTCGACCTTTATTGAGGTCTCTTCAGTGGGAGCCAGGCCAAAGTGGAGATACCACCTTTGCAAGGAGTCGCCCTGGTGTTGCACCACCTTACCCCTGTCTTGAAGATACTTTCAGGTGCAAACTTTGTTTGCTCACACTTGGATAAAGGATTAAACTAAATTTATTATATTCTAACCAAGTGAAAAATAAACTTTCAACATCTTTCTCTAAATCCAGAGTAATTTATTAAAAAGGTGGCACACCATTTGGCAACTCCTATAGGTAGAGATGACCTTGCTAATGCTTCTGGCTAGTATCTCCACTTGGGCCTGGCTCCCACTGAAGAGACCTCAATAAAGGTCGAAACTAGTCTGGGTAGTGGCCCTCCCTTAATGCATAACATCAGACGTATCCGCAAGGAGATGTGTTCTGCATTATGGGAGATACTGAGAGGAGTGTTAGTATCTTGCTCCACCTTTGCAAGGAGTTGTCCTGGTGTTGCACCACCTTACTCCAGTCCTGAAGATACTTTCAGATGCAAACTTTGTTTGCTCACACTTGGATAAAGGAGTAAACTAAATTTATTATATTCTGACCAAGTGAAAAATAAATTTGACATAGTGCAGGGAATTATTGATGCCCATTCTGATGAACAGTGGCCATAGAAGTATTTATAGAGGATTCAGGCTGCATAAACTAAACACCTATGAAAGGGAGTGGAGTACATTTGTGAGAAAAGGGGCCATCACTGCCCTTTTCTGTATATAGAATCCCAGTATTTTTTAGGGAGTTCTTAGGAGCATCCTCCCCAGATCTGAGAGCAGCATTCAGGAGCATGGTGGATCAGTGATTTGTATAGAGTTAGGAGCTGTTTGGAATTGAGAAAGTAGTGATGATTAGAACAAAAAAGAGAACCTAATTTTTTGGATGCACAGGAGGTAATATTTGTAATATGTTTGTGCCAAGAGAGATTAGAATTATCCAAAGGAGGTAAATCTTATCTTGAATAGAGACTTGGTTATTATTAAGATAAGGCAAGAAGAAAAGGGTTCTTTTTTGTGGGAAATAATGCAGAGCTGTGTTTTGCTAGCACTAAAGTTGACAGTTATCCAAACTCCATTGATGAATGTTTGAAGGTCAGAATTTAAAATATTAGAGTTTAAAGTTCTGAAGGCTGTGCTGATTTGTGCTTTACAAAGTTTGTTAAAGGAAAAGAAATGCAGTATGCTTCCATCAGCAAAATGATGTTCTGGATTGGTATTCACCTGGAGTAGATCATTTATATATAGAAGGAAGATCATGGGTGAAAGAACAGAGCCTTGTGGAACCATCTACCATCACTTGGAGTGTGTCCAGTCAGAAAGCTAGCTATCCAGTTGCAAAAGTCAGGGAGCAGACTGAATGATGGGAGTTTACTTAATAGACCTTTGTATCAAACTTGGTCAAAAGGCCTTGGAGATATCAAGGGAGATTTGTTTGCCAAACCTTTCCATGGTGTGTGTATGTGTCCAGAGATGGGTGATATGACATAGGTATGACACTGTGCAATTTATTAGATAATTCTTCAAGTGGAATGATTTTGCTCTGTTTCCACTCCTTTGGAACTTGGTCAATTGTAATTCATCAGTCCTCCATATAGTCCCTTATGGACTGCATGGAGGTCTGTGTCATTATTCATCTGGGAGGTCCAACTATCACACAGCTCATGTCCTACCTAGAATGCATTCTAATCACCTACCACTGTTCATGCAATAAACCTACTCCTTGCCTTCTCATGTCCTCCTTATACAGCTTCCAGGGATGGCCTCTATCCTTCTCGTTCTCCCTCACTCCCCTCATTCTATGATGAAATTCATCTATATTAATCTGGCAAATAACCTCTCACCAACTTATATTCTTTACATCCTCCACTCCTATCTACTACAATTCCCTCAGTTTGTCTTCATACTGAACATTCCAGAGAACTAGAAACCATCTTATTCAGTTCTCTGGATCATCCTTTTTCATAACCAGATGACCAAATCTGTGCACAATAATCTATATGCAGC
The DNA here is from genome assembly GCF_054136105.1 of Typopeltis vanoorti. Lineage (NCBI taxonomy): Eukaryota > Metazoa > Arthropoda > Arachnida > Uropygi > Thelyphonidae > Typopeltis > Typopeltis vanoorti. The sequence continues at coordinate 17,121,631 of NC_143567.1, read as the reverse complement.
GTGTTCAAACTTTTATAAAGTGGAACCACAACATCCTTACTTTTGAGCATTAGTGTCCTTTGCATCATTGTCTTAATCCTCTGGCCTATCCTCAGTTTTAGCAATATGTTCTTGAAATTTTAGGTCCTTTTCCGTCATCGTTAGCTGAGATCCCTTATTTCCACCATCTCCTCTAAGATCTCCCCACCAGTTGTATACTCTGCATTCATTTTTGCTTTCAAAATTTTAAAAGTTTACACTTTGCAACATTGAACTGTTAACCCCACTTATATCTGCCCATTTATTCAGTCTGTATAAGACCCATTTCTTAAACTACATCTATCTACTTATCATAGTCTTCCCAACTTTGCATCATCTACAAACAATGCTTCAACAGATGGAAGCATTGTTACTATCCCTGGAAACCTTTCCCAATGTCATTAATGTACAAGTTAAATAGAACAAAAACAGACCCTTGAGCACAATACTAGTGACTTTCTTTTTCTTCTGGGATATTGCTATCCAAGATACTCACAGTTGTTCCACTTAATGAAAAGTAAACCCTACCACCAAGCAGAACCACTCATCTCGGGGAAAACATCCATCAAAGAGATGTAGTCTTTATCAGCAATGAAGTGATTGAGACCACTTAAGCAGATCCTTTGTATTTTTTTGTGTGGTTCGCACTCACAAAAGGTTATTATAAACCTATAGTACATTTTGTACCATAGGTGGTCTAAGGACTTTTTTGCCATTTTTTTTTATCAATTTTATATATATGTTTTGTCCTCCTTATATACCCTATAGCCAAGTCTTAGCCTTATCAGCTCACTTATGAAGGGGAATGATTTTGCTCTGTTTCCACTCCTTTTGGAACTTGGCCAATTGTAAGACCCGTGTTAAAAAAAAGTACATCAAATGTGTTAACTCCATGGAACAGTCCCTTAATGCACATATAGATATATCAAGCCCTAAAGCCATATTAACATCAAGTTTACTGAATTATCCCTCCTTCTCACTCACCATCAGTCTTTCCTCCTCCTTTTCTGCCACTCAAGTTGATTGTCAGTCATTAGGATGACCTTTATGAATTACTCATTAAATATCTTAAATAGAGGTGCTTAAGGGTCAAAGCTGTATAACTGAAGGGGAGACCACCACATAGCCTTTAAAGGAATGTGAAGAACCTACCAGGATTTCTGACCTAATGTCCAATGCTCACCTTCTCGTGGCGCACCCTGTTGCGTATCTACCTGGATACTGAACGACTGAGGATGGGCTGCCAATTTGGGATTTAACCGACCAAATTGTATTGTTATTGGCTTAAACCAATATAGAAAATGATGGTACAACATGACAAAATTTCATGCCGGCTGGGGGTGTCACCCGGTTAAACAAGGCCCACCTTTGTTTTTGCCAGGGAACCAGGGCGAACATCGAAAAGTCAACTACTGGAACAAATCTGAAAGCACACCCCAACTCAACATCACCAGAGTTAAAGATCGGTACTATCAACATAAGAAGCCTGAATGGCAAAGAAATGGAGCTAGCTGAAGAATTAGATAAGTACCAGATCAACAAAATAGGGGTGACTGAAACAAAAAAAGTCAAAAACTGGTGAGATCTTTCTGAGCAATAAATACAAAATGTTA